>NC_092422.1:177161348-177482887 GCF_036169615.1 Heliangelus exortis
TGGTTTTTTGCTGGCCACCTGCAGCAGATGCATTGGTTGATTTAGAGGTTGATTTAGCTGTTGATTTACAGGTTGATTTAGCGGTTGATTTAGAAGTTGATTTAGGGTTTTCAGGGTCCTGTTTAACTTTATTTTTCTGTGCTGACGGTGTGCTTTTTTTCTCATTTGAATGATTTGTTCCTTTTAATTCATTCTGTGGAGAAAGGGCAATGGAAGGGGGTGAAGGTTCTACAGAATCTGCTGGTTCAACTTTTACTTTTATTTCAGTGCCATTGGCAGTATTATTGGGTCCTTTCTCTCTTTTAGAGTTCTTTCCAGAAAGAGTTATCTTGTGAACAATTTGCATGTGCCTTTTCAGCATTATTTGTGAACTATATTTTCTTTTACACAGAAGGCATTTGCATGCAGTTAAATTGTATTCAGCCTTTGAAGACGACTTTTGTTTTCGGGTCTTAAAAGATTTTTTAGCAGAAGCTGTATCCAAGAACAAAGGTTGCCCAGGCTTTGTAGCTATATCAGGAGTAATGGAATCCCTTCTTAATCCTCTATGAACTTCATCAAAATGCCTCCTTACGTTGGCTTTTGTAGCAAATGATTTATAACACACAGGACAACTTCTACCTAATGTTACAAGAACATTCTTATTCCGTCCTTTCGCAATGCACTGGTTTGGTTTCTTTTTTGTTTCTATGTATTTCTTGAGCTCTTCCATCTTTTTTTTGTGCACTTTTCGAATGTGCCGGCGTACACTGCGTCTGGAATGAAATTCTTTCCTACAAAGGCAACATATCAGCTGGTGCCCAAAATCAGAATTATCCAGAGAGTCCAACTCAGGATTTACAGCTGGAGGCTGTTCTTCAGGAGGAGGTATCACCTTGTTCATCACAGGATCAGCAGGAGGCAATTCTACAGTCTCCCCAGCTAGGACTGAGGCTGGAGCTGCAACAGTCTTGGTTTGCTCAGTGCTGGGTTCCTGTGTCTGTACTGGGGCTTGATCAGGGGTATTACTGCTTTCTAGGTTCTCATCTGGGCTATCAGTCCTTGAGACATATTGAAATACAGCATTCTGATTAGTCTCTATAGGTTCCAATTTAATTACATATTCTTGCTTATCTACCCTTGGGTAGATTGCTTCCAGGAGGTCATTTATGGCTTGACTCTGTTTATCATGTATATCCGGGAGATCTGTGAAAAGAGACAAAGGTATTTTTTCATTATTTGATAACTTCAAATTATTTACATTCCAAAGTATCTTTTTATCACTCTGTCAATTTATTCAAATTTGAACAAATCCCGTATTTGTACTATTTTTCTGACAATATTACTTAGAGATTTTGAGTAATCATTTTTATTACATGAGTACACGGGACTTTTTTATTAAAGGCCAATGGTGGAACTACATCCTTCTAGTGTGCTAATGTGAAAGTGATCTAAACTGAAAATTAGTTTGCCTGGAATTAACCTGTTCTTAAAATCTGTATCAGTTGCAAAAATAATGGCATACAATGGAGGCTGTCCTGTAAGCAAGAAACTAAGCCCCAAGTACCATTAGAAACTGATTTTCATACTGCTGGAAACAGATGTTCTCATCACAGAAGCCTAATTCTGGAAACAAGCTCTTCTCTGAGAATTCTGAACTGTCCTTAAGAAAGAATTAAACATCTGTGTAACCTGAGCACTGCAAAAAGGTATAAGTAGATTAAGAGAGAACTTAACTTCTGGGGTAGGGAAAGCCTTTAGTAATGCCAAAGCAGTAATAGGCTCAGTGACACAGTACGATAGTAAATGCTAAGGACAGGAAAAATTCGGGGGAAAAAAACTGTACTCGTTTCTCCTGAGCCAAATTACTTCAAGAAAGAATAACTTCACTGAGGTTCACCAAAGGTTCATCCTGTGCTCTTTCCTGATAATGAGCTGAAGCAGACTTAAAAAGCAAGCAAGAAGGACACAAGGATTATCCTTGTTTGTCTGCTGCCAGTAAGTTTCTCCAGCTGAAGTTTGCCTTTAAGGTACTGTTTTAATACACCTGATTTCCAAAAAGTTTATTCAAATGTTTTTTTAGCATTTATATTTCTGGTTACCATAATATTAAGCAGTTTTTCTATTTTGAGAAACTGAGATGATACAGTTCAAAATTATCCAATGATTTGAAGATGTGATTCCTGGCAGCAGTTAATGGGCAACCCACACCTGGTCAGCACTGCTCCTTCCACACTACCAGCAATATATGAAAAGATTGTCAGCACAAGAACTATGACATTTTGTTGCTTGGTACCCCATCTTTTAACACTGAATTTTTAACACCTTTTGCAGTCAGTTTCAAATGGGATTACCTATACAATTTTTATCAAGGGTAAAAAGTCCTTCCCATTTTATAGCACCTTTTCAGACCATTTAATGAGTACACTAACATCTAAAAACATCAAGAGAGAATAGGTTTTGGAATTTTTCAGCATAAGGATGCTGAATTTCATTCCTTTCTCTTCTTCAGTATTTTTTATTGCATTTATTGAAAAAGCCACATCCCTTTATTCAATAGTCAGATTCAATTTTATATAAAACTCAAGAATTTTTACTGGTTTGTTCAGACTACATAGTTGTATTCTCTTCATTTCCACCCATCTTAGTGAACAGTGGGGGAAGCCAGCCAGCCAATTAAACATCAGGAGAGTAAAGAATTCCTGTTCAGCACGTTATTCTTATGTTGCTCAGAAGCTTTTACATCCAAGTCAGATGCACCTACAGCCTTTCCTTGGAACTCCAACTCACCCCTTTTCACAAAGAAGCTCCAAAACTCTCTGCAACTAGCCAACCACATTCATTTAAGGAAGGTGTCAGTTCCAATTTTTTCACCACCTCCTCCACAGCACTAGCTGGTACAATGTAGGAAAGGAATCATCTACATAAATCTGCTGGTTCCTGATTTTTGAAATATTGAGGCAGGATGGCATTAATCAAGAAAGAAAAACCCTTTTTGAACCCATGTTGATATAGTGAAAAAATGAAGATAATTGATTCCCAAGTATAGGGGAAGATTATGGATACTGATCCAAGTCACTCTATAGGACCCAGCTGAAGTCTATCAGGGTTATGCTGATTTAACAGTGAAAAGCCTTGTTAGATCCACACTTTTCTATGAGATTCCTTTCCTAGTACTTCTGTACCCTTTCCAGTATCTTACACAGTAAAGAGGGAAAGATGGGAAAGAAAAAGGGGAATATGGAATAAAACAATTAAAGTGACATTCTTCATTCAAAGGCAGAACATATAAACTAGCTATCAAGTAGTGACATTGGCACAGGTCTCAACTATTAATGCATATTAAGTCATTGCTGTAGCTTCTTTACTACCATAAAAGTGAGCTACCCGTGTTACTACTGAAATTTAATTCCACTTCTTTTTTAGCATTGTGTTTCTGCTGGGTTTGTATAAAGAGTATAAAAAAAATAGTTTCTCAACTTCAAGATAGCTTTACTAAATATTTCAATTAGTAAGACTTACTATCATCCATCTGGAGACTTGGAGGACAATAGAACTTTTTATGAGTAATTAAATTTGGTAATCCTCTGAAGAGACTTCGGCATAATTTACACTCAAAAATGGTGTCCACATCTTTTAACAAGATATGTTTAAGTTGTTTAGTTCCTGCAATAAAAGAAACATTACACTCAAGGAAGGTTTTCTGTTCATCTTTTAATTCACATTATCCCATGATAGTGGAAACACTTTAAAACATGACGATTAAAACCACATTTTATCTGGTTTTAATGCTATTTCATTGTAAAGACTAATGGCTAACATTAGGCAGGAGCCCATATTACAGTATATGGTTACTGCAATGCAATTGCCAACAGAAAAGAATAAGCACCTAGAGCTTTTTTTGATTTTTTTAAGTTCATCCAACAAGTGCAAGGAAAGCAAGATATATATAGCTATATCACATAAAAACAGCACCCAGTAAGGCAAAAATATTAGAGCATATAATAAAGCAAAGAGAATAACAGTTCAAGAAATGCTACTGCATCTAGATATCTGACCTAAGATCAAGATGCTTAGGAAAAAAAGTAGAACTGTAGACATATTTTCAGCGTGCTGAAAGGCAAATACATACAATTTGTCAGAAACTTTTCTATTAAATCAAAGGCAATAAGAGAAAACGTGTAGGTTTTCCAGACTATTATACATTGTATATTCAAAAACAAAAAACCAAACCAAAACAAAAAAAACCCAAAACCAACAACCCACAAAAATAGAGTTTGCTTTGGCACTGTTGATGTATTCCAACCCCTGTCTTGCTTAAACATCTAAAGGATTCAGAATTTAAGTTATACTTCAGACCCACTCCTTCACTTCTCATGAGATGAAAACTATGAATGTCATGTCTACAGTTAGCAATGGACTACTGAATGATTAATACTTACCCACTCTAAGTTGGAAAAAAACCCTAGCTAACCAAATTCAGCTAATTTTTTTATCTAGATTATTTTTTACCATGGCATAAGTCAAAATGAATCAAAATCAGACCAACAAGCAAAAATATAATGAAACTGAACTAAGAAAAAATAATACCATGCAAACTATGCAACATCATCAAGACATCCTTCAAGCTCCAACAGATGTTCAAATTTTCTGTCATCACAAACACTCCTCTTAAGAATCGCTTTTAAAAATCAGACTTGGAGATGCTCTGCAGAACTGTTTCCCAAATAAAACTCTTTCAAATCTTAGTAATTTTGTAACAACTACTGGTTCTTCAATACAAATGGGCCCTACCAAGACAGTTTTTCATTTCTTGGTGTAATAGTAGTACTATAAAATTTTTACAACTAAGTTTTAGGAAAGCACAGTGTCTTCTCACATTTCAGCCACTGCTTATGAATGAAACTTAACTACCTGAGGCTACCATCCAGTTTATGTTCTCCTGCCTTTCCCAAGTTGTAACCCTAGCCTTCTGTGTTTTCCTCTCACTACTCTCTCCTCAAGGGTTACTAACTTCATCTTAATCTGGCCTCCATTTTTACAAACAGGCTACAAACATTTAGATTAATGGAAAACTCCATTTTTAATAATAGTACACAGTTCCCCCAAAAGCAAATTGTCTACTTAGATCTCACTAACCAATACCTGAGTTTTTGCATATAAAGGAAATCACTGATCACTGACAAAAACCCAGCTGAACAAACTGAAGATGCTGCATGTAGATAAAATTCTGGTAAGATATCAAACTGTAACTCAGACAAAAGGCCTTTAGTTTAGTGACAGCACACAATAAACAAAAATGTGGCCATGCTGTTGATGATCCCAGCCACACACCCCTCTCTGAAACAACAGAAAAAAAATAATCTAATTCACTATTTCACAGTCAAGAGACAGAAAGGTCCCTCATTCTCTCTCTGTTATACTGATAGTTCCATCTTTTTCAATACAACACTGAAATGTTTTGTCTAATCTAAATTATTTGGCTTAAGAATTCCTGTGTGAAATTGAAGGATTTATGACATTCTGGAGATCAGACTAGATGACATGGTAGTCACCCTGGCTTCACACCTTCCTTAAACAACCACAAAGCTTTTCATCGATGGGAATAAAAAAAATTGACTGGTCCTTTTGAATTAAATTGTAGACCTTTATGGACTTTTAGAACCAGCAAATAAGTTTAAACCATGCACTGGTTTGTGGACATGGAAGGCAGAGAAAAGAACACGCATATCTGCATCTCTCACCAGCTGTGTATTATGGCAGCACACAGCCTTCTGCCAGCATATGCTGCCTCCAGCTTACTGAAGCGTTTTCAGCTTCATAGTTACATTTAATCAGGAAGGTGATACTTTGTGAAATTCTGCTAATATTTGCAAATGATGAAGGTAGAATAACATCTGTGTCACAGAATCCGTGGTTATCACAGAACATTGGTTATCACAAATAGCGCTCTGGCAGAAATACCAGAATTTAAGCCTTTAGCAAGAAAAAACCAAAAAAATAAACCTAGATTCAAATTCTTCTGTTATTCTTAACACTATGGATGGCAGAAGCTTCAGCTAAAACCACTTATGTAACCATACTCTGGATTTAATCTCTATTTTTTCACTACAAGAAAAATCGTTTCTTCCCATAACAAAATGTTGCTTATTCAAAACTAACCAGTAAAATCTTGGTCCAATTCCTTCTGCCTTCTGCCCCATTTGTAACCTATCAATTTAACACCTGTCAGTGAAAACAGGGCCTGTACGGATAGGACAAGGGGTAATGGTTGTAAACTCTAAGAGGGTAGATTTAGACCAGATATTAGGAAGACATTTTTTATAATGGGTATTGAAACACTGAACAGGTTGCCCAGAGAGATGGCAGAAACCCCATCCCTATTCAAGGTCAAGTTTGATAGGGCTCTGAGCAACTTGGCAATGTCTCTGCTCATTGCCAGGGGTGCTGAACTAGATGAGCTTTAAAGGTCCCTTCCAAACAGTCCAGATACAAAGTACTTGCAACTGGTTTGTGCTACTACCTGTAGAGATTCCACTAATCTGCTTCAAACAGAGGAAACTTTTCACATACCCAAGGCAAATTCATGCAAGCAAACTGTTTATAAAAAAAGTCTTCCTTCTCATTACAAGTTGTTTGAATGCAAGAAGAACATAAACTTAATATTCTACATTCTACAAGATTCATCTTGGACATGTATCCGGTTAGAGAGCAGCAATGATATATATATATATAAATATATATGTGAAATGTTCCATGGATAAAACAGTTGTGGAAAAATCTAGAAACATCTAGGTAGTAGCATTAAATATACCGCTTTAAGTTTTGTAATAAGTGCTGTGTTCTTGCATCAAGGGTTGTGAAAATAAAATATTTGGTTTGCCATATAAGAAATGCAGAAACCTCTACACAAAAAAATATTCAAGGTTTCAGTCATCCCTGGCATGCTTACCCAAATGCTCTGTTACTCTTAGGTTCTTTGCTATGTACTGCAACTCCAGAAACTAATCAGGAAACAAAAGTCACATGATAAAGCAATACTAAAAGTTAAAAGTAAACACTAAATTCTCATGATCTCAGGAGTTTTAAGATTAACTCATTATCAGCAGCAGGTGGGGTGACAAAGCAGAAAAACAAATTGATTTTTTATGTTTTTGAAGGATGACAATACAGCAGGAGCTGTATCTTCCTTACTCCACAGGAAAACCCTTATTAAAAGAACCAGCACCTAATACCAAAAACCTAAAACATGTCAAAGCCAAGTGCTGGGTTTTTTTTAATATATTGCATACACGTAACTTTTATAACAAGGCAATAAACTTCTTAGGAGCCAGGCATAGTTTCATACCTGATCGAAAACACTCAATGATTTGCTGAATACCAGATTTTGATGTTTGCAGAGGCTGCTGTAATAATGGAGGATCACCAGGTTCCAAGAGATGCACTGAAATACAAAAAAAGGATAATAACCTATCAGAGAACACTGAGATGAAGTTTATTAAGTTATGGATCTTGTGGACATGCAGTAAACTAGTTAAAAATAAAGACCAGGGCTACAGTAAAGTTGTCTTACTCAAAAGTTTTCACTGACACCAGATTACAAAACAGCCCATAATGGATTTTCCAGCCATAATACCTCTAAGAGTTTGCTGTCATTCAGATTATTTAAAGAAAATACTCAAAGCTATGTGTACCAAGCACAAAAATATATAAATATACAAAAGAAAACTGACTCATTAGAAATTCTACCAATTAAATAAATTCCTCAGAACTATCTACTTGACTCCCATCGTTCAAACCAAAACAGATGTACAAAAAAAATTACCAAATTACTTCACAGCTTACCATGTTATTTTGATATTGAATACACTCCTAAGCACTGAATCCAAATCTAAAGTACCAATGGTCAGGAAAAAAAAAGCACAAATTATATATACCAAAACTACCCACTATACTATTTTGTAACCAGTAGAACCACATTCAAGAAATGCTCCTGTGTCAAGCAAACTGCTGAAGTAACACCTTATTTCTGAAGTTTAATTCCACATTATCTTTGCAAAATCTATTGAAATTTAAACATTTACTGATCAGAATGATTATCAGTTAAATATGCAGTACTTATGCATATGAAAATAACATCCTATTGCTGTACATGCATAAGGCAATAAAGCTTTGCCCAGAGACAAAACCAAATTTAAATTAATAAGAGCACTTGGTAGCAAAACCATTAGTTAGGTCTTCCTGTTGATTTCTCGTTGACAAAATAACCAGCTTTGTAGTACATAAATTGTTTCCTGTCTTATCCATTTGATTTGGCATTTAACCCCACTGTAAGGTTTGCATTTCTAAACTAAGCACTGAACATATTCATGGAAATTATTTTTAATACAGAGCAGTAGAGCTACAGTATAAACTACATAGAGATACTAAATGCAAACAGATCAAACACATTTTGACACTGTTCTAAAAGACATAAGGTTATAAATAAATTCAAGCTGAAAAGAACATCAGAAAGAGAAACAGCCCAAGAAAAGAATGATAGAAGGAACACTCCACCCAACTACGCTGGCCCCATAATATACTATTATACATACAAGCACATAACAACCATTACAAATCAGCTAATCGTTTGGGGATCTCTAGCACAATGACATATTGTATTCTACTAGCCTATGCCCTATTCTTCAAAATAGTATATTTTGGTTTGCATACTGCCTCTAATATGCATGTGCAACACCCACTGACATCAAGAGGAGTGACATACACGAAGCAGACAACACATCACTGTTATTTGTAAGACAAGAAAAGTATTTTAGCCTTTCTAAAACTTTATAACAACTCAAATCCATTTCATCTTAAACACAAAGAAATGTTTCTACTAGCTGAACATTACCTACTCCCAAACTACATTTAATTAAAGGAACATTATCAAAGTTGCCATGCTCATGTTTTCAACTCCTAATTCCCCAGGCTGATTCCTTTCTTTTCAAAACAGAAGCAAAAGTATCTAAATAACAAACACTACAATACAGCAACAAGAAAGGAACCATATTTCATGTTAGGCTACCAATTATAACAATTGCAGAACAATTACAAAAAAATCTTGAAAGCTGGCTGAACCTTCAAAGTATGCATTATACTTTCCACTGATGGCATCTTCCATGGAATGCAAATAAACATTTTAGGATATTTTAGGACGTGGGGTTTTTTTCCTTCTCTGAAAACAAGACTTTTCAGTTCATCAGAGCCCACAAGAGGAGATGTAAAGGAAAAACATAAATAGTGAATACAAGAGATTGCCAAAAACATGTTTGGAAAAAAGTGAAAGTATTATGCTTTCTGGAAACAAAAAGACCAGTGGTTTTACATAACTTCTTGCCTTCCTCTGCTCACTGCATACAGTTGCTGTTTGGTGCATTCTGCAACCATTGAGAAATTCTTGAAATAATTCTAAAATGACAGCTCATGACAAAAGAAACAAACCAAAATGCAAACGTTTCCAAATAAAATTAATGATCTTTATTTATCCAAAACTGTCACTAACGGTGCACATCTGCAACATCACAGCAGTTTCCTCAAGCTTTTAAAGAAGGAAATAAGTAAAACGGCCGAAGCATCACACACCACTGTACCTTGCTCACAGCACCCATGGTGATGGTGGTCAGTCTGACAACACTTGTCCCTTAGAGGCATTTTCCGCGTACTTTCCTTCTACATCCAGCTGCTGGGTTCTGCTGAAATAAGCAATTTAACTGTCACCCCCGAAGAACGGGCTGCTAGAGCAGCGCCAAGCTCACACGCCCACTTCCTCCAGGGGCCCCGCCGGGGCAGGCCGGGAGTCAGCGGCACCCTCCGCGCAGGAGAAAGTTTCCATTGTTTACCGCAGGTCTCACAACGCCCTCTGCAACGGCCGCTGCGCCGGGCCCGCCCGCACCGCTCCGCTGCCTCCCTCCCGCAGGGCCCCGCCACCCAGCGCGGCCCGGCCCGCCGCCACCTGCGCCTCGGCCGGTGGAGGAGAAGCCCCAGCCTCCGCCAGCCCAGCCCAGCCCAGCCGCCCGGCCCCTCGCCCCCTCAGCGGGCGGCTCCCGCCACCCCGCTCTCCCGCCGCCCCTCGCCGCGCTCCGTCTCCCCCTCCCAGCCCTCCTCCCGTAGCCCCACCGCCGGGACGCCGTCCCTCAGCTCCCAAGGGACCGGGGGGAAAAGCTACGTCCCCAAGAGCCAGCGGCCTTAGCCCTCCCGCCTCCGGGCCGGCCGCCCCCCGCGGCGCCGCCGGAGCAGCCGCCAGAGACGGTCGCGCCCGCCGCCCCGCCACGCGCGAGCCTGGGCAGGGAGGGGCGAGCGTCCGGCAGGTGACAGCGGGCGCTGAACGCCGCCGTCGGGAGAAGAAGGGAGCGACGGAGGGGAGGGCGCGGCGAGCCCCTACCTGGGAGCGGACAGACAGCTTCCCCCTCCCCGAATAAAACTTTATTCTCCCCTGTCCCGCCAGAGCGGCGGCCGCTGACCCCGGAGCCGGATGGGCACAGGGGCAGGAAGTGACTGCGGCCGTGGCGGCGAGGGGCCCCGCACTGCGCAGGCGCCTCTCCCGCCGCTCCTCCCGCCCGGGCAGCACAGGTGCCGGGCCGGGGCACGCGGCGGCCGTTGGGGGGCCCAGCCCAGTCCGGCCCGGCCCGGCCCAGTCCAGCTCGGCTGGAGAGGTGACGGCGGACTACGGCGGGGCGGCGCGGTTGGGCCGTCCCGCTCCAGGGGAGCCGCAGGGACAGCCTGAGGCGAACCGGCTCGCTGCGGGGGTTAAACTGCCGCGGGGAGGCCTGGGCGGGCGGCGGGAACCGGCGTCTTCCTTGTTCCCTACGGGATGAAAGGGCCGCCGCTGATCTGTGCGCACGACGGCGATGTCCGGGGCCGCTCTGAGGGCACCGGTGCCCGGACACCCGTGGGAGTCTGGGCTGCTTTATTACAGTTCGAAAAAAACAAACCAAAACCCAAGAAACTAATCACCAATCGTTCTTGTAAATTCACCATGATAAAGAATAGATGAATGTGAAAACACCTGATGGAAAAACTTACTTTCTGAGAGGGAATTGCGTGATGTGTGTTCCAAATACCGGCAAGTGGATGTCAGGATACTGCAGTGAACGGCTGGGCAGATTATGATACTGATAGTTTTCCAAGGGGTGTCTGCTTTGTCCTACACTTTTAGTGCACTTCTCTTAGTCGATCGGGTTGGTGAAAAGGTAATTGATTTTTGACAAAGGAAAGGATGTGAGTCAGTAGTCTTCCACTTCGGGAAAAGCTGGCATTTAAAGAAAAGCATTTGTAAGAAAGTAAATGGAATAAGCACATCATTACAGAAAAAGTCCCGAGTGATTGTACAAACAGGGAAACGATGTGTTTAGCTAAGTGGTAGAATGTCTTCTTAATGGAGGTGGGATAGAGAGTTTCAGACATGGTCAAATCTACTGTCCATGTTAGAATAAGATGTCCTACTAGCACTGTTTCTCAGACCAGCCATTGAGTTTTTGCTGTCCGTGAACCGTCAACTTCTAAGCAATAGTTTTCTTTAGAACTACAGACACTTAGTTCACCAGTAAATCTTCAATTTCTAAAGCAACAGGAGGCTAAAATTAAGTTCCATCAAGTCTAGTCTAGTCAGGTTTCAAGTAATGAACTTGAGGTATCTTGAGGATCTACTTCAAACAGCCTAGTGACAAGTAGTATCTTAATTCTGAAGTAAAGCAGAAGTCAATCAAAACCTCTGCATATATTCAGATAAGATCTCACATTAAGTAGCTTAGCTGCATCCTGAGCTTTGCTGTGTTTTAGACACAGACAGGAAGAGGCTTAAACTCCACCCAGTCATGTAGCTGTGTTCAGCCCATGTATAATGCACATGGGTAAAAGTGAAGCTCATGGGAAGGGAAGTTTCAGGAATATAGCTGTTCACTCTCCTTCTGCACGATAGCCTACTGTCTGTAGTGCTTGCCCAAGAAGTAATAAACTCTAATAAACTTGGAAAATTAGTATTCCCCACCTCCCGGGAATTTGCAACCTGAAAATCATAAACTCAGCAATGGGAATTCAGAAACTTTCAAGTGACTGAAGAGGTTGTACCAACTTTGTGAGTGTCTGAATGCTAACAGCTAGCATGAAAAAAAAGTAAACAGTCATTCTTCATTTCTGGGAAAACTCCCAGCAGAAAGAGCTGTAGTAACAGATGTTAAACTCTATTGGTTTCTTCCCATCCAAAACATCATTCATCTTAGTCTCTAAAGGAAGATCTGTTTCCTATGTTGTCAAAAATGATCATCCAAATGTCAGCTCCTGCCTCAGAAAAATCCTGGCAAGACATGGTGTCTTCAAAGGTGAGCTAAGTAGTCCTTCCACCCTTTCCTTGAACTTTACTGAAAAGATCAAATGAAATTTCTCAAGATCCAGCTCATTTATGGGGACAGTGCTTAGAGATTTAAGAAGTGGAGATGAATCATTGCATGGATTCAAGTGCTGGGGAGCAAAAGTGCCTGTCCAGATGGCAGTGGCAATGATGTTCTGCAATTCAGCATCCCAGTGAAACATTTTTAGCATGTTGTAGGCCTTTGCTGAGGTCCACCTATATATAGGATATATACATCCTATACTTTACTGTAATAGTCATCTCTCAGATACTGAGTTACCTTAGTAACAGCTTATAAATGTCATCTCCTAAGTACAAGGATCAAAGAAATGGACAAAACAAAACTTATTATGGCTACTCCTGTCAGTTCTATGACTATATTAATTTCTTTTCAGCTACAGAAAAATCGTGCTTTCTTACATATCATGCACAATTTTAGGTATAGGTCAAACCCCATATAAAATTATAGAGCAACTTAGGTTGGAGGTCATCCCACCCAGCTTCCTGCTCAGAGCAGGGCTATCGTCAAACTTAAATCAAGTTGCTTTTTTCTTTGCCCTATCAAGTCTTCAAAATCTCCAAGAATGGAGAGTCCATAACTTCTTTGGGCTTCTTCTGTGTTTAGCCACTCTCACTGTGACCTTTTTCTCCTTCTATTCAATCAAAGTTTCTATTTTGCAGCTTATGGCCATTCCCTCTTGTCCTTTTCCTGTTCACTTTTGAAAAAAGTCTGGTTCCACCTTCTAAATAACCCTCCATGCAGTGAAGCATAGAGACAATATTGTCTCTCAGTGTTTCCTTCATCGGGATGAAGAAACTAAACTTCTTCAGCCTCTCATGTCATATGCTGTGGCCCGTGGAACCATCTTGGTTACCTTCTTCAGGATACTCTTCATCCGAGTATCTCTTCCATACTTGGGAGCCCATCCTGGACACAGTATTCCAGATGTGATGGAATACTCACAGATGTGATGGAATCCCTCACAGATCCCAGGGAGAAGAGAATAATTATTTCTCTTCACCTGCTGGCTGTACACTTGTTGGTGTAGCATGGTATGTGGTTAACCCTCACTACCTCAAGGGTGCAGTGCTGACTCTCATTCAGCTTTTTGATTGCAGAGTTGGTATTTCATTAGCCAGTCCCTAGCCTATACTATTGCATGGAGTGTTTTATTTGCTGCTCCCCCAGCTTCACATTGTGCACATGGCAAGAGTGCATGTGAAATGGCACGAACCTTGAGGGTATTACACCTTGAGAAACACCTCCCATAATTGGCCCTCAGTAAAAGTCCAAACTACTGACTGCAACACTTTTGACCCTGAGAGTCCAGCCAGCTCTATGCCGTGCTTGCCTACCTTCTGTTCTTCCCACCCAGTAACATTTGGAATTGGTTAGAGGGCTGCCATGAGAGCCCATGTGGAAACCCAGCTAAAATCAAGGTAAATGGCACCCTCTGCTTTTCTCTTATCTGGAGGAGCTACTCATTTCATCATAAAAGACAATGAAGTTGGTTAAACAAAAATAATGTCCTTCTGCCTTCTCCCTCTCCAGTGTTAGTAATGCCTATTAAATTAAAGTACTCAGTTATTTAGTTTGTTGCAGCAATGGGGGGAGTGCATTTTCTTGTTTTTGGAGAATTACCAAATAGCAGCTGAAATCTTACTCAATCTTAAATACATTTTCATTGGTTTTGAGTTCCATTCTTAAGGAAGACCAGAAAAAATGGGCAGTGTTTTATGCATGTATACATCTCATTAACTTGGTTGACCTTGTAACTGGTTTATGGGTGGAAGACCCTCATCTGTATATTGTTGTGTTAAACTCATCGTGTAGTTTATAATGTAAACAATTAGTCATATGGGCAAGCAAATGCATCCACACTTTGACCAGTCACATAGCCAGCCACATGCAAAGTGTCTTTGGTGCTGATAAAAGGTGCCAGCAGAGATCCTCATGTAGTGCTACAGGCTGGGGACAGAGTGGTTGGAGAGCAGCCAGACAGAGCAAACCCTTGGAGTTTGGATTGACAGGAAGCTGAACATGAGCCAACAGTGTGCCCAGGTGGCCAAGAAGGCCAATGGCATCCTGGCCTGTATCAGGAACAGCGTGGCCAGCGGGTCCAAGGAAGTGATTCTGCCCCTGTACTCAGCGCTGGTGAGGCCACACCTCGAGTACTGTGTCCAGTTCTGGGCCCCTCAGTTCAGGAACGAGATTGAGGTCCTGGAGCAGGTCCAAAGGAGGGCAACCAGGCTGGTGAAGGGACTCCAGCACAGATCCTATGAGGAGAGGCTGAGGGAGCTGGGGCTGTTCAGCCTGGAGAAGAGGAGGCTCAGAGGAGACCTCATCACTCTCTACAACTCCCTGAAAGGAGGTTGTAGCCAGGTGGGGGTTGGTCTCTTTTCCCAGGCAACTCTCAGCAAGACGAGAGGGCACAAGAGGTCTCAAGTTGTGCCGGGGGAGGTTTAGGTTGGACATTAGAAAGAATTTCTTTACTGAGAGGGTGATCAGACATTGGAATGGGCTGCCCCGGGAAGTGGTGGATTCTCCATCCCTGGAGATATTTAAAAAGAGACTGGATGTGGCACTCAGTGCCATGGTCTGGTAACTGCAGTAGTAGTGGATCAAGGGTTGGACTTGATGATCTCTGAGGTCCCTTCCAACCCAGCCAATTCTATGATTCTATGATCAGGTAGTTCCACCTGATGTAGCAGAAGATTCCTTCAGGAGGGCACTTGCAGAGGGGAGTCCTTTCAGCCAGTGTCTGGACATTATGCATGACAACTGCAGATCAAGGTGTCAAAGCTCCCAGTAGATCTTGAGTCACAACACACTGCTGCAGTTGTTCATCCAACAGGATAAACTGGAACTAAGATCCAATTTGAGTTTCATTATGTAAATTAAAAGCACAATTGCCTAACTTTGAAAAATGGAATATTTCTCCATTAAACATGAATGATAATTGGAATCTATAAATATCTTGCCTTGCAATAAAACTTCTTGAATAAAACTGGTAGGGCTAAAACTGGATAAACTTTATCTTAGATAGATGAAAAAAGGTTCAATGAAAATAAAAGACAGAGATTTTTATGAAAAGTAATTCTTCACACAATCCATAATTACCTTATACCCAGAGAACATGGAAATTCATAGCTAAACCAAATATAGTGCTAAGAAGTGCAGGATCCTCTTCCGTGTAACAAAGATAAGGATAGAAATGCTTTTGATTCCTTTTATGTGAATTATGCTCATAAAATACTTTTTAGGGGAATTTTTTTTTTTTTTTTAGTTTAGCTTTTGATCTCTGGCTGCTGTTCTTAACCAGCAGACTTTGAAACAGCATCTTTATTTATTTATTGCCTTTTGGATGATATGGAACTGTTGAGATGTTTTGAACTGAGACTTCTGTTACAACTTGATGATCAAATTCTTTTTAAATTGTTTCTCTGTTGTGGTTAATGGCTTTGAAAAATTGAAAATTCAGAACAATTTCTCCTAGCTACTGGATTGTGCTTCCAAAATGTATAATGAAGTATTCTAGCAAGAGAAGTATTTTTTGCTAGAGGATATCAAAGCATTATCTCAGATAGTTGTGATAGTAGGTTAGGGTCCACTGAGAGGTTTTATTCTGCCAAAGGGCTGGTACTAACACCTGCTGAGATGCCTTGCCATCTGTTTATACATCTAAGAGCTGTAAGATTTGATTAGGAAAACTTTTCCTTGTACGCTGTGACCACTGACATTTTTTCTGTATTTGGGATTGCATTTTTAAATTAAGCACCTGGCTTCACAGTATATTTTCCCGGGAGAAAATAATTCTAAGTTAGAATGAATTAAAGCTGTGATGCTGCAGTGAGCAGAGTTCAGTTTTGCAGAGATAAAGGTAAAGTTGCATGAACTCTGAAGGGTCTCACAATATTTGCTAGTCAAGCAGTGTCACAAACAGTAGTCATAAGGTGTTTTACTGCAAATGCAGATATTCCAATATACCTTAATTCATCACTCTTATTTTATGTTTCTGATTTGATATGGCTTCATCAATGTTCTCACTGAAAAGCATCCCATGTTGAACTGTACATTCATAAACTCTAGATTAAATGAATTCTAGATGTAAAAGTCTGAGAGCAATTCAGACTGTTTCAGGCACATTAAGATTCCTTTGATAGAATCCCTGTGTCCATGATGGCCAGAGGTAGAATTCTCACCAAGAAAGCAGAAGACCTTGATTTCTAAGTCCTAAACTAGGAGATACTATGGGCTGATTTTATTGAGAATGCAATTAACTTGGGGAGGAGTAACAGCAGTCCTGAGTTCTGGTTGCAATTCCCAGTGGTGTATATTTATTTATATCCAAATAATGCTTAAATCCCCAGAAGGGGAAGGACAAAAAAACTGATTGAATGCATATGGGTTAAGACTAAAAGGAAGAAGGGAGAAGGTGATGTTACAGTAGGGATCTGCTACAGGACATCTGACCAGCAGAACCAAGCAGATATGATCCTCCATAGGCAGATAGAAGAGGCTTCATGATCTCTCAAGATCATAGGCCCTGGTCCTTGTGGGTGATTTCAACCACCCTGACATCTGCTGGAGAAACAACACAGCCAAGGCAGCAGCAATCCGGGATGTTCATGGAGTGCATAGATGATAACATCCTTCCCCAAATGGTAGAGGAACCAACAGGAAAAGGTGCTATGCTGGACCTTGTTCTCACCAACAGGAAAGGGCTGGTGACCAACGTGAGGCTCAGGGACAACTTTGGCTGCAGTGATCACAAAGTGCTTGAACTTAAGATCCTCAGGGCATCTAGGGAGATGTATTCCAAGTGTACAACACGGGACTTTACGTGTGTGGAATTTGGTCGCTTCAGGGGTCTGCTGGCCAAAGTACCATGGGGCAAAGGCCTGGAGGGAAAGGGGGTCCAGGACAGCTGGTCAGTATTCAAGCATCACCTTGAATGGAAGAAAGGACATCTAGAATGAGGGACAGATAAGGAAAGCTGTCCAAGCAGCAAGAGATGTGTTTAGAAACCTTAAGGCTCGGTTAGAGTTACATCTAGCCTGGGAGATCAAGGGGAATAACAAAAATTTCTGTAGGTATATTAACAGCAAAAAGGAAGACTAGGGACGGTGTGGGCCCCCTCAGAAAGGAAACAGGAGAACGAGTGACAGGTGATATGGAGAAGGCTGAGGTTCTCAATGACTTCTTTACCTCAGTCTTCAGTGTCAAGGGCTCCAGCCACACTCCAGAGACAATGGCAAGGGTCGGAAGGCAGAAATGCCCACTGTGAGTGAAGATCAGGTTTGTGACCATCTGAAGAACCTCAAAGTGTACCCAATGGGATAGGGTCAAGGGAAGTGATTCTCCCCCTCTTCTCTGCTCTCTTGAGATTCCACCTGGAGTACTTTCTGGAGCCCCTTTTATAGGAGGGACATGGATGTGCTGGAGCGTGTCCAGAGAAGGGCCACAAGGATGATCAGAGGGCTGGAGCACCTCTCCTGTGAGGACAGACTGAGAGAGTTGGGGTTATTCAGTCTGGAGAGGAGAAGGCCCTGAGGAGACCTTATTGCAGCCTTCCAGTATCTGAAGGGGGATACAAGAAAGTTGGTGAGGGACGTCAGGGATGTCAGGTAGTGACAGGACTAGGGGGAATGGATTCAAACCAGAGGAGGGTAGATTTAGATTAGATGTTAGGAAGAAGTTCTTCACCATGAGGTTGGTGAGACACTGGAACTGGTTGTCCAGAGAGGTGGTGGAAGCCCCATCCCTGGAAGATTTCAAGGCCAGGCTGGACAGGGCTCTGAGCAACCTGATCTAGTGGGAGGTGTCCCTGCCCATGGCAGGGGGGTTGGAACTAGATGATCTTAAAGGTCCCTTCTAACCCTGAAAAGTCTATGAATCTATGATTAAATGGGAAATGAATAAGCGAGTCTTTAATGCACAGACATGCTGACTTTCTGATAAAGTTGGAATCACTCAGACAATTTTAAGTTTTCTGTTCTTGGATCAGTGACTGCAAAAAACTTCATTAAAAGTGTTCTATGCACTAAAAATGAAATTATGTGAACTAGTTCTCCTTATTCTGTTTTATATACTAATGTAACTTTCTTACAATATTCACAGTTTTTAACTGTGTATTTATATGCCTCATGGTTTCAGTTGAATCTTAAAATAAAATTAAGTTATATTTGCATCAAACCTACATTTGCATAATTACAATGTTTACACTCTCCTTATACCTTAGCCTTGATGGCATCTTATGGAAAATCCCTGGGCTAGAATAATTCTGAATCTTAACCAATATGTATTCCAGTCTAACAACCAGCTGCATCTTCATGATCTGTTCCCCAATTAACACAAAGCTTCATTACCGCTTGGGGATAGAAATCAACTGCTATGTATATTATCTTACCCATAATTCATTTACTTACAAAGTTAGTAAAACATTATTAATTAAACATCTCATGAGGTCTAATTCCCTTCTGTGCTTTCTGGTGCACTACTCTAAAGTTTAGCTAAGCAAACGATTTGCAATGCATCTCTCCCCAAGGAGATCCTTGCCATCATTTGAGCAGATTCAACCTATTCTACTTTTTCCCCTTTACAGCCTTCAGCTTTGATTCCTGGATGCACAGTGACACAGCTTCACATGGAGGCAGGAACAGTTTTCTGTCCTGGAAGTATTTAGCTCATGATTACAAGACTTTTGTGGAAAGCACGAGCAGGTGGTCTAGCAAGGCTGCATGGGCACTGAAATACAGGTTTCCCATTTCAGTGCTGCAGGCTCTATGGAAAGCAGTTTCTGGCAGAAAAAGTTATGTAGCATACAGAGTAAACTGGATTGTGTGGTTTTGGTGGGTTTTTTTTCAAAAACTGTCTGTGCAGCTATAAACAGCTAAGGGGAAAAACTTTGTGACCAGCAGGTGACAAGAAGCAGCCACTGTAATGCACCAAGAAAACATTCTGAATCATCAGATCAGTGTGGTCAGTTGATCCTCTTTTACAAGGAATTAGGAAAAAAAGTCTTAACTGTGTTGAAGCTTGGGTAGTTTTGAGTGAGACTTGGGGGCTTGTGCCTCTGGGAACTTAACCTCAGCTAGCAAAGAAATTCCAATATTCTTGTTTCCTCCTCATGGATCACTAGCAAGCACAGCATGATTTGCATTTTATCTTGCATACATTTCTTTAAGAAAGGTATTATTCTGTATAAATATTCTCCCTTTCTTACTTGTTGTTCTCTTTTAGTTTACCATTACCTGCCCAGTTGGGTAAAAAAGTATGCTTCTCCCAGTACAGATAGTTTATTTAGTAAAATAATGAAACTAACCAAATACATTTGGAAAAATTAAAGACTTGCTTACAATATCATATAATTAATTTGCATCTTCTTACCACATTCAGTTTTCATCCAGTCCAGTGATTTTTGCCCTGTACAGTCTTCCTGTAGAATGAACATAAAGTTAATTTAATTCATTAAAGGTAATTCATGTTCTCATCCCTGATTAATCTGATTAATACAAAATGCAAACAAATATGCAACACAATGAGATGCATGCTTTTAGAAATCATTTCATTTAGACATATATTTTTAGCATTTAATTATAATTACGAACTAGGAAATGGGGGAAATGGAGTATGCATCTGGATAAGAAATTTGAGGCTGAATAGAGACGTGGTCTAGCATGCTGATTCACAAGGTGATCATGTTCTCTACCACGAGGTGGAACAGAATATAAAAACTTTTCCTATTTCTGAATTCAGTGAAGTTTAAAATTAGTAAAAAGCACTGCCAGCTGTGGTTTTCTTCTGTAGGTGTTAGTAAAGGATGCAGATTGTCAAAGAGAAGAGAAAGGAGGAGGAAGAGAGACGTGAGTAGAAAAGATTAAGGAGCATGGTCCTAAACTTGAAATGTGCTGTTGAGGGGAAGGTATTGGATAAAACTGAACAAGAGCATATATTTCTCTGTTCATATGTATGTGTGTATATGTACAGTTCAGTTGTATGGATGTAGAGCAGGAAGGGTAGTTCACAGAACTTGGAGAGGGAGAGAAATGGCTGGGAGGAGTCTCAGAGGAGAGGGAGAATGAGAGAGGTTCAAGAGAAGAGGGAAAAAAGAATTGGAAAAAACCTCGAAAAAAATTACAATGTAATGAGGTAATAAGTTGCAATAAAAGTTTCAATAAGTTGCCTAAAAATTATGCAGACAAGGCTGAAGTCTACAAGAAAAGGGAAGGAAGAAGCTGGAAGTCAGGACAGAAAAAACTAGAATTCATTAAGTCAAGTTTCCTGTGGTTTTATAACTTGTCATGAGGTTATCTTGTTTGCTCACCATTTTCTTATCATTTGCAGGAGAAGCAAACAGGAAGTATAAACACAAGCATCCAGGCCCCGGCTCTAATCAGAGCATCAGTGCATCCAAAACAAGTAAAATTAATTCTGTTCAAAAGGAAGGGACTATTTGCATAAACTTATTCATACCTGTGTACGTGTCTGGTTTTGAATCAATTTATGTATGGAAAGACAATAGCAAACTTTTAAATTTTATCTGAGAAATTCTGATTTCATTAGCAAACTTGCAAGAGTCCAGCACAGAGCCACCAAGATGATTAAAGGAGTGGAACATCTCCCTTATGAGGAAAGGCTGAGGGAGTTGGGTCTCTTTAGAGAGGAGACTGAAATTAAAAATTAAAAATTTAAATAATTTAAGTAATTTAAAGTATCTGACAGGTGACTAAGGTACAGATGCTACCACAGTGTGTGTGTACATGAATCTCTGTGAAATGTATTCCTAGATAGAAGAAGTACAATATTAGAGCTACAGTTTGTCAGATGACCATAATGGTCACAGCCATCACAAACTACTATAATAATGAGAGAGTTCAATTATTTGGTCTCATGCTCTTAATAGATCCCCAGCAATCAGGAATAAGTCTGAACAGATGATCTTGACATGGTAAAGGTTATAAACAAAATGAAATGAGATTTCTTCATCAGTAACATTCAGATTTTTGGAAGAAAAGGAATATTTGAAAGAAGCTGATTTAAAAAGTTTGCATTGAATTGGCTATTTTATTAAAAAATCATGTTAAAGACCAAGAATACACTCAGTTAGGAATATAACAACATAACTTTAAAATAAAACACTGGTGTGATTAAACTGCAAAGGAAAATACTAAAATATAAAAACAGCTTCCAAAAATGTAGTCATGCCCAAAAGAGGAAAAAAGAGAAAAAAGAAAATAAATAAATAAATAAATAAATAAAGGTAAGCTCTCTGAAGTTAAATGTAAAAATCACAGAGAAGTCAAAAAAACACTGTTTTCATGTGTTCAAAGCCATCTAAACCACATCAAGAAGCAGCATCTTACCAGGCCATCACTGGAACTGATCAGTGATCCCAGGAAGCACTCAAGAAAGAGAAACTCTTTGTCAGAGGAAGCTCAATGAATTCTTTGCATCAGTTTTCACTGAAGAGAGAAGGTCAGAACTGTTCTTAATGTCATTCTTCACAAGTTATGAGCCTGAGGAACTGTCTCAATTCAAACTCTTAATAAGATGGCTTAGAACAAACCAATAAAATTAATCATATTAAATTACAAGAACAAGTTGCTACTTATGCTGTAGTTGTACAGAAGTTAAAATACAAAATTACTGAGCAGTGGTACTGCTGTATATAACCTATGGTTTAAATCAGCTTCTTAGGGCAAGAGGTCTGGAAAACTTTGGCACAAAGTTTAAAACAGGCTCCAAGAGAAATTCTGGGTACTGCTAGCCCATAGATTTGATTTATATTTTCAATAAGTTTTCTTTCTACATAATTAAATATTATACTAGCAGATACATGGATAAATACAGTGTGCTGACAAAGGGTCATAAGAACTTCTATTGGGAGGTCATGCCCTACAAATCTAATAGAGATTGCTGAAGGAAATAAAATAAAAGTCATCTGATTGTGATGTTTTTCATACATACTCATATAAAAGGCACTTAAATAAGCTACACTGAAATACCTAAGATATATAAACAAGGTTAAATAATCAGTTTTTACAATGAAAATAAACTACCAGTGGAGACCCTTAAGAGTCTGAGGTAGAATCTTTGGTGTGTAAAGCAGTCTTAACCATTTGGAAAAGGAGTGAATTGTGAAAGGACAGAATTTTAAGTCAATGAAGTATCATGCATGCCAGACAAACATAAAACTGACTGAAAAGCAACCACAGGTATCTCAAAATACTGAAGGACTTTTCAGTAAAAAAAACCAAATTAAATCATGACAAGTGTAATACCATATTCATGAGGTAAAAATACCCTAAGTATAAATGCCTAACTGATGTCTCAAACTACAATTATCTATTGTCTTTCAGAAAGAGGTCTGGAATCACTAGAGGCAGAAAAAACCCACAATAAAAAGAGTGTTTAAATTACTACAAATAGGGAGAACAAAACAGAAAATTCCATTATTTCACAATGTCAGCTGAGCTCAATCCATCTTTTGAACACCTGTTACAGTTCTAATTATAAGTTTTCAAAAGACATGTTAGAGAATTTTTGAAAATACTACAAAGGGGAGCCAGTCACTGAGATGAAAAACAGCTTCTGTGTGAGGGAAGAGAAAAAGGACTAATACTTTCCATATTTGGGGAAGGGATGTTAGAGAGGGATATGATACAGGCCCATAAAACTGTAAATGGTTTTAATAACATGACATGCTTGTTATTTATTTCTATTATTTCACAAAAACTATCAGACCCTCAATGAATTATCAGGCAGCCAGTTAAACATTAATTAATCTTAAGATAAAACATATATAAACATATAAAACATTTTTGACAAGAGGTAATGGCCTCAAGTTGTGCCAGGAGAGGTTTAGATTTGTGTTAGGAAGAATTTCTTCACCAAAAGGGTTATCAGGCATTGGAACAGGCTGCCCAGGGCAGTGGTGGAGTCACCATCCCTGGAGGTATTTAATTGTTTAGACATAGTACTTAGGGATATGGTTCAGTTTAGGACTTGTCAGGTCCTTTAGGACTTGAAGGTCTTTTCCAACCAAGGTAATTCTGTGAATTCTGTGAATAAAATAGTGAACCTAATTGCTACAGAACCAGAAGTACAAATGAGTTCCAAAAATGATGGATAAACAGATAAAGAAAAGTCAATTTATAGCTATAAAACATGATGGCCTTCAGTTCAGGAAGCTCTTAGGATAAGAAGATAAAGCAGACATAGGATCCCTGTTACACTTTTCTTGGAATTTTCACATACTGTCTTGTGTTTTGAATATGGTTCTGAGTTGCACTGCCTTTCAGTCAAGCAGGAAAGGCCATAGATTCTTAAGAAATGCTAATGATTTTCTAGACAGAATTCTGCAGAATAATTGCTTGGGGATATAGTAAGTGACAAGGAAAGCAAAAGTCAGGAATGTCATGCTGCTCCAGGAAATGAAAAGCATCAAGTGTTACGTACAAACATGAATCTGAAGGAGTATTTCTGTTCAGTTCAACTCTAGTAAATCATTAGCAGGAAAACTGTCCGTGTTTTGGCATTTCATTTCAAGAAAAAAAAATCCAGAAGTCTGTAAGTATGAAAAATGTCCAAAGAATATGACCTGTAAGAAACATGAAAATCATTACAACTCTTTAATATAGACTGAAAAGTCCCAGTATGTAAAAGGTACAATCAAAGAAGGAAGAAAAGATGTTCACTGGGTTGTAAGAATAAAGGATAAAATGTAAAAAACAAAACAGTTTCAAAGAATATTTAGGTTAGACCTTAGTGAGGATTTTTTTAACAGCAAGATCCCAAGCGTTGGTGTAGATTGCCTAGGGGAGTGTAGAATCTCTATCATCCTGGGGTTTTAAGACATCTATTAGACCTATATCTTCACAGTTTAAGTGCAGATCATCCTGACTTACAGAGGGCTTATAGTGGGCTTGATACGTGTTCAACATATTAAATACATGTTAGAGCCTTATTTTTCTCTGACATTTGAGGAATAGCTTGTCTGAAATGTGGATGATAAATTCATGCTATTTTGATTGAATGCTGGCAGCTATTCATGCTGTCTCTGTGTATGTTTATTTTCTTTCTCACTCCATCTCTAATCAGCTGTAATTTTATTTACACTTTCAACAAATTGTTCCTCACAGTCAAATTCCTCTCAATTGGCTTGCCACTCACTGCTTAATTTTATTACCTGTATTTTGTAACATTCCCCTAGCTCATTTTTCAAACAGCCAGCGGTGATTTATTCTTATGACAGTTTCAAATTTCTTTTAACTATTTTTTTCCTTTCTTTTCCTTTCCTTTCCTTGCCTTGCCTTGCCTTTTTCCTTCTCCCTTCTCCTTCTCCTTGCCCTTCCCCTTCCTCCTCCCCTTTTCCTCCCCTCTTCCCCTTCCCCTTCCCCTTTCCCTTTCCCTTCACTTTCCCCTTCCCCTTCCCCTTTCCTGTTCCCCTTTCCTTTCCTACTAATTTTGTGTGCAAGGGCCCTAAAGGTCATCAGTTTTTCAAAGGTTTTTTTCCCTCCTTCCTGAAAAACTAGCCCATTAAAAAAATAATTAGGAAGAGACATCCCAAATCGTCCATATCTATGACAATCTTGATTATTATTCAAAGAAACAGGCATCCATTCACTCAAAGCTATGTACAGAATCAAAATCTGAGTAAGAAATGTCATTTTTACAAACAGCAGTTTCAACCAGGAAGGTCATGATTTTGTTCAGAACTACATGGTGGGTAACAGTTCTGTACCTGTTATATTCTGAAGTGAGTATTTCTAAAGCCACACCAAATTTCTTTCTTGATGGGGCAAAGCCTTCAGGTGGTTTGGCACAAATTCATCTCATAGAAGCAAAGACAGGGAGATAGATAATCTGGAAGATCTTTGAATTAAAATGGGATTAAACAGAGAAATGTGCCATTTCACCCTTCCCTATAGAGTAAACCAAGAAGTAACAAATGACAGCAGAATAATTGTAAGGGAGATTATGCATGCCTGATGGAGTGGCCCAGGCTTACAGCATCAGTATCATAAATGAGACTTCAAAGTTTGAAACTTTTCATCATCCTACCTAGAAATCTACTTGAGAGTCCAAAGGACTCCTTTTGTAGTCACCCCTCTCAATGTGTGTAATCCTTTCACATGCTTACTGTTCCTTGATTACGAGTGTTGTTTCTCCCATTTGTTGATTGACAGTGATATTGTTGTGCCAGAAGAGATTTAAAGTTTTTGGCATTTACTCTCTTGTTGCAGCCAGCTAAGATCAAGGTCTTTGTCTTTGATTCTCGGAAGTTTGGTTTTTTCAACCCTATTGTTTTCACCTCTTTTTTTTTTTTTTTTTTTTTTTTTTTTTTTTTTCAGTGATTTTCACTTAAATTACATGTAAATGTCTCATATGGTTTTATGGCAGCCCTTCTGTCTGGCTGCACTGGCCAACCCTGATGATCAGTGAAATACAGTATTCTTAAAGAGCTGACCCAAACAGCTATAGGATGCCTTTCATATATGTCCAGGAAAAGCATAACTGCACACCTATCCCAAATTAATGCCCCGTGTTAAATCTAAAAGCTCATAAATATTTTGGGGTTTTTTTTTCCTGTTATTCTTGAAAGGCTTTTAACATGATTTTAAGAGACTACTACTACTAATATGTCAGTCCTGGTGTTGCCTCTTTCTGCTGACAAATATTTACAGAAATGTAAAAATGCACCGAGCCTTTCCCCTAAAGTGTCTGTTCATTGACAGAGATATGTAAAAAAGAATTAGTAAGTAACAAGTAAAAGAGTAAGAGAAACAAAGAGAACCAAAAATGCTCTTATGCAGCCACTTAACTTTTTCTCACTTACTTGTAATAATTCTACTTAGTAGTCTCTGTAGTTAAAAGGAAGAAGACAGTCAGAAACTTAGTTTTAAATAAATTCTTCGAGTTTTCTGCACAGCTCACAAAGTTACAAAATACATATAGAGATAAGAGCAATTTCAGTAGCTTATTTTACAGTATAAACCAGCATTGTCAAGACAGTAAAACAGGTTTTGAAATTATCTCCCATAATTTCTATAATCGAAAATTGTTTTACTGTTTAAAAATGAGATGCTAAATATTATCTAATTCAGCTAGAAGTAGTACAGACTACGGCTGTAGATATTAAACATTAAAACTACATTTAAAAAACACTGAAATTGTAAAGCTAGTATTCACCCAGTGCCTGCAATGCACCAAGCTCATTTAATGACCTATTCTCCAATAAACTTCTTTCTCCTCACTGTGCATTGTAGCCTATGACCTGTTTATTGTACACAATTCAACTCTTGCTCTGAATTATTAATTTTCTTATAATATGTATCAGTACAGAAACTGAGTATTTCCCAAACATTTACTTTCACAAAAGAGATTAGAGATATTACTCTCTTTCTTTTACTGACTATAAACACACAGAGACACTAAGGTCAAAAAGTATTTTCTAATTCTGAGTGTTTAGTTTGAGACTCTTATGATGTCATTTTTTTAGTGCAAGCAGCATAATACTGACTTCATTAAATTCAAAGTGCATTTTTTACTTCAGAGGTTGCTATGAAAACTCTCTCAAATAAAAGTGCAGTATTTCAAGTCCAGTATCCAGAAAATTGATGATGATGTAAGATAAGATAAGAGAAGCCTAGTTTAAGGTGCTTGCACAGTAGTTAATTATGTTAGTCAGAAAGAAAAAGTAATTTTCTGAGGTTGCCCCATCAGACCAGTCCAATTTTACCCTCTTTCTCTTTCTTTTATAGCACTGCCTTGCACATCTGATTGCTTACTCTCTACCATTTACTTCAAGAATAGCCAGCCTTCTGGATCCTATCAACTTTATGCCAATAGTCACTCAGTAACAACTCTTGGAGAACTCTAGGATGACTGACAGGCAAGAGATAGAATCCTAGGGATCCTATCAGTCCTTGCAAAATTAGTGAATTAGGTTACATCAATTACTATACTGAGGTTTTTTTCTCACCACACCAAGGAAATAAAGAAATAAACACCTGCAGTAACAAAGCATTCCTACTACTGATAATGTAAGACCTACATAGCCCATAGCATAGAAAATACCTTTGAATGTTTGAAAACCTGTAAATCACTTAATAATTGTTTGTCCAACTTGGACCCCTTAGTTCTAGGTCCTTCTCTTGCCTTTTCTTTTAATCTGGACTGCCTAGAGAACCAGTCCAGACTTCCCAGGAACAATCTGTGTTACTCAGAACAGTCTCAGTTTCCCCTCTTCTTTCACTTCATAAGCTCAACTGGCCTCATGGTTCCCCTGCACACCGATTGTTTCAGTCTGTTCTCTTCTTACACCATTTCCTGATTTCTATTGATCTATCAGCACTTCATTCAGTACGTGTTCTCTTTCATGCAGTTCAGGAATAAATCTTGAGAGTTTAAGTGAGGGCACTTGCTTGAAGCCCGTTCACCCCACTTCAGAAAAGTTCTTCTTAGCTTGGGACTCAGATATTCAATGGAGATTCTCTGGGAATTTCTGTAGGCACATGTCTCATGATATTGGCAAAGTGACAGTGTTTCAAAAGTCTGTAAGTTGCCCAGCTGTGAGCACACATTAAGATCAACAGCACAGCAAATTTCGAAACCCCTCCACTAAAGCATTAGGACAGTAGTACTCTCAAATCATTGTCAGGCTTCTGAAATAAACAAAAAAAAAGGACAAAAATCAATAGCCTTGTTACTGGAATGAAGATTTTTATTAGACAGTCTTAGACAGCTATTTCTGAGCCCAAGCAGTTAATATTTGCAATGTGATAGAAAAATAAAAGCTGGATGTTATAAATGGGATTGTCTGACAACAATATTGTAGCAGTGGAAAGCACTGACTTTACCACATCCTTACAGAGCCAGGGGCCTCCCTAATCAGAATCACAGAATCATGGAATTGCCATGGTTGGAAAAGACCTCTTAGATCACCACCTCCAAATGTCAACATCCTCCCCCAATAAAATAAATAAAATATATTAATCTGTATCACTATGCCCACTAGAACATATCCTGAAGTAAATCACCTACATGGTTTTTAAATATTTCCAGGGATGGTGATTCCACCACCTCCCTGGGCAGTCTGTTACAGTGCCTTTCTACTCTCTCAGTAAGGAAATTCTTCCTCAGATCTGGTCTAAACCTCCCCTGGTGCAGCTTCAGTCCATTTCCTCAGGTCCTGTCATTATTTACTTGAGAGAAGAGGCCAAGCAGCTTCTGTCCAAGCCACAGGACCATGCAAGAACTATGAAGTGACCAAGATGAGGAATGGAGGAGGAAGGGAATGTATGAGAGGTAAGGACTGTTTGTTGCTCTGCCACATCACTCTCGTGATCAAGGGGTTTCCTTTTGGTATCAACCAGCATGATCAAGTAGAACGTGCCCTTATGGCAGGACCTCAAAAACAGATGCCCAGTTCCCTCCCTCACATGGGGATTCTCCCAAATGGCAGCTGTGTCTTCTTTCTTTTCTCTCTTGCAAGAGAGTCTCCAGTCAGAGAGTGTAAACTAAGATTGTTTCCCAAGAGTCTAGGCTTCCTGGCTACAGACAGAACCAGTAAGCTGGAGAGGAGAGGAAATGTAAGAACGTGGATGAGCTCTTTCAAACTGTATTCTGAACCACAGAACAACTAAGCTCAAGGATCCCATTCCTTAGCAGTTCCACAGGACTTCACCTATCTTACGTAAGCAAAGGCAACTCCTTGAATTCAGGGTCACAGATTCACAGAATCATCAGGGCTGGAAAGAACCTCTGAGATCATCAAGTCCAGCCTGTGACCTAACACCACCACATAAGCTCTACCTTTGCACTAAATGCCACATCCAGTCTCTTCTTGAAAACCTCCAGGCACAGTGACCTCACCACTTCCCTGGACAGTCCCTTCCAATGGTCACCCTTTCTGTGATCAGCATAAGAAACACAAAATTGTAATACAAACCACCAAATTTTTTTAACTGCTTAAGAGACATAAAATCATGGTCCATATTCTCTCATATTTCTTTGCATTAAACTATCTGTGCTCACTCACAGTGCCAAGGACTTGCCATTATTTTTTATTCTATGTTAAAAAATTCCCAAAGGAAGGAGCAAGAGTTGACTTTAGATCCCCATGTTCTTTGCAGAGGTGATAAACATTAGACTAGTAAAGGCTGTAAAAAGAACACAAGCATAGTATCTTTTACCTTTCCTTTAAAATAATAAAAAATCTCTAACTCCTGACATTTATTTTGGTTTTTTTTTTTTTAATGACCAACTTAGATATCCCACTGCAGAAATGGCCAGGCAATACTTTTCTGCAACCCTGGATTTAACTTTATACTTTCTGGTGTGGCAAGGATCTCAGGAACCTTCAGTTTATCTCTTTTGCTCAGCAATCCGGTGCAGTGTGATGAATGTTCTGCAGTTCAGTCTGAGGTGCTCAGGCTCCTTTGCACTGTCAAGCACACAATGTATAAATTTTGGAGGAAAGGAAGGTTTGTAGAAGTTAGCCATACCAAGGCTGGCTGTAAACAAGATTTCTGTGGAACAGATTCACAAAATTACACAGAAGCACAAATTGCTCACAATTTAATTTAAGTGCATCTATCATATAAGTAATCTTGAAAATCTTTTCAAAATTACCAAGGTCCCAGGAAGTTCCAGGCAATATAATAGATGTAGTTTTGCTGCAACATTTCTGAAAATTAAGATGTGTTTCCTCAGGTTGTATTCTGAATTACATTTTGATTTCTGTAAATTCATAGAAATTTGTGTGACTTCACACCCTAATTTGTGTATCTAAACAACAGAGTGCAAGAACTTTCCTTACTTCAACATCCTTTCACATACATTCCATAAGAAAAAGGTTGTTCTTTCTATGCTTTCTCTGCTCTTTCTAGCATGTTAGGGTTTTTTTTCAATTCATTTAGAAATGAATTTTCCTTCTCAGAAGCAGTTTGTCTTCTGGATCTGAGTTCTGGTGTTAGCTCTGATGAAGACTCCTCCTCTATCTTTAAGGCAAATCTGTACACTCAGCCTTCATTCTTCAGGAAGCTATAGCCTGACAAATCTCTTCAAGAACATCCTCTTTCCATCTCATACAAAATAATTGCCTTTTTCCTTCCAGTATTAGGTCAATGAATGCAACCTCCACTGCTTTCACAGACTGAATGCTCCTGTGAAGGGTGGGAGATGGGCACCACAAAGGTTGCTGCTGTCACTAAGGTAAGGTGAAAAGGGGCAGAAGATGCCAGGTCTGCTTCAGGCTGCAAATGAAGGAAGAAAAGTTTGGAAAGTGTTTGCTGCTCAGCCAGCCTTTCCCATTCCCTCTGAGAAAGAAGGGCAGACATATGGAAAAGTACTGCATGGTAGATTTTTTTCATGGTCTATCTGTTGAATTAAATTGATGAGAGACAATTAAAACACTTGTGCATGCTTGATTAGCTGATGTTTATAAAATGCTTTGAAGTCCTGATGCACAAGAATTCCTTGTTAATATCCACTAGATAGTGGTAAATAATGCATGGATGTGCATGGTAGGGTTTTACTGCAACAGCAGGCATAGTAGAACCAGTGGCTGCTATCTCCAATGTCATGTCACAGTTGTCATATCAGATGGTAAAATGTATATGCTGTATAGTACCTCATTTTAGTAGTGTATTTGTAAATCAAAGATTTCCATTTAAAGTAATTTGTTTGCATTATATTTTGCAACGGAATTGATAAGTAATCACTATTTACTAGTTTTACTGTTTTATCTTTTTTTTTAATTCCACTGCTATACTTTTTGGAAGTGTTCCAAATGACAGATGGTGAATGTTTTTCAGTTCTTTGTTGCACTCTTCACAGTCTAGCTCTTTAGCCCTCATTGTAGAACCAGAACAACTATTTTGTGATTTATAAAAGCAGCACCAGAAGTTTTATCTACATGGATCAAAGATAAATAGAACTGTTCAAATATTTTATATAATTGTATACTATTGTTATTTATTCAGATTTTGGTAGCAGGAGGTTCTAACTTGTACCAGCCTAAAAAAATCAGTCCCTTCCTAAAAAGAGATGAAAGACAACAGAAGCACAAAAGAAACGGTTGCTGACAGAGAGAAGGGAACAAGGCAGTGGTCACAGAACAGTAACCTGACAACATCCAGGTCTTTTAGCAAATATTGTGCAAAAGAACTTTGAGAAGGGGCTTGTTGTTCCAGGTATGCTCAAAGTTTTCTCCCCCAGCATGCAGGGAAGCTGGGGAATAACAAGTCAGGTGCTTCTCTGAAATCACAGCAAGGGAGTTCTGTAGGCTGCCATCACTCACAAGCAGATGTAGGCATCCACATTTTTGTAGGGAATATGAGAAAGATGGCTGGAAAATAGCATTAGCAGCAATTAAGGGGTTCTGATGGAGGAGAATCATCACATAGTCAGTGTCACAAAAGTGTTCTTTTGGAGGAATGTGATCAAAAAAAGAAGAGAGAGAAAGTTTAGGAAAAGAAAACTCATTATCAGAGAAAAATGTATGCTGTTATCTCACTACAGGTTTAGCTGTAATGCTCACTATAAGAATATACACAAAAGAGTCTTAAAGAAAAAATTTTACAACTTTATACATAACAGTTGTGTAAAGAGAAAGATATCTGATATCAGGTTGTATTATGTGAAATAACAAGGTGGTGCAGATTACAGTACTACAGACAATAAAAGAGAAAGAGTCTAAGGGGAAGACTAAGAATCTTGTTCTACTTGAAATAGTGGCCCAAGAAATACTGGGAACATATCCAGTATGCCTTTAACTGTAGGACACTGGAATAATAATAAATGTTTTTCCATACTGAAGTTTCCTGTGCTGCAAAGAATTATTTAAAACCAATTAAAGAGAGGTATTTCCAAAACACCTAAGATATTGAGAAGAACTATTACTGGCAAACTGTCATCTGCTAAGAGCTCTGGAATATCTCCTCTAAGTATTAAAAATAATTGCTAGTCATGAAACAAATGCAGAAGGCCTAATTTTACATGTCTGTTTCAAGCCAAGCTCACAGACATCAGGTTGATTAAGTCAGTGGAAAAGTGCCCAATAACATTTTAGTATAATAACTCTTGTTATAAAAAGCCAAAATTGGTATTTCTAATCACCTGTTTTAATAATCTTTTAATAAGATGCTTTGCTTGAAATTAATGTGATGCATAAGGTTATATTAAGCTAAATTATCAGCATCTTTTAGTTATGGTTGTGCTGGAAGAGGAGTTGGGAGTATGTGTTCAGTCTCAGTGCTGTAATTCAAACCAGTACCAGAATGGAACTGTAATTAATTACGTGGAATGGGCCTGGTGCTGGAAGTGTTGTGCATAGAGGTGGGAGCCTGCATTAATAAACTGATCTGCTGCATCAGGACTTACACCCAGCACATATTAGAGACCACCTTTGTTAAAGACTAAATGACAACACCTCCCGAATATTCTGCTTTTGTGATTTTAACCATCCACAGAAGAGAGAAGTACTTCTCATAGGAATGCTTTTGTAACTCTTCAATTCATAGTAGTTGGAAAACTTTTTAGAAGTAGATAGTAACAGCTTGCCAGACAGTTAGTGAATGTCAGGTTCACAATTAATGTCCTGTATTTCTAGAACATCTAATGTTTGCCATCTTTTCCTACCTCTTTGACAAAAGACAAAGAGAGAAAAAGCAAAATAAATTGCATAGGAAGGAAAGGACAGGAGCTAGGCTACAAATAACAGCATTTTCTGAGATGGAATTGTACATCACTGTGTATTGGGATATTGTATTTTACCAACATACTAAGGCAAAGAGCCCACTAGAAGCTTGTTGCTTCCATGCCTAAATCATATGTAGTAGCTCTTGAATACAGAAAACATTCATCCAAGAGGCATCTCTTCTTCTCATTTATGGCATTGCTGAAACACTCTGGAGAGATTCTGAAGGACATTACAGAGCTAAGACAAATAGCCACCCAATCCCAAACCCTGGAAAATATAACAATGAACAGTAAAAATGTCATGGTTGGATAGCTTTTTACTACTCTGTGACTCCATGCAAAGACCAAACACAACCACAGGCCGTCTTATGCTTCCCTCATACACTGAACAGATGACATCCAGCTTAGTGCTGTGCTTAGTACACCTGAAGGATGTGAAGGCACCTGGACAAGCTCCCTCATGTCTCTTGTAACCCTCAGTATCAAAACATGGTGGGGGAATGAAGGGATCAAGAGCAGCCTTGTTGAGAAGGCCATGGGGGTACTGGCAGATGAAAAACTGGATATGGGTCAGCACTATGCACTTGCAGCCCTCAAAGCCACCCAGCCAGCAGGTCGAGTGAGGTGACTCTGTCCCTCTACTCCATTCTAATGAGGCCCCACCTCAAGTACTGCATCCAGCTCTGGAGTCCTCAGCACAGGAAAGACGTGGACCTGTCCAGATATGGAGCAAGTCCAGAGGAGGGTCATAAAAATCCTCAGAGGTATGGAACACCTCTCCTATGGGGAGGGGCTCAGACAGTTGGGGTTGTTCAGCCTGGAGGAGAGAAGGCTCTGGGGGACCTTATCACCTAGAAAGTAAGTTTATAAGAAAGATGAGGATAACCTTTTAGTAGGGCCCATTGCTATAGGACACGGGGGAGTGGCTTTAAAGTAAAAGGTGGTAGATTCAAACTGGATATAAGGAAGAAATTTTTTCACAATCAAGGGTGGTGAAACACTGGAACAGGTTGCCCAGGGAGGTGGTAGAAGCCCCATTCCTAGAAACATTCAAGGTCAGGTTTGATGGGGCTCTGAGCAAATTGATCTACTTGAAGATGTCCCTGCTCACAGCAGGGGATGTTGGACTAGATGACTTTTAAAGGTCCTTCCAACCCAGGACATTCTATGATTCGTTCTGTCATGCTATGAAAAGAATACCTGTTGGAGATCAGTAATGGTGATGCTCAGAACTCCAAAGGGATGGTGATGCAGGAAGACAGAAATTCTACCTACTGTCCATGCCAGGTGGCACAAAGAAGTGTGTGTATAGTATAGGAATAGAAACTGGAAACACTAGAAGTAGTGCAGACCTATCTGAGTTAGGTTTAGTACCTGTACCAGGGTTGGTTTTCAGAAGGTGGAGTTTGAAGGGGAATATCTTTCTTCTCCTCCACCCTCAGGCATGTGGTACGGGTCCATGCATTCCCTGCCAGTATTCACACTGCAGGAACATCAAAATGTTTAAGTACTCCTAGGAATCATTGAAACAGAGTAAATATGGTGGATCTGCACCATTCACATCTTAGGTCAGTGTGTATGGCCTGTAGCACATAACACCTTCACAAATAAAAGGCAGCTGTAAAAAGCGGTTTGTGTATTTGTAAACTACAGGGGGTTTTCTGCATAAATACATAAACTGACATTTATGCCAAATATATTACATACTCGTGTCAAGAGAATAGAGCCCATCTGTATTGCAGAGATGTAATTAGCATTAATTAATATGTTCACATTGTCTGGTGTTCATATATTTTGCCCTGAAGTCATAAATATGGCATGGCATTTAGTAAGGCAATATTCATAAGCCTTCATCTGAATTCCAAACATTTGGATTTTGTGATTCTTTTTGTGCTTCTTGTTATTTACTGTTTCTCAGCATTTATGGAAAGAGAGTTGTATTCACTGCAGTGTTTGAGAAATTGCTGTTCTTTGTAAGATGTTGTTACATGCAAACAGGTCTGTTCAGAAATTGATGCTCTTGTGTAAAAGCAGACAGTTTACAATTATCTTGTGGCACAGGCACAGTAACAAAGGAACTTGCATTTCATAACCATGAAATAATTAACAGGAAATATTTGAGCTAGAACAATATCTGCTCATCCAAGCCATTTGACAAGCACCATTTACATATTAATTGAAAAGTTATGGCAAAACAGCACAGTTTTTACCACTTCTAAGTGGTAATAACTGCTAGTTACCACTACCAGTTCAGCAAAGACCCTCGAACCAGTGAACTCACTCATGTGCCCTACTCATGACCACTGTGCATCTGTGGAAACGGTGCTCTTGTTCTTACCAAAACACTTCATAGGCCTGGGAGAGCCTCTTTAACCACTTTTGTTCTATCACTGCAAATTTCACTTCTGGTTCTAGTCACTCTGACTGTTGGTGCATAAAAGACATCTAAAGCACTTTGGTGGATTGAATTTCTTTAGCGGAAGTCACAGGAAATGTATCATTTGATTTTTCTTTTATGGTGCAATATCATATTTAGAGAGTTACATGATTTTTGAAAGTCATAAAAAATAGAGGGGAAAGAGAAGGAGAGTTTTCATTTCAGCACTTCTACGTTGGAAAACAAATCTTTGCTTTCTCTTAGTGGCATCTTTGCTAGCATACTCAGGGTGAAACAGGGTGAAATTCCTTCTTAAAAAGGAATAACATTGTATTTTTCTTCTGGCTTGAACAGAGTCCACATGGATTCCACATAGACAGGAACAGTTCAAAACACTGGACTTGGGAAACACCTGTGGTGTAATTCTATTTTTGTAATGTAGCTAAGAGCAGAGCACTACCTCCTGCATGAACTTTATTAGACAGCTGCTCAGGCACAGTACCAAGCTAATTATTTGCCTCTGTGCACAGTTATGACTCTGCCTTGCATTGATGTCTGGGTACCAGCACCTGCAGAATCAAAACTTGAAGATACTAGTAGAAAACTCCATGCTGTGTGTTTGGACTGTGTTATATGCAGAGCTTGTATCCATGGAGCTTTTTTCCATTTCAATTTAAATTTCGTAAACATCATATTTCAACTTAGTAATTTTGTTCATCCCAAGTTTGAAGTATTACATTCAACAGATTTCTGAGTTATCCAGGAAGAAATAACAACTAAGCGATTTTCTGAAAATATGAAAACCACAGGCTTCTCATAATATTCAGATCCTTAGAAATGAACTGAATGGATTTCCTTTTAACTTTGGAGAAATGTTCACATCTGATTGAACAAACATAAGAATTTTCAGCTTATATAGTCACACGCTGAAAAAAATAAATTGCTGAAAATGAAAGAGTAAACATTCAGGATGCCTTTATTTAGAGGTCTGTAACTGCAACACAAACATCACCATAAATCACATACAGAAAATGAAATGTTGCAAATCAGCTATTTTAAGTAGGCCTGCTTCAGGAAAAGAGACATAAGCTTTTACATTTCTTCAATCTTCTTATAAAATCCTGCTCAAGTTAAACCATATGCAAGTCTACATAAGCTATTTTTTAAATGGAAACAATTATCTGAAATTATATAATCACCTCTTACATGTTTACCCAAATCACAGTGTAAATGACAGAAAGCACATAATAAAAAATAAATTTTAAGTTCACCCACATGCAAGATATTTACCAAAATATCTTCAAGTTTCTGTCCTGAAAATAAACAAATAGGCAAAGATGTTTGCAAATGTAATTTTTTTGTTCCTTTTACATTGTTGAAAGCTTATACTGGAACTGACATTCAATCTTTACTTCTTATCTGTACTAAAAAGTATCTGCTGTACAGGAAATTACTTGTTCTAGGATTTTTCAGAGCTTTTATTTGATACCTTTAGTGCAGAAACAACAAAAGCCAACAATTTCTCTGCCAGTGAAGGTGAGCAAATTTTGGTGTGTTTTTTTTTATGATTATCTCCAAAAATCAAAAGCTATAGGGGTAATAAAATAGGCCTATACTACAATACGGGGCACCAGATCTCCTTGAAAAAGATGGTTTAAAAAAATACTAATAAAACAAAAAAGATAAAGGTTTTTGCCTGTAAGGATGCATTTTTACACAGCATTTTAATGACATTTCAATGAATGAAGTGAAAAAACCCTATCTTGTCAATTTTCTGGGCTTTTTTTTTTTTTTTTTCATTAAACAGAGAACAGAAATGGTGAGGAAAGCACAAAAGCATCGTATCATTTGAGTGTAAATATCTGCTGCCCCTCTGTGGTTGGTTTTAGAGTCTCTTGAGGTTTTTTGAAACAAACATAGTTAATGCCTGATTAAATTTACCTCATACAAAGAATTAGCACAACATGTATATGCTGTTTGAATCCTACATAGTCTCTCAAAACTGAGTCTAGGTCATAAACGGTTATGTTAGGACTATTTCAGATGTGAAACACATCATAACAGTAAGAAGAAGCAGCAAGTATAAAAAGTAGTAATTGTGACATCTTGAAACTTAAGCATAGGGAGAAGTAATATCTTTAATATCTTTCTTCTGGTTTGAAAAAGTGTCTGCATATTTCCAACTTGCTTGTATTTGATATCTAAAGAAGAATTTTAAACACATGAAAGCTCATCTGGGTTTTTCAGCTGTTTTAATTGCTGTAATAAAAGTTATCTTTCCTTACAACCTCATCCATTAATACTTAACCACAGTTTGAGGAATTTACTTAGACCCTGGCATTTGCTGGGTCTGAGCAGGCACATTACCAGACGTCTCTTCTAGCCTGACCTGTGCAAGAACAGGGGAAGAACTGAACTGCAAGGGAGCATGAGGATGGATCTGGAGGGCTGCAGCCTGTCACTTCAATAGAAAAGAGAACCTTGGATCCAGAAAACAATTGAGACCAGCAGAAAGAGGCAAGGTGAGTCCTGGGAGGTGCCTGAGAAGTGTTCTGTATGTTCTCTTGTAATATGATTACATGTTAACTTCTGGTTTAATACTTATTCTATTAAAAAGTCTCCCCCAATTAGTCGTAGTCCACCCCATGAAGTGCCGGTTCCCTCAGTGCTTCCTGAATGTAATGAGAATCAAAAATGTTTTCCATTCTGCAGGGAAGGGCCTGGAGTTCAAGACAATCCACTGATTGTTTCTGCCCACAAGCAGCCTCTTTTCCCCTACTACAATGTGCAATGTGCAGGGCACAGACAATACCAGACACAACATGACTCCAGGCCAGCTGGCCAGATTTTTGTGCATATCTGCTACAGGAGTCGCAGCCATTCTGTGGTGGAAGCCAAAAGGACACTTTCTGCTGGAGTCCATGAATCAGGACCATGAAGTTAAGCATAATTTCAAATTTATGGGGCATAAAATCTTACATTTGGCATTGCCTGGAAACAGGTCTTGATGTATTCATGGCTAATGCTGTCATGTAGGAAAATGCCTTTAGCATGTTTTAGATTTTATTCTTGAAAGTCTTTTCCTAATACTGTTTTACTTTGTTGGTTTTACCTGTGAAAACTCCAAAAGAGCTATCCTTAGCAATATAGTCTTGCAAGTTACTAGCACCTCACGACTCAGTACTATCTGTATAGATACTCCTTTCTAATTTTTAAGATCAGAAAAAAAATTAACATAAATATTATAAAGCTCTATTCTTTTCTTCTATTCAAGTGGAAGAATGGTATTTTGAAAGATGGATGATATTATAAGTCTCTTCAGGTTCTTTAAAATTATGCCATGTGTTCTTCTGCTGAATCCTGGCATAGCTGATGTTTATTTCTCATATTTAGCTCCCCAGCTGAATTTGAGCCAGCCATATGTATAAAATCATCATGTATTTTTGTGAGTCACACTCAGTTCTTTCAAGACCATTTGCTGATTTCTGCTGTGTATCTGTAAAACATGAAGCTCTTAAAGGAGTTTTATTACGTGGTGAATTGCAGACAAGATAGATTTCACAGTTGGGTTCCTACTCCAGGATGGCTCCTGATCAACATCCAGGTAAAAAGTTTCATAAAGCCTTAGGTCTCCCTCTCTTGGATTTTTATCTCAAAAATGTCAACATCATTTTCAAAGCCACTATTGCAATAGAATTGCAGAAATTAATCCCACACACTATCCAAATTGCTATCCCCTATTCTGAGTATGAAGATAAATACCTCTAATTTGTTTGAAGCATATGAGACATTCCCAGCATTAAGTTCCATTTGCTCTTGCATTATAAAACATCTTTTTTAAAAAACACAGAAGGAGCTGATAGCTTTAGAGAGCACATCTGTAACCGAAGCCACCACGGCAAAGATGTTGTGTATCCAGAAGGCTTTAGCAACATGGGGCTGTATGATGAATTCCTGAATTAAAACAGAAAAAAGGGGCCAGTAGGGAAACAACAGGGACTATTAAATGGCAATGAACATCTGTATTCATTATGGCTCTTTTTCAGAGACATGCACAGACAACATCCGTAGGATATCCAGCAGTGAGCACTATCCCGTCATCCTGGTTATTTATACAACACCAAAAAAGTTGTAGCCACAACATCACTTGGTTGTTTGACACAAGTTATCAGCCTTTTACCTTACTGCTGCTGATAAGCATTACAAATTTAAGGAATGTGATACTCTGCTGCCTCTCAAGAATCCAACCTGTTTCCCAAACCTGAGTGACCAGAGATTCTGTGTTACTCTCCAGTCCCAGAAAAGTGGGGTGGAAGGTTCTTGATGATTCCTCAAATTCTTCAAGAACAGCATTTTCAGTACAACTTTATTCAAGAAAAATGTGTGGCTCCAAAGAGCAATATTTATTTTATTTTAGTAATATTCATTGGGTTGACTGTTTATGAAAATTTTAAACCACTAATTAGTAAATTAGTAAATAGTTTGGCATGGAAAGTTACAAACTAAGGGCTAGGTACACCATGTGGGCAACTCAGGCCAATTTCATGAGCTTCAGTGGGATGAAGTCTTCACAGCAGTTCACCAGAGGTCAGGATTCTTCCTGAAGTTATAAATGCATTCAGTTGACCAAAGATAATACCAACGATGGAGCAAGGAGTTGGAAGGCTGAGTGAAAAAGCAGAATACATTTTTTGTATTTTAACTTAGACCCCATATTCTACCTTGTAAACTGGTAAGTTTTTTATCAAACCTTAGCATTTTTCAAAACCCAGAGGGAAAGAAAGATTCAGTTATACTTCACATTTCAGGCAGTAAGCTTTGCCTCAGCATACTACCAGACAATACAATATATAGTAAAGTCTATATTTCTGGATGCAATTAGGTCTTTTATTAAGCAAGTCTTTTGTCAAATATCCTCCAGCTCTTTAATTAATAAACCACACTGAGAATCCAACATGATTTTTAATTATAATAACATTTTATTATAATAAATTAACAAAATAGCCTTGGCACAACAATAAAGAAGTTAGACAGATAGGATTTATTTTTTTTAAATGAAATTTTCCATATCCAAAAGTACAATCCGGCTCAAATAAAAATTTTAAGTCTCATACTTACATTATTTTTACCTGAAATTATACTGATTATTCCATTGGAATAACAGGTCTATAAAACTGTTGTTAAAGTCAGTCTTTCAGAGGACTGTACAAAGTTATCTGGTTTTGACTATGGTAGCCCTATTGCTTAATTTTTCTTTTAAAAGTCTGTTATCATAGAGAGTTGGAGGGAACCTTAAAGATCATCCAATTCCAACCCCAACCCCATGATGTTTCAGAGAGGTGAAGTCAGCCAGTTCATTAAGTTTTTCATTACATAAAGAGAATATCATATTGTTACTAAGATGGCATATTCCATACAAAGTTGCTAGGTAAGAACATATTCATCTTATCTATGTTAATATCTCTAAAAGACTCCAGACTTCTTTTCCTCCCTTTCCAAATGTGTCCTTCATAGAGCAGTTTTGCATCTCCTTGCTTTCCCATTCCTTCCTTCCTTATTATAAAAAGTATCTAAAAAGAGAAACAGAAATCAAGAATTAAAAATAATTTTTTTTTAATTTTTTCATGCAGATTAAAAAACAGACCACCTACCTCATGAATCAGCCCTACAGCAGTTTTTCTTAAAATAGTCTAGACTCAGTATTCAGGGCTAAGGATCTGCTTCTTGTTCCTATTTTCTTCTGTGCACCAGGAAATAAATCTTTCTTCACAGTTCTTTCTTTCGTAGACAACATATGGGGTTTTTCAACTGGGAAATTTTCTTGGCAGTGGAAAACACCAAAACCCATATTGTAACATCAAATGAAGCAAAATCAGATAGATTTTATAGTGGAAAATCATTTCCTTGTTTACCATGTATTTTTTACTTTGAAGGCAAGTTTTCAACTAGTCACATGACAGGACCAAGTGAGGAGGAATTCACACAGTAATCGTATCTCAGATTTTCTTCCAACTCTTGCATAAGTAGAAATTTAAACTTGAAGAAGTCTTATAACTGAAAAAGGAGAATATGATGGAAAGTATCCACCTGCTGGGAAATATGGAAGATCCATCCAAACCACTCTAGATTTGCTTTCAGTATTACTTCTAGAATAATGCCTGTTAATTGAAAGCACTTTTGACTTTATGAGGGTTTGTGTGTGGTGAGTTGTCTTTTGCTAGCTGCCAGACACCCACCCAGGCACACTCACACTTCTCCTCCTCACCAGGGTAAGAGAGAAAATGAGGTGGAAAAAAAAGGCTCCTGGGTCAAGAAAGAAGAGGGACATCACTTATGAATTACCATCACAGGCACACATGCATCTTGAGGAAAATTAATTTAGTTTATTGTCAGTTAAAATTGTTGGAATAGTGAGAAACAAAGACAAATTAAAACAACAATTTCCCCCCACACACACACCCTTTTCCCAGGCCCAACTCCTTCATTACCAACTATTCCACCCACCCCAGCCTTCAAGATGGGGAATTGTGGGTTATGGTCAGGACATGATACCTCCTCTCTGCTGCTCTTCCTCCCCACACTTTTCTGCTGGTCCAGCATGGATCCTTCAGGAATAACAGCTCCAGTGTGAGTTTGCCACAGTTGCAGTCCTTCAGGAAATTTCCACCTCTTCCACTGTGGTTCTCCACAGGCTGTAGAGAAGTCTGTACCTGGAGGACCTCCTCCTCTCAGATTGGTGTCACAAGGCTGTTTCACGTTTTTCTTCACTCCTCACTGCCATGCAAGGTTTTCCCCTTTCTTAAATACCCCACTCCAGAGGTGCTGTCTTCTTGGCCAAGGGGCTCAGCCATGCCCTGCAGTGGGTGGGTTGGAGCTGGCCAGAACCAGGTGGAACCAGCTGTGTCCAGTCCAGAGCAGCCCTTGCCTCTCCCCACAGAGGCCACTCCACAGCCTCCACTGACACCCAAAAATGTGTTACATTCAAGACTTACAGTTTTGAGAATTAGAAATCTCTTCTGCTGCCAGTGTGAGTGGCTTCCTTGTCTTCTCAGGGGAATACAACTTTATATTAAAATACTGACAAGATGAAAGCAATTAAAGAATTAAAGGGAATGAAACAGTGAAAGACAGAAATACCAGGATGCCAGACAAGATAACAAAGGAAAATAATGCAAAAAGAAGTTAATGCATGTTATCTTGAAATGATAAGAAAATTATATTATTATATCATTTAAGCACTTATTAACCAGAATTAAAACCATCAGAGTGAAATATGAAAGTGCACAGTACATTTCTGATGTGAAGAAAACCAGAAGAAAGTTGATAGGGCCTACACCAGCCTCAGCCATCTGGAGTTTTAGCAGATCTGTCCCTGTAGCAGGCCTGGAACAGTCAGAAACCCTGGATGAAGGGTTCCTACAAGTGGGTGACATGAGTGTGCTATGTACAACATCTAGGCCTGAGGCTCTTAAAGATTGACATCTACCTTTTCTTTTTTTTTTTTTTTTCTTTAAAGGAAACATTGCAAGAAGAACCTTTGTAATCTTTGAAACTGCAAGTTGCAAGCTGTGGAAAAGTCTTGTAATTTCTCACTGAGTACAAAGCTTCATTCTTGCTCATGGACATAAAAAGCTGTGCAGCAATGAACACTGCAGACATGTCTGCAGCTCTCCATCACAGTCATGACACCCTCACCCTCAGCATTTGTTTCAACATTCTGCAGGTAGCAGGATATCTTAGCAGTTTTACATGAACAAACCTAACAGGCCATCATATCAGTAGTGATATAATTTGCCTGAGGGAAACTCTGCAGATATCATTGCTGCTACAGCTGAACAAATACACTGTGAATAATTGGACAGAGCAAGCAACTTTCTGCTCAAGAGTTGCTGAAGAGTAGCTTACAGTTTGCTCAATTATATTTGTTATTCAGAGCCACCCAGTGGATAATTAATTACATGAACAAGTTTTCTTCTGAAGATTGTTCACAAGCAAGCAGTTCACACCAACATCTGCAATCTGTAAAGTTTCAATTACATTTCATAGCCTATGTGGGTCATGAATTATTGGATCTGACTCCTGCCAGTATTAGTATTGTTCTTAGAATCCAGAATATGGTGTGAGAATTTATGTAAAATTTCAAACCATATGTTGATCAAATATTTTTCAGCATTCTGTATTTCAAAGCTAAGAATTTTTGTGAGCTTTCCTCCTTCAGAGAATACTGCAGATAAAAATACCAAAGCACCATCAACACAAATTTCTCTTATTATATTCATTTTTTAGTTTCCACACATATTTATTCATTAAATGAGATACTTGATGAGATCAAATGCTAAATTTTAAGTAAAACAAAGCATAAAAATAATTTGAAAATATCTAAGCTAGGATTTATTTTTGCTGTATTCACTGTCTGCATGCTGTAGACACAGTTAAACCCCAAAGCAATCAAATGCAGTGCTTTGACAATTAAAATTACATAGTTTTTCCCTCCTACACAATTTTTTGAAGTTGTCAGGTGCCAATTTCTTTAAGACTACATAGTGTGCCTTATGGTTAGGAATGGATAATTTGGAAAATTTTTGAAAGCAGAGAAATGTGTATTTCTTAAGGTCATATTATTTTCAAAGTTTAATATTTGAAGTTAAAATGTGCAGACCCTTCCTCCTTGATGTGAGTCATATCTTAGGTCTGCAACAAACCAAATCAGAAATGTAGATGAAGCCCATGAAAGGAACCAGACCTAGTATTATTTTCAATGGGAAAAGGAAAAATCCCATATCTGTAATGTAAAATATAGATGCTTTTTTCTTTCTTTCTTTCTCATTTCTCATTTTCCATGAATCAGACTAATCCACGTGAGGTTAGAGTAGGGGTAATATCTAGAATAATGCAATCAAGAAAGCAAAATAAGAAAATCAACATTAGGTTACTAAGGAATGAACAGTCAGACTCTCCAAGGAGACCAAGGATAAAAAATACACAATATGTAGATTCTACCCCACTGCTGTATTATTTTTCAGAAAATTTCTGGAAATGTTTTTCAACCAAATCATGCACCAGTGGCAAGAGTCTTAATAAAGTGAAACAGTAGACAACATCAAATGAAAAATAGAAAAACAATGTTAACAAAACTGTGGTATAATCTCTGCTGCTCCACACACTCACACCACCTGCCCAGGAAGAGTAAATACACAGATACCAAACCCAAGACTGGAGAAGAAGTCACTTAAGTCAATGAATGTTCAAACTGCTGTAAATTTTATCTTCTTTTACCCAAACAATATCCTCAGAGGGACTAGGCCAGGAGTTTTGTCTCACTGAATTTAGCATTCCTCACCTTCAGTACACAAAAGCTCAGGAAAAAAACCTTTCAAATTAACAGCCCCTAAGATCTCATATTAATTTCTCTAAAAACAATAGCAACAAAATGTGAAGTAAAATTATGATGTTGAAAATTTCTGTTATGGTTGAATTAATTTCTGAGAAAACCAAACGTGTATGTTAGTCATGCAGACTTACAGATGGGTGTCAGAGACCATTTTCTTTCCTACAAAACAAATTCACAGAGTCAAAGAAATAACACATTATAAATAAAACATATTTCTTTTTAACTCTGATGGAGACCTTTGGAGTGCTTCATATTCTGGATTACAAATTGCTTATATCTAGTGTGTTAAAGACATTGTGCAAAAATGTCCATATTTTGCTTTCCAGTTAGGGATAAAGGGATTTCCAGCCCTAAACTGAGAAACAGCCTCTCAAGAACTCTTATCCTGGAGTAATACAGCAATCGACAGAATGGATCTGTGTGGGAGTGTTTTCACTGAATAATTTGACATTCAGAGTCAACCTAACCAATCTAGTGCTTTCAGCAGAATTAACTGTATCCAAATAATTTCTCACAGTTGTTTAGCCCCTTCTTTAAAATATTCTCTGTCTTCTTTAAACTTCTCATCTAAGCCATACTTAAAAATCCCTAATACCATAACTGCCTTTGGCAAACTTTCTAAGGTTTATATATTTTGGCTGCTAAAAAAAAACAATCCTCAGTCTTAAATCCAAATTTCCTTCACTGGCATTTATGGCTCTTTCTCATCCAGTCTCCAATGTTAATGGAGGATGCTTTATTCCTTTCCTCTTTATCTTTTTTTTTTTTTTTCTTACTGTAAGATGGATTTTCCTTCAGACTCTGTTCTTTAAACTAACATACATCCCAACAAAATTAAAGGGAGAATTCCAACTCTCAGTTCCATCAGGAAAAGAAATCCAAGTCTCAAGAAAAGCTGTGATGACATCCTGCAAGCTTTAGCACTTTTCAACTGGCAAATTGTTATGTCTTGCATTTTTGCTGGTTTCTTTCCTCCTTTTGAAAAACTGATTATTTTAGAAAATAATTTCTTTTTTTTCTTTGTAAGTGAAGAACTTTTCCTAGTACTCTGGTAAATTTATTTTGTATGTTACGCACTTTAAATTAGCAGCTCTCTGCTTCAAAACATGTTTCTTCAGATTATTGACATTAATAGACCACAATATCCAGCTTGTTATTACAATCTGTAACCATGAAAAAAAGTTACTGTACCACTTATGAAGGACTTTACAGTCTAAAAACAGTCAGAATGAAAAGAATATTTGTCAAGAATATTTTGTTAACCAAGAAACGTAGGAGAGAACCCATCTCAATTATAAATAAGTTTAAAAACCAGTATTGCTATTACTTTCTTTCAGCAAGAAAATTATTTTTTAAATATATCTTATCTGATGGAAAGTTTTCTAAGACCTATTCAGGTGACTGAGTAAAGTCATTTAAGCTTAAATATACCATTTTACTTGCCTCTGCAATACACTAAGAGCTCATGGCCAGTGAATTATGAAGAGGAGTAACTTAGTGGAGAGTGAACAGCAATTTCTTGCATTGCATGACCTTCACCAATTGTACCCCTGCAAGAACAATTCTTATTACAGACTGTTCAGAATAAATTTCATTTCCTAGTGCATAAACTTCATGTTTCACATCACTCTTTTTTGTATAGCCCACATCCTATGGCCCTTTGCATTCTCTTCATTAGTAGGTAGGCTCTGCTTGCATTGCCTCTGGAGTACTGACACTGCCTGTTTTGGCTGCCTCATCATTAATAACATTCAGATTCAAAGGTGGCAGACAAGAGCAGGAAAAAGTCAGTGCTGTTGCTGGAGGCTTTGGGGCTCAGAGTGGGGTAGACTCTTCAGCTGATCTATGGTTTATGTGAGCTAAACCTGATGCAGCTGCTTTCTGGCCCTTCCTGGCAATGACTCTGGGTTAAGCTGTTATCCTGAAAGATTTAAAAAACTTACTCATAGCATTTAGGTTAATTTCTTTCTTCTCCTCTGTATTCCTCCACAGCTAGATCATATTTTCTTGCTCTGTCTTTCTCACTTTGATGATTCTTTTAATTTTGATCTGGTAAAGTAGCCAATAACAGTCTTTCTATGGTAGCATAATTAAAAAAGTCAAATTAGCCCTGATTAACAGACTGCTGACCAGAAACAACGGCATCACTTGGTACTACCTGGGAGCTTTCCACACAAATCTGAAAAACTGAATGGATGAAATGTATCAGACTTTCTACTTGATGAGATTCAAGACCAGCACATGGATGTGGCAGACAGGAGTCAGCAATGTATTGCACTGATCCCAAAGGCAAATACAGAGAACTTAAGGGGGGTACCACCTTGAGGGAGGTATCTATGAGAGCCCAAAGCTCCCGGGTACCAGTTTTCAGAGAATTCTGGCTTCAGGAGACACTGCTTTACACAGGTGAGGGTCACTGGGAGGAAGATGATCTCTGCTTTAGGAAGCAGCATCTCACAGACTCAACTATAGATATGAAACCCAGCCAAAGTCAGGGGCTTGGAATCAACTTTACAAGAGACAAGAGAACATCAGTCAGCAATTTGCCTTTTTTGAGAAGAAGAAAAAAAACTTGTGTCTTCTCATTAATTTTAATCATCTTATTGAATCACTAATCTGAGAAAGTAAGGAAAATGCTTTCTAGAATGTGAATTTCAGAGGGTCAGCTCTTTTCAAAAACACTTCATGCAAGGCAGGGATGTCTCCCTGCTATGGAGGAGACACAGACTATGGCAAGCTGTCTCCCAGCTGTCTGTCAGTGGTCACTTTCTGCAGATGTCCAGCTTCTAGTTCACATCATACTACAGGGGTTTTTTGTTTTGTTTTGGGGTTTTTTGGCGGGGGATTGTTTTTTGTTTTGTTTTGTTTTTTTAACATGTCTTACCTGATTTCATGCAGCAGGTACCCATACAATAGATCAAAGTAAGTTTTTTGTAGCAACACTATAGCTTTCATAACTTTCATGTAGATGACTTTATGGCCTACAAAAACCCCAGTTTCTTTTATTATAAATATATACTATATATAAATCATTAAATCCTGTGTTCTATGTTAAAGATACAGAAAGAGATGGAACAGCCCATGCAAAATAAACCAGACATACCTCACTTATTGAGTTTCAAGCACTTTCAAGGTGAGAAAATATATCATTTGGAACAAATAGAAGCAAATCTCCAAAGAGTGGTTCATTCAGTATCTTGGTCATGTGGTGACAAAATACCAAGTTGGACGAGCTGTTCTGTTTCTTTTCCCTTTTTACCTCACTTTAGAGGAATTTCTGCTGATACAATACCAGCCTCTTACAAACAAGGCCCAGCCAACACATCTTGAATGGAGCACTATATTTCCATTTCCAAAGCAGTGCTTCTTCTAAGCTGCATATATGTTGCTGCACTTCTGATGCACCTTCCTTTTTACTTCAGTGGTGGAGATTTTTAGGAAGAGGCTGAGGAAACACTGTCCAGCATTCATAGAATCATAGAATTGGCTGGGTTGGAAGGGACCTCTGGGATCATCAAGTCCAACCCTTGATCCACTCCCGCTGCAGTTACCAGACCATGGCACTGAGTGCCACATCCAGTCTCTTTTTAAATATCTCCAGGGATGGAGAACCCACCACTTCCTGGGGCAGCCCATTCCAATGCTTGATCACCCTCTCAGTAAAGAAATTCTTTCTAATGTCCAACCTAAACCTCCCCCGGCACAACTTGAGACCGTGCCCTCTTGTCTTGCTGAGAGTTGCCTGGGAAAAGAGACCAACCCCCACCTGGCTACAACCTCCTTTCAGGGAGTTGTAGAGAGTGATGAGGTCTCCCCTGAGCCTCCTCTTCTCCAGGCTGAACAGCCCCAGCTCCCTCAGCCTCTCCTCATAGGATCTGTGCTCGAGTCCCTTCACCAGCCTGGTTGCCCTCCTTTGGACCTGCTCCAGGACCTCGATATCCTTCCTGAACTGAGGGGCCCAGAACTGGACACAGTACTCGAGGTGTGGCCTCACCAGGGCTGAGTGCAGGGACATTCACCTATAGAATTTCTATAACCTCACCTCGAAATTCTTCAATCATACATTTTTCCCCTGTACATTTTACAGGCTGGTGTCTTACAGTCTTGTTATGAAGTAATATTACAAATACTTGATGTTTAGTATTGCATTCAATCTTTTTTAGATAATTTAAAGTGTTCTCAAGGTAAATTAAGAACTCCTGGAGCTTTTACAAAAAGCACTTGTGAAGCTTTTTCCTTTTTAATATTATTATAAGAAAACTGGAGAATAAGAGGACCCCAAAGCAGAAACTTTCATTAATTTGTCAATTAAAAATGTGTTGCGGTACATTTCCACTAGTTAGTGTAAATAAACATGTCCAAGAATACAGCAAAATATTTAATTTCTCTCAAGATAAGAATTGTACTCCATAAAATTCTCTAGAGCAGATACTCATTATTTTTAAATGTTTTGTTAATATTTTGTTTTGGCTTACAGGGTAACTTTCCCTTGCTTTCTCATTTGTACAACTTAATGTTTTAATTCCATCTTGAATTAGGAAAAAAGCAAACAAATTTGCACTAATTGAGTAAAAACAGTTGAAATAATTAAGTTGTATACAAAGGAACCTAACAGGCATATGACTAAAAAAAATTAAACAGATAAAACCTATGACACATAATAAACTAAATTTCTCATATTACACTGACATGTTTGGGTAAGCAATAAAAAGAAAAAAAAAACTTGCTAGAATAATTAGTGATTCTTGTTTATTTAAAATACAAGCAAAATATATTTGAATGATACTGAAGGGAAAATATCATTACATTTCTCTTTCTTCTTTATTAGAAAATACTTGCCCTGCTTTAGCTATTAAGAAAAAAAATCTATAAAAACCATAAAGTTTCCCCTATTTTGAGAAATAAAGGTACTCTGTCTTTCATGTACTATGCAAATTATGGTATAAATGAAGGGAATATAAAAGCAGGACAAAAGCAGATGCCATCTTGCTTCAGAAATGCTTCAAATCCTGAACAATGTCAAAGTGTTTACAAGTCTTCAAAGGTTTATTTCTTAAGTGCACAATCTGAAGGCCCCAGACCCCAGTAGAAGAGTGTGGTCAGGCAGCCTGAGGAGATTAGAGCTGTTCAGGTATGGACAGAAAGAATAAACAAAACTAATGAACCATGATTTCCTGCAGACATCTTCATCAGGCTTTTGCCATTCTGCAGTAATAGACCCAAATCTTTAGTCTCTATATTCTTTGCAATATCACTCTCAGTGCAGTGTCAGAAGCTCCTCTCTTTCCCTCTCCTGTTTGACAGGAAGCCCAACCTAACTCCAATGTCTTCTGCTGTCTGGGAAGGAAGAATTCACCCACTTCCAATGGCTTCAAACTATTAATATGTTTATCATAAGGATGAATCTGCATATCAGCACTGACTGAACAGCTAACAGGCCAAGCAAAGCAGGGAACTGCAACTGCTTTTTCAATGCCAAATGTGAATTCATTACTGCAGAGACCCTTACACCCTTTTCAGCTGTAACTAAAATTGGTGAATTGTCAACATTATTTGCAGGGTACTGGTAGGCAGGCATGTACATATGTCTGATTTGCTTTGAAAACCAGGCTAAACCAAATTAAAGTTCCATCTCCATTTGGAGGATGCATTCCAAAGCCTTAGGGGGATGGTAACCTGAAAGGCCCAGTGATAACTCCAGAAACTTGGCAAGGCCATAGTGAGTATTGTGCTACTATGGCAGCTCTGTGTGGGACAGACAGCCCTAAGAAGGGAAATTCAGTCCCTCACCTTACACTGATAATAATATCATATTTCATTTCCCATCAAAGTGATCTAAAACTTAGTTCTATGTAAAAAGCTCATGATACCAAAATTGTCTCTGTATTTACACTCAACTATGACACTGTAGACATGAAGTGCATAATTCCCTATAGACTGTTCAAGTAGTCAGATAGTACATGGAACCCTAAAATAAACATAAAACATACTGTTGCATCATAAACTTATGCTTTCTCTTCTTTTCTATTAATACTAAACATCTATACTAATCATTTATACTATGGCAATCATCTTTTATATTAATATAATGAAGAAACTTCAGTGCATTTTTCTTTTGATGAGCATTTCAATTTCATATATGTAACTTCTACTGACATGAATAAGTCTAAGCTTACATATGGCATTTGATTTTCTTTCATACATCAGATAAAAATGTGAAACATTGCAAGTACTGTTGCCATCTTTTTTTATTAAAGCTGCACTTCTGCTAAATTTACTTCAGCATGTCCTATGGAATTACCATTCTTCAGCAGAAGAGATGTGACATATGACATTGCAGAAAGGATTCAGATGACTGCAGACAGGATGTCTTGCCACAACAAACCACTATACAACTTTCACACATTTTCTGCTAGAGAAGAGTGACAGATATTGATGAGGACCATACCTTCACTTATTAGGAACACTATTTTTTTTAAGCAATAGACAGAAAGGGCAAGGGGGTGGGGGGATGAGGAGGTAAATTTCTAATGAATCCTTCATGCCCTACACCTTTTGTCTTCATAAACTGTGTTAGGGCTGGCTCAGATTGAGTTGTCTGTCTTTAGAGCAGCCTGTATGGTGCTGCATTTTGGATCTGTGACTAAACCAGGGCTGGTAACACACCACAGCTTTGCCTGTGGCTGAGCAGTGCTTGCACAGTGAGTAGGGTACAGGTAGGCAAGAAACTGAGGGGCCAAAGCCAGGACAGCTGACCTGAATTGGTCATAGGGATGTTCCATACCATATGGTACTGTGCTCAGCAATAAAAGCTCAAGGAAAGGAGGAGAATGGGGGAATGTTTGTGTTTATGTCATTTATCTTCCTAACTGTCTATTATATGTGCTGAAGCTCTGCCTTCCAGGAAGTTAAAGTAGTTAAGTGTTTTATTTTGCCTTCCTCCCATGTGCATCTTTTGCTTCACCTTTCAATCTGTCTTCATCTCAATCCATGAGTCTTTTCACTTTCTTACTAATTTCTCCCCATACCAGGAAGAGGGGAGTGAGCAAGCGGTGGTAGGTTCTACATTGCTGGCCAGGGTCAACCCATCACATAAGCTTTATGATTTTCACCTAAACCACAGTAACTCTTATACTGGGCTTCAGCTCACCTCTGGGTTTATTTCTGTCAGTAACGTAATACAGCAATAGCTGATAGGGTATATATTCAGTGAGACACTAGCAGGTGTGTCACAGAGCCAACATCTACATGACTGACTTCTTGCTAATTTTAGAAACAATGAGGTGATATGCTCTGATGAGTTAACTTCTGTTGCAATGTTTCCTTAAGGCACACCATGCAAATATGCACTGCTTCACCATCATCATCAATATAAATCTGCTTATTTCCCATATTTCGCAAACATCTACACTAAGCAGTGCAATAAAAATCCCTTCCTATTAACTTCTGTTGACAAGTTTAGCTTTTTCACAATGTTCTGTAGCACTGATTCAGAGAATATTTATTGATTTACTTTACATGTACATGTAACAGTCTGTCTTCCTCTCCCTTTCAAGGTGTCAATGCAATGAGCACTATGCAGTGCATTTATGTATTTTGCTACCTTTAAGGATGGGGTGCTTTTTACTTCTTAACCATTCTATACAGCATCAAGTCAGTACATTGCAGTGAGTAATCAACATGCAGTAGACATTAATTAGTTCCCAAATGCAACAGTTTTACTGAAGCAGACAATTTTAAGTAGATGACTGGCATCTTGCTGTGTGGTGACTCACTTCTGAAGGGAAATAAGGTATCTTTTCTGCTTTGCATTGTGTTGTTTTAAGCATGTTTTTCAAAATGACAATGAAATGTTGCAATATTTCAGATCACTTCCCTGGACCTGCTAGTAACAATGTTCCTGATACAGGCCAGGATACCATTTGTCTTCTTGGCAACCTGGGCACATTGTTGGCTCATGTTCATCCAGCTGTCAATCAGCACCCCCACATCCCTCTCTGCTGAGCAGCTCTGCAGCCACTCCTCCCCAAGCTCATTGTGCTGCTGGGGTTGTGGCCAAAGTGCAGGACCTGACATTTGGTCTTATTGAAACTCATACTATTGGCCTTGGCTCATTGATCAAGCCTGTCTGGGTCCCTCTGCAGAGCCTCCCTTCCCTCAGGCAAATCAACACTTCCATCCAGTTTAGTGTCATTTGCAAACTTACTGAGGGTGCACTCTATCCTCTTATCCAAACCATCAATAAAGATATTAGGCAGAAGCAGCCCCAGCTCTGAGCCCTGGGGGACACCATTTGTGACTTGCCACCAGCTGGATTTAACTCCATTCACAACAACCCTTTGGACCTGGCCATTCAACGAAATAAAATATTCTCCTAATAGCCTTCATTACCATGGAAAAAATGTACTTCTGTGGCAGTTTTTCAGGACAGGAGGTGTTAAATTGATGTGTTCAACTCTGTATGTGCTGTGTTACTCATCTGAAGCAAAGCTGTCTGGCAAAGCAGAACAGGAGCAGAACCTGAGCACAGAATAGAAATACACTACCACACTGACACCTGTGGGGAACAAGTATGCCAAAGTATGATGGCATTTCTACAGTTCTACACTTCCAAAAGATCCAAGAGCTCACCTAGAATAACTACACCCCAACCTCTACAGATAGATCACCTAGATAAGAAGAACCAAATGAAAGACAAAAACCTGAAGACTTGATCCACAGTCTCTCTGGAAGTGAATATTTGCTGAGATCTGTATGACACCACTGACAACACTTTGAACAAATCAATAGACACCAGAGTGTACTTTATCTCTAGGTAATGTTTTAGTGTTTTTGACATCAACACATAAACCATAGTAAGCAGTACAGCATACAAGGCACTGGAAGACAAACCATAATTTAATCATGGAAGTTTTTCCACTGAGGTTGCTTTAAGTGCAACATGGAACTTGGAAATTAAGTACCAGTCTTCAGGGTAACAGCAACTTAAATGAAAGCTGCTTAGGAACAAACTAGAAATGTAACATCTTTTTCATTGCTCCCTTCCTCCGAAAAAGTGAGATGAGTTTGAGCAGAGCAATAAAACAGTGAAGCTGCACTGCAGCATTCTTCCTGTTGTGTCAGTGGTCTGTGCTTCCACTCGAGCTTTTTTTTTTTTTTTTTTTTTTTTTTTTTTTTTTTGAGGAACTGATACATGAGGAGGTAAGCTCTACAGAACAACAAAGAGGCAACTGGATCTGCTTGCTTTTTACCATAACAACAAGCCCCTCTACTCCCCTACTGGCAGTCCTCACAGAAGATAAAGACCTACTACTACAATCAGTTGAGCAAAGCAAAGTGTTACATTAGTAACAGTCATCTAAACTCTTGCTGACCTAAGAAGCTACATTTCAATCTGTGCCCTGTGTTTTCTACTGCGTGACTCGTCTATGAAAAGCAGCAACATCAGCAACAAATTGAACTCTAAATTGAACTGGCAGCAAATCCTGTAGTCATTCAAGGTCACAGAACAGTCTTTTCTCCACTCATCTGGTGATTGGTAGCCTCCTTTTCAACAGTTCAAGAATAAATTCAATCTTCAGCACATTAAAAACCAATTCCTGTTCCAAGGTAAATGAGAGTTCAGAAAACCCTCCAGTTCCCAGTTCATAGTATGTATGGACTCCAGTACCCTCCCTGCAACCTGTTTCCCTCCTTTCCTCAGAGGAACGGTCTCTTGACCAAAGGACATTGCCCTGTCTCCTCAACACCACCAACACTTAGATGTGCTTTATGCATGGTGGTGATTCCAGCATTTACAGGAAAGGAAACAAGGGACAGGATCAGCCTAGGGACTTGAGTCTGCAGAAAGCAATTTAGACTGGCTGACCATGATGAGTCAAACTGGATTGTGTTCAGATGTATTATCAGCCTGATAGATAATCCTAAGGGGGTATTTACCCCACCTATGTAACGATTCACACAGGGAAAATTGCCTGCACCAGACATTTTTGTCTGAGACACAAAGTGCAAAATGGATTCACTCAAACAAAAGGTAATCAAGACTTCAAATAACATTTTCTTTGTTGTGGTTCAGCCTGTTTCACAGTTCGGTATCTGTGAGTGGTACCAGACAATGAAAATACTGAGCTTTGTTAGAATAGCAGAAGATAAATTATGTAACCACTTTTATACTTACTTTCTATACAGTAATTATATTACAATTAATATGGACCCAGCGTGGTCTGAGCCACAAGGGAATGTGGCTTTCCTAAGCACAGGAGTCAGTAACTTTAAACCTGTTACTTTCACCTTGCTCAGTAAAAAAAAAAAAACAAAAAACAAAAAACCCCAAAACCTTAAAACAACAAACAACAACAAAACATAACAACAAAAGAAAAACCCACAAAAAAAAACCCAAAAAAAACCCTTGCATGTACTAGGTTTTAGCTGTGTCACATTATGAAAAAGTATAGGATAAAATGTCAGGAGGTAAAGAGGACTGTACACCCTGTCATGCCCTCCAGATCTTCTACAAGGGCAGCAATGACAAGACAGAACAGTTTCCAAGAGAGCACTTTGCTCCCCAAAGATCTAATGGTGCTACACAGCCAGACCCTCCCATCTCTGTTTACCCTGAGATCCTACTTACCCTCATGCAAGAGGGTACCTGATGTGAGTGTAGGGCCCTTTACAACAGCTTCAACAACATCTATAATTAGAGAATAGTTTCCTGGGACTGCACATAGCTCTTGCACCAATAAGAGGCTAAGGCAGGAACCAGGAACAGTCTCATTGAATTTGTTGCAACTTTGCCTCTTTTGAGAGACTGACTTCCTTTCTGACACAAACCAACAAAAGGTTAACAGCAGCCTACACTCTCTCCAGATTGGCCTGTGGCAGAGATCTTAGAGTCTGTCTTAGATACCTCTGCCTAAGGATGCATTCCTATATCCCTTTTATTCACAGCAGAATAGATATTTTCAATGAAACTGGGGAAAGAGAAAAAAAAACAACACCCAACTTTTAATATCTCCCATGAAGAGTATCTGTGGACAGTTTGCTGAGACAACACCCTCAGATAACCCGACAATGTCAGCAGATTGTCACGCTCATCAGTGCAGGGACCATGTATTACTACATTTGTGAAACACCTACAATCACAATTTGTCTACAAATCTAGTCAGGGAATCTGGAGATTATACCAGTGAAAATACTGGATCCTAACACTTCTGCAGTTCCTGCACAGCATGCCAGCTCCCTCCAACATACTACAAGCAAATCAATGTTAGTCTTTGGCATAACAATTTTTACTACATTTTACTGTTGTGGGGGTTTGTGTTTGGGCTTGGTATTGGTTTTTTTCAATAAAGGAATTATACAACTACTGTATTAAGGACAAAATGCATAGTTCATGCTGAACTGAAATCATTGACTTGTGAGTGACAAAGTAATTATATATATATTCTGGGTATTTAGCTATTTTTAAATATTATAATTACTAGCTTTGCTGCATCAGGAAGAATACACTGTTCTCAAAGTTTAATAGTATTGGTTGAGTTGATACACAAGAATATAACTTTCTTTAAAAAAATCCTCCAGCAAATTAAAAAGTTGCCTGCCATCAATCAGGAAATTTCTGTTGTTGAGTGTTTGGTGGTGTTATCAACCTTACTTATTTTAAATTTTTCATCAGGTGACCAGTCTTCTTCACATTCCATGTCAGTTTTTTTGCTAGTGATCATTCCAGCCTTTAAGTCAGAATCATTATGCCACAATATAATATTACACGTCAATACTGTTTTGTTTCTATTGCTAGAAAGACACTTCAGTAATGAAGCAAGTTGAAGTAGTGTAGGTGATGCTTGGAGGTAACAGCTGCATTCTGCTTCAGCACACAGAATTAAAAATTAATTTGATGCAAGCACCTCCCTTGCACAGACTTTGCAGCCATGGATATTGAAAGTGAGGCTTTGGATTTAAAGAAAAAGCAGGAAAAAAACACATTGAAAAGTGTTACTCTGGGATTTATGGATCAGGTTTGCAATTTGAAGGTGAAAGGGTATAAACCATCTAGCCTGGCTAAAGGCTGGCTGTGGAAATATATAAAAACCATTTAGAGATTTGACTGATTCCTTGCTTTAAAAAAACAGGCCGTATTAATATCCTACAAACATTTCACCTTTTTCAGAAAAATCAAAGGAGGCACAAAAATGTCTTACCAATGCTTTTATATTTATTAAGCAACATTATTTTATATAAGCAACAAACATAGTTGGCAGTGTAACTAGCTGACTTAAAATAGATGAATAGTTTTTTGAAAATGGCATGATCATGTCAAACAAAATCACAAGGAACAGATTTCAGTGAACAGGTTTCAGCTTCACTATTATTATATTAGTCATAATGAATTTAAAAGGATGAAATTCAAATAAAAACACGCAAAGCATAGCTTATTTTTACAATAAAACAACTACAACAGTATGTGGGCAGCTTCTGATCTCCTGCACAAGACATACTTTTGATAGGACAACCAGTCCTTTTTACTAGAATTGAAATAGCTTTATATCATGGGCCAGGGAAGACAACAGGGAGGACCAGGAGCAGTGTAAGGTTTCCAGAGTCTAGGTTCTGGTGAACACATTTGTTTTCAATACATAGCTACTGGTCTCGTGGTGGCAGAAGCAGAAATTTCAGCAGCTTCTGTGACACAGCAGCAGTTGCCCTCACCCCTCACTTGCTGCACTGCAGCCAGAATGCTGGATGGAGGAAGGACTGGTGCTTTTTGCTGGTGCATGTTTCTTTTTCTCTGTAAATGTCTTTCACTTGGTATGACATGCACTGATGATGTTAAAAAAACTCTACTAGTTTTAAACTAAATACACCCTAATTTAAGGAAGAGCAGTACATAAATTCTTTATGGAACATCCTGAATACCCTGTAACCTCATGTCTTACATACATCTTGAGAAGTTTGTCCTTTGCTTTGAGTTTTTGTACCTGTATGCATAGCTTGGAACAGATCAAAGTCAAGTGACATGGCACAAACTGCTGTAACAGCCCTTTTCCTATAGAAACCATTGCCATAACTCCTGTTCTGAGCAAACCAGCCTTGTCCAGAAAGCTTTCAAGAAGCTGGTGCCAAGTGGTGCTTTGCCTGAATTCCTGAATGCAGCAGCAGGTATGCTGGCCAGAAGCCACAGCTTTTCAGTGCAGCAAAACACCACCAAGCAGCTAGTTAGTGGTATCTCCCTTCTGTAATGGACACTGCCTACTGGATCACACATTTAAAAGTGGAATGAGCTCAGCAAAAGCTGAGAAATTCTGTCTCCCATAGAGTAAACCTGTCCTTGTGACTGACACCATGTTCTGCTACAGTCCTTTTTATCATTCCCTGAAGTTTTATTATTCTGAGTAAGGCTAAATTTACCAGAAGGAGGAAACCTTTTCCCTGCACTGCTGTTCATTTCATTCTTCATCCCCTCCTGCTATTCTTGCAGTGCCACAGCATAGCTACACTGTATCCCTCCCACAGAATCACTATATTGGTGATATTAAATATTTAGAATATTTATAGCAGTGGGATTTACCTGCCAAAACACTAAAGGATTTCAGTTTTCTGATTTAGCGTTTTGACCAGTTGTCTCACCAGTCAAGTGCATTGGCACCTTCTCTGGCAAAATTGCAGTAATTTTGTTTGGATGAGGACCTGCTGCATCTATGCTGTTGCCAAATTGGATTATATCAATACATTACACATGTGGCTAGTTTTGAAGACCACCTGGAAGCTATAGTTAGAGCATTGTGTGGCTGCCCATAAGATAAACAGCATCAGCTGTGAGGCATATAGTGCATCAACTTTCCAAATGCTGCACTTTCCATGCATTTGCATATGGCTGCAGTAGAAGCGAGTTCCTGCATGAGGCAGCCACAGGCAGCCTGCCTCTATCTCACAGGTAGCATTTTACAGCAGCTGAACTGTGCCAGCTAAGAATCTGAAACTAGAGAGAGGGGGGGTATTTTCACTGCAGTTCTTGACAGAACAATGTCCTCATCTATCTGGCTGTTGAGCCCACAGCTGTTGATCAAAGGATCAACGCAGTGGAATACACATCACTTTTTCTCAGACCTCTGCCATAACAATAGTTTTTCAGGCCTTTTGTACAGAGCAGTTGTGATCCATGTATACAGCTTGACACAGGCTGGTGGAGTGTTGTATGGTAATGCCTCTAGCAGCAGCAGTAATAGCTTCATTGTTCTATATTTAAAAATCACAGAGCATTTAGAGACAAGAGCACAATCTATTATTCTCAAGAATGATTAAAAAAAAAACCCAAAACAAGCAGCGAACAAGGAAGCACAGTTTGCTCTACATTTTCTTCTCTCAGAGATCAAGTACTTGGGCTTCTTCAGCCCTGCTCCTTGTGTGTCCCCACTGTAGCTTTCACATTATTTTCCTGACAAGCCTCATCCCTCACATCACTGATGGATTTATATATTCTGCTGAGCTCAACTGAGTACTTAGATAGTCAGAATCTGATCTCATTACATGTGTGTCAGCAGAACTAACTCCAGGGAAGTGAACAGAAACAAGTTAGCTTTACAGACTTGGAGCCAAATTTTTAATTCAACACCCAACATCTGTCATAACCTCGAATTTAAACTCTCATGTGGGTGGACATGACCCACATTCCTAGAGCTTACAGATGGTATTTTAATATTTCCATAAAAGAAAAACTCTTGATTGCCAGAGAAGTGTACTTAGTTCTTCTCATTTAAGATATCTGACATGCACTCTTATTCCTCAAGGAGTATTTATAAGGGCAGCCAGTTGGAGCTAAGACAAAAGAAAAGGCAAAAGAAAAGAAGGCAGCTATATCAACTGAAATATCAAGGTGCTAGATAGCCTAAAGCTCAGTTCCAAAATAAAGTGGAAAGGGGAACTCAGATTTTTTCCATATTACCACCGATTTCTGTGTATTAAACCTCTCGGTGACCTTATCAAAACCATGCTTCTCCTGAAAAGTCTGAAATCATCAGCCCTTGCTCAGAGCAGGTTTGAAATGATTTTTCATTAAGCTTTTGAGGATGGAGTCTAAAATATGTGCTGCTTCACAGTTAAACACAGAAGGAGTTCTCATGTTTGGACATACTTTCTCAAGTTAGGCTTTTTCTCTCTGCATTTTACACTGTGAGGAGCATTGATTAATGTGAATGTTTTAGCTGTAGTTGTTGTTTGTGTATAAACTTTTGTTAAAACAAGTACTGCAGAATAAATGACCTTTATACAGACACCTATTAAGGCACTAAAAGGCTTGGCTACATTCATCTGAGACGCGTATACATAACGTTGAGAACAATAAAGGGATCAGCAGCTGCAAGGGGGTTGAATTGAATTCTTTAACAATAGAAAAGTTTTTCAGGCCCAAATACCAGCAAAGAGAATTTTTTGCAGATAATCCAGGAGAAAGAAAATAATAAAAAAAATGCTAGCCAACTTTGCAGCAGTTAGCATAAGGGTGCCATCTGAAACATGTCAGCTTAAGAGTGCCCCATAGTACCATTCTTTTACACAACCATAGTATTCAGAACTGTTTCCCCAAATAATCCCAGATGGCATGCCACAAAATTTCAATTCATTTTAAAAGCTTTCTTTGCTGTTATTATGTGATTGAAAGTGCAAAAGCAAGTTGCCATTCTCATGGCACTATTTGCATTGGCTATTATCCTCTAAAATCCCCTTTAAACAGCTACATTGTCAGCCCATAGGCCTCATTTAGGACTACAAAAAAGCCCAGATTAATTCGATCAAAGGGAGAGCCAAGTACAAAATGCACTTTTCAAACTGTATCAGAGTAGGTTCCCTTTACAGATCGCTGCATGGCTAGAGCAATGCAAAAAAAACCTGCTTGAAATAAAGTGTGAGCACTGGTAGAAATTACTGTGCATATTTCACATGAATCTTTTGGGGTTCTTCCAGAGTAAGCCTCTCACTACAAATTATTAAAATAAAATATATTTAAATATAAGTCTGTAAATTGAGTTGCAAGCATCAGCTTTTTGCCTGTTTGGCTTTTTGCCACTACTTGCAGGAGGCACTGATGTACTACAAGGATAACTTAGTCAGCTGTAGGCACTCCTGAAGTCTGTATGTGTTGGAATTTTTAATTCTTTAGCCCTACAATGAGCAATGGAACTTCAGAAAGTTGCAGATAATTTTGCACCGAATTATTTTGTTGCTATTGCAAAAATAAATCATTACTGGTGAGGCAAAGGAAAAAGAAACATCTGCTGGTGTAATTTCTGCAAAATATTCTAATAGTCTAACCTGAGCCCTTTCAAGCAAAGCATAACACAGGTCCATAGATCTACAGCCAGAAAGTCTTTAGTGGCTTTTCAATCTCACCTGGGATTATGATGACAGGCAATAATGTTGATATGTTTGTTTCTCACAGAAGCTCCTTCAGTCTCCCTCTCTCAGTCTCCACTGGAGTTTGCTTGGTGGTGCTGCCATCAGTTCTGTCACTCTCAGTCTGAAGCAGTTTCTTCAGCAGCTGCTTTTGTGTGCTGGGAAGAACATTTTACAGAGTAAAGAACTGCAGCACAAAGGTAGAGCAATTGAACATGTGCAGCAATATATGCCATTGCCTCTTAAAGGACACATCAGGCCAAGAGAGACACTGAAAAGCTGAGCAGCTGCAACTAATACTAAAGTCATTTGCTGTAGGATGAAACTGGATGAATGTTTTTGTTAGCCATTTCCAATGGGGGTTAGATTTTTGAACAGTATCACTTTAATATAGCAATTGTATTTGTTTATTTACCTCTTGTACTTGATGGAGTGTTTGTGTGGTGTTAGTAATTAGTGGTGTAAATTTTGTGTAGCAAGAAAGTGTTCTATGGAGACAGATTAGCTCCCACAGTCAAAAATGCCTTGAAAATCTATGTAAAAAATGTATATTTGTAAAAACTATTAATGCACTGGCATACAAACATTGTTTTCCTTGTGGCAATAATAAAAACCATTTATTCTTTTTTTGTAATCTTGGGAACAATAAAAGTTGATACAAAGTTAGTTATGTATTTCAAGGGTGCACATTTTATAAAAAAAGCATGCAGTCACATTGTGGAAGAGTACATATGCAAATAAAGAAACAGTTTGAGTTTTTAAAAATCTGTTGGATTTAAACATCTATACGTTGGTCCACATTTCAATGGAAACAAATTCCAGAACTTGTTCATCATAACAAGATCCTCAGGTCTTTGTATAGAGTAGAAAAGTGCTTCAAATAACCTGCTTTGTCCCAAAAATGTAACTTCAATCAATATTTGTCCCAGACATCTCTTTACCATACGGCATATGAATTTATACACTATTACAAGAGTTTCAATACTAAAAAGTAGCTTCGGCTCATACAAAAATATCAAAATGTAATATTTTATGGAATGAGGTCTCAATCTTGTAAACATCTTAAATCCCAGCGAAACACATTTAGGTTGCAGAAAGGCTTGCAGAATCAGGTGTTCATGACTAGATCCAAAGAAACTTTCAGATGCCCAACAATCTCTAAAAAGATCTAATTTAAATTTAAAGATGTTCAAACTCTACCTCAGTATATTTTGCCTGATCCTGGAAATGGCTAACCACTTACAGAAAAAGTCCCATAAGCTTGTAAGCATTTCCAGAGTCAGGTCAAAACATGGAAGCCAATAATGGGGTGAATCCCCCAGGATCCATAAGCACAGGATCCCTGCCATTTTTCAGTGGAGTCTGACCAAACAGGCATTCTCTAGCTACATGTATCAGATTGCAGTCTGCACAAAGTACAGCCAGATGAGGTAGTGCTTCTACCCTGCTCCCCTACTAAATCATTCAATCAATTCTTAGAGCAGTCTGGATGGATGGCAAGGGGATTTGAACCTACATCATCATCCCCAGGCGAAGGCAAATTGCAGCATGGATTATTTTACAGGCAGCACTCTGAGCCTCTGGTGAAGGCTGAATTGCACTTAATAGTAATTAAGATAGAGAAGGAAAAGAATAAAAAAAATACCACTTTGTAATCTAGTATCCAAAATACTAATCTGTCAAACAGCACACTGTCTCCAAAGAACATGTAATACAAAACACATGTTTGTTGAGCCTTTTGAGAGTCAGTCTCATCAGTGAACTATGGATTCATGCTCTGTCCCCAGACAATGCATTACTGCATTTGGAGTGGAATACGTTTAATCCAAAGGATAATGATCATTTTCCTATTAGTCCCATCCAACATATTTTACTTCAGTAACCTGCTATTTTGGATATATAACTTTTTTTTTTTTAAACATGTTCAGATTTTTTCAGAAAGAAGAAGATTCAAGAACCTAAAATTCATATATAGAATTGACATTAATGTCTTAGATTCAGCATCTTATTAAACTATTTAATAAAAAAGAAGACAATAACACTAGCACTGTCCTCTACCCTATTTCTAAAAATGAAAAATAAAACAATGTATGCATTCTCTCATTAACTAACTACTATGCTTCATAAACGTAGTGACATTCAACTAACAAGTCTCAGTTAAACCTCAACTCATGTTTCCATCCAGCCCACTGGTGTTTCCCGAAAGGAATACTGCCCACGTGCCTGTACACTTTGTCCTGCTCTGCCACGGCTCACTACACAGATTTGCCTGTGGATGGAAGGACGATGAGGAGTAGGAAGCCCAGGTACTGCTGTGACCCAAGGAACTTTCTCCAGCTTTATCACGCAGAGCCATTTCTCCCTAGCAGAAAGGCAACTCTCTGGAATAGACCAAGGAGGCAGAGGTGGCTTCAGTGGGAAGTCAGTAAGGCAAGTCTGCTGCTTCCATAGCATTCCAGGAAGAGAGGAGACTTCATCATCTACCCAGCACTCAGACCACCTGTAGAGATCATTACATTGGACAATTTCTAAAAACCTCACACTGTATACTAATTCAGTGTAGCTGTGCTGAAATCCAGTTTTGGGTAGCCTTTTCTAGCAAACTGCTGGATCTCCTAAGGAGATGCATTGTTCCTGTACATTGAAACTATTTCTATTGCATGGGGGTAAACCAAGTTGAAGCTAACCAGCACTTTACTGATGTCCAAAGTTTCAAGTTTCTGTGTAATTCTCTCTCATACATCTAAGATACAGGCACTTCTAATCGGTTCTTGCCAGCCTAAATCATTGTACTTTTTAGTTTGCGCAACAGAATACTGAAGAAGAGAGAAAAAAAACTTTAAAAAAATAGTGGTTTTTTCCAGGGAGTTTTTGTAAGACTGAATATTCTCAAGATAAATGTAGGCTAAAAAGTGATAGGCCGTGTACTAACCTTACGTAAGTGCATATGTAGGATAGCTGTGTCAAAATCAGTGGCATTAAACGGGCATACAGGAAAACAGGTTTAGACAATTGTGTTTACACTGTTGTTTCATACTTTTCCAAGATTCAAAGCCTTCAGAACATTAAATTCAGTCCAGTCTTGAGAGATTTAATAATCTGTGCTAGGGATGTTTTTTGGTTTGTTTCTTTTTCCTTTTATTTGCTGTTTTAGGTGCAAGAACATTAGATTTCAAGGTTTCTAAGTGTTTTATTTCTTTAGACTGGCTCTTCCTAAGTCTGTCATCAGTGAAATCCCCATGTCTGTGAAATGGCCAATTACACTGCTTTCTTTGACTGTGTTCCTATTGTAGATTTGAAATACTCTTATATAGGTTTCCTTCAGTATTAACAATCAGAAATTAAGCCATAGGAAGGCTTTTGTCAGACAGTCCTCTAGCAGAAAAATAAGGGTTGGCAGTGTCTTTCAATTTCACAAAGAAATGTTTTGATATGTATGAAATCAGTAATCGTTGGTAATCTCACAAACCAGCATAACATTTTTATCACTGAACATTCACTTTTCACTTTCCATTTTCATTTTGATTTTGCTCTTTGTATATTTATTATATTACAAAGGACATTTCAGAGAGATACTTCTGACTCAGAGTTGTGGGAAGGAATATCCAAAGAAGACAACTGCTGTTTTAAAATGGCCTGAGACAAATAATGTGTTCAGCCAACCTGGGAGCTGGAAGACCCCATATAGGGAATGGCTGAAAATATATCCTGGAATATACAAGGTGAATTGATGAGGAAAAGGAGGATGAGCAGAGAATTGACAGTGATGTATCAGAATGGGAAAACCGCTGCACCAGTTGAGTAGGAAAAGGAATATGAGGAGATACAGCAGAGCTAAAATGAGAGATTACAGCTGCACATTTGCTGTGGAGTGGAGGAAAGGACTGTACTTTTGCCTATCCTGATCCTATTCTTTTCCACCCCAATACCTTACTTAATCCATCTATGAAGAAGATGGCAATTTTGAAAGCAGATTTGCACAAAATCCATAGCCTGATAGTACAGACAGCCCAGCATGGGGAGGAGCAGTGGTCTAGTGGCTAATTTCTAAACAGTTCTCACTTTACAGGTAGTATCAACAAAATCAGTTTTTGCCTTTCTGCCTTGGTCCCTCAGCTGGCATAATTGTACTTCCTTTGCAGTACTGATCACTTAAAAGGTTCAAGTACTTGAACACCTATAATTGCTGAGAATTGTGGGGTTAAAATCTGCAGCTGTAAACCAGTTTGTTTCAGTAGTTTCCTTCTGGAAACTTACCATAAGTGTGTGCCAAGTTATAGCCTTATTCTCTGACTCCACCCTTCTCTACTAAAATAGAGATGGCTTTTGATGCCTCTGGGCAAAAGAAGACAGCACATTTGCAAAGTTCCCACAGAGTATCTGACTTTAGGCACTTGTGCGTGCATCCAAAAGCTGGTTCTTGCCCAGGGTAATATAAGTCAATCCAAAAATGTAAAGTAGCCCCAATTTTATATGGATGGAAAAGTAGCCAAGAGGTTTTCCTCAGAGAGAACATACAGACTTTCCCCTTTCACATCACTCATGGAAACAACAGTATTTGGTAATTTTCAGAACTGGTACTGAACTAGGCCTCTAAGAGAATTTATGTAGTCTGTCTTCAGAAATATTCCTCTCTGTTCCTAGGAATACAAACCAAGGGAGATTTGCCACCACATGAAAGCAATTCTTTTGATCCCCCGGTCTGGGGCAATAACAGCACAGGGCTGTTAAATGAGCACGTACCTCATTTCTACCTTTCCATTTTACAAGACTTGGGAAAAGTTTGTATGTCCTTCCTGCTGACTTTAAAAAAAAAAAAAAAAAAAAAAAAAGAAAAAAAAAGGAAGTGTTTAAAAATACAACATACCTTGTGTTCCTTTTGTGTTCCTCTTTTTTGTTTTGGCTTTTTGTAGCTGATATTACAAAGTGGGGCTGTTTTATCTATTTATGATTTATGTAGATGAGAGAATCCAGTGAAAGTATTCATTAAGTTTAATTTTGATGACCTATTCTTTGAACTCTATATATAATGATTTCAGGAATTCTTAACATTGGACAATTGATAAAATTCAAGCTTTGATATTAATTTCAGTATGTTTACTACTTTATACTAACTCCATATTTCTACTGCTTTAGAACAATGTACAATGATAATATTTGAGGCTCCCTTTGGCCAGCCACCTGCTTTGTGTTTCCAGAGGCTCCTGTGGGGCAGCACAAGCTAACTACAGTCAGATACATGCAGCAACTAAGACAGTAGAAACCTGTTCAGTTTTTCCTTAGGTTTAGTGCCTTATTTGCTGTACTGCAGCCAGCACCACTGGAAAGCCACTTGGTACAACTGGTAAATTGAAAGAGGTCAAACATCCAGGACATTCCTGGAATGTCATTTGTTATATAATTTCTTACACAGGAAGCTCTTGTAAATTGCAGAATGCTACCAATAAAAGGCAAAACAGGACCACAGGACAGGCCAGCTTCCATCTCACTTTGTTGATGGGCACAGGTGAAACTCAGTCTCAGACAGCAGTAGTAATAGTACTTCATGGGGCTCAATAAACCTGAGAAAGCATATGCTCAGGCATATGTGACTAAGCATTGTCAGACAGAGCCATTATAACCCACACTCTTGTATTTTATTATTTTTTTCCCCAGTCTTTATCTAGGACTGTGGAAGTCTCTGCTGCGAGTTAAAATTATTTGTGCTCCCACAATAAAATAAATAAATTACTTCCCCACACTTCTCCTTCTCCCACCTAGCAACAACGTAACAAATAGTGTTTTGGTTTCCAGATCTCTGTCACCAGTAAATCTCCAGCCTACAAAAGCCTCACAGAGGAAGCCATTTGTTAAAGCAGGATGAAATATATATATGCACACATATAACAGCAAAAGTAGTCTAAAACACTAGGTAGGAAGTGGTTTGTGCCTAGCCCGAAAATCTGAAGAGCCCACTGAGTCTCCCTACAGTGTATAGAAATCTCATCCATGTCTGTTGGGACATGGATGCAGAATTCCTTCCCTACACATGAATTACCAATGAGACAGTCAGAGTCTGTGTTCCTGGTGCTGAGCCCATCTGCACAGGCACAGATCATGGACATACTCAGAAGGTCTAAGGTGTCTGCACTGGGTCTCTTGTTCATGTACATTCAGTACCATTTGCTGTAAGCCAGGGTAATGTGGGGAAAGACACACAGCTGTTGCAAACATAGAAAAAACAAATTGCAGCCCTGGCCCTCACAGGGCAGGTACTCAGAGACGAATGAACCCTTTTGCAACTGGGTTACAGATGTGTTACTTACATACTTACCTGTATTCACATAAGATACAGTTACATAAGCTTGGATTTTTCAGGCTGATTTAAAGCACCGTCTCACCCCAGGTACATTACAATAAACCAATGGATTGTAACAAAAGTAAAGTTGCTGTGAGTGTTCTTAATAAAGAATGGGGAAGGAAGACTTGTCTTACCACGGTTGCTATCTAATTCTCTTTGAACCAACTGCCTGGCGAAGCATTTATGGGGCAACAACAACCTACACTTCTCACAGAAGCTGATGCAATCACAGTGTGTGGTGAGGTCTCACAACGTGGTTGCATTTCTCACCTGGCTGAAAGGCCTCCATCACGTATGGACTACTTCACACAAAATGGCAGCCGTCTCCCTCTTCCTCCAGGGGAAGCTGAAATCCAAGGAAGTTTGCACTGTCTTCTGTGTGCCTCTTTCTTGCTCAGGCCAAGAGACTGCCATGAACAAAGTCGGGTGTTTAGCAAGGGGAGTGAAGCCATGACCCCAGACAAGGCTGCAGTGTGGTACAGTGAGGTGGGTGGAGGGAGGCACTGCAGCATAAAGTGACGGCCGGGAAACGTGGCTTCACCTCAGGGCGGCAGCCATCTTGTGGGGACTCTGCTTCACTCTGCACAGCCCACAGCACAGGGGCTGTAAGGAGCTGTAAGGAGCTGTAAGGAGCAGTGGGCACCCCAGGTGGAGCATGTGAGAGATGGGAGGAAACCAAGGAATGGCTGCTACAAGGCAGGTTAAAAGTTAGATGAGCCTGGTGAGTGGGGAAACTGCCACTGATGCTGCTAAGGAGCCCACGACCCAAAAGCAGGCAGCCAACTGCAGATTGAAGAAATGGCTGCAAGCCTGTCACGACGTCATTTGGCTGATTAGCTCGCCAAGGCTGCCAGCACATCTAAAGTGTCTTTATTTAATCAGTAAAACATTGCAGGTAGTGTAAATAGCTGTTTCTTGGCCAAATTTAAATGCATCAGCAAAGTCAGATGAGAAGTAAATGTGTTACATGCTCCTCCCTACCCGGGTAGGTGCCCCTCAAGGGCAATCTCAGAGCAGTGGCTGGGGAAAACACCACAGCCCCTCAGGCACACATCAAGGGATAGGAAATTGCAATGCTGATAATGGCTCCAGTTTCCTAGCAGTGTAATTTGTGGACATTTCTGTTTCTGAAGACAGGAGCTCTAACCTGGGGCTAAACATCCCATTTTTCTGAGACTGCTTTGCAGCCTGAGATGAGGGCAAGGGAGAAAAATCCAATATAGCAGAAAGCAAAGGAGAACTGGAGAAATTCACTGAGGGCTCTAAGTAGAAGCTGAACCAGTGGCAGGGAAAAAAAAAAAACATGAAAGAAATTTTACCTTAGTACTTAGTCTTGATGTCTTGATCATTATGATATTAAACTACATTTATTGTAGATGATGGATAATATTCATACATTTATAAGTTTATTTTCATAAGAAGTCTGTTTGATAGCAATGGAGCTAAACTTGATAGCATAAGGATAGATGCACTCCTGCTTCTGTACTTACCTTCTTACATTTAGTTATATGGCAAGATAACAAATAGAAACTATGCCCATAAATTGAGAATGCTTTATATTCTTTTCAGGGTGTTTTCGTTTGTTTAAATCCAAACTCCTTACGTTGAATTATATAATAAGTAAAGATTCTATACATAACTATGGTAAATTCAAGAAAAACTGAGCCTTAGTTTAGTTTTTTTCCCAGCAATTGGCAAAATCACTGACGTGGTTGATGTTGCAGGTATTTCTGTACATATATAAATCTTTGTAGAACACATACCCCTTTTCCTCACAAGCAGCTATAAAACTTGGCTCTTCTGTAACTGATCTGTGCTTTCTTATTAATCACTTTTTTTCTGTCTTCATTCCAGAGCCGTGGTGAGGATGAGGTTTGAAAGGAAGGTAGAAAGGAGGTCAGGTGGGAACAGGTCAAGCCTGAAAAAAAGTTTAGTGGTGTGAACTAGAAACAAAAGAAAGAAGAAAAAATAAAAAAGAAACAAAAGAAAGAACATAAGAGGAAATGAGCATTAGCTCATAATTAGCTTTAGACTAAAAAGTAATTTTTATCAAAATCAGATAACAGAAAAGCTGAAAAAGATTAGCATTTTTTTAAAAACAGCCAACCAAAAAAAAAAAAAAAGAAAAAACAAAAAACAAACAACAAACAAAAACCAAGCCTGAAAATTAAAAAGAAACTTCCTCTCTGGGCAACATAGTAGGCAACAGCATTCAGTTTGTAGAGGCTTAATAGTCTCCAGCTGCTGTGTCCTCCCAGTTTGGGGGTAGATTATAGAAGAAAGGGGAAGCAGGGTTAGAAAGGGTGTGTTCTCTTTCTGCCTACCCTGGTTGTTCTGTGGTTTTTAGTCTGATTGTATGGTTCCCTGACTGCCTTGCTGACAATAAAGCATTCTCTGAGGCAAAATCTCTAAAAGAATTTGAGATGGAAGTTTTACTTTCTTCCTCCACAGTAATTCACACAGGCTGAGGGCTTCTTAATGCCTTGAAATATCTCCTAATGGCCACTGTTAGAATTAGGTATTGGAGTCCAGTAAATTAAAGGATCTACCATGGACGTTTATTTGTGCTTATAGCAGCAAAGCCCCTGGCAGCTATACAGGTTGTTGCTTTTGTGAATTTATTTCTCTTGTGGTGGCTTTTTTTGACAATGTGTGAAAATTTAACTGGCTGTAGTTTAAGATTGAAAGTCTAAATGATACCATTCACAAGAGTTGTGTTTTACAATACAGACCTACTATACAACACACTGTTGTATACACACTACACACTGTAGGAATTGCAGATTAAAACCGATGGGGCGTATAAACTCTGTGCTTGGCTGGGGCAGAAAGAGGTTAAAAGTCTGACCTGCAAACAAATCCAGTGCTAGCTCTACCTTACAACTTCAGCTTTTGGTATGGGAAAATCCCTAAGGCAACTTAAAGGCTTCCTCAAATAAAGGATCCAATTTAGTAAATCACAGATTTCTAACCAAACAACCTACAGTATTTCATATGTTTACTTTAATTACAACATGTTATGGAAGAAAATTTACTCCAAAAGTACCCATGAAGTTAGAAAGGGGCCTTCAGATGAACTTTTGCCATAAGGCCATCTAACAATGGCCAAGCATCCAACAAGACTACCAGCTGCAAATCATAATAATCTCTTGCAATCACATATTAACATAAAAATTCTTTCCATATTTTTTCACTGGCTTGTCACAGTCTCACATTATCTTAATTTTATATGGATTAAGTTGCAGTCTGGCGATGTTAGTTTAGGCTTAATTATCAATTATATATTGAATATAGAAGAGAATAGACCTTCTCAGATCTCCAGCTCTGGTTAGTGGGAACATGCTGGTAACTGGGCAATTGGTGAAGTAACTCAGTGACCTTTTTTCTGTTAGATATTTACATAGTAAATATAGTAATGGTGACTTGAAAAGTTGCTAAAGCAAAATCTGAATGCCTAAATTTTTTTCACTGACAGCATTAATTTACTAATTAATATGGAAAAAACCTGTTTTATTTTGGGACATTAGAATATTTTCAAAATATGGAGCTTCATGTGGTGTCAGCTTCCTAATCTAATATTTGTAATGACCAATATGACTGGCACAAATCAATATAGAAGCCAGTTCAGGTATGATAGGTAAAAGGCTCTTGAGTCATAAACATCAGATTTATCAGTTACCTTGTAATTCATTCTTCTTCCCATCAAAGTGCCAAGAAGCATACTTTGTGTGAGTCATTTTGTTGTAAGTGTATGAGTGTATGTAAAAGACAAGGATCCATAAACATACAGACACCTGTGTGGTACTTTGTGCATGTGCATGGGTTTACAACATGAAAATGTCTAACAGACATCATCCCAAGCACCAGAGCTGGATGCTTGGTTACCCGTGTGCTCTACTTTAAATCTTTCCTCACCTTTTTCATCACCCAGTGTCAAAAATATGGGAGGGTGGTGGTGACTTAGAAAGGTGATGGATCTTGTCAGCTGGCACCATAAACACAGAGACTGAGCAATTTCCAGTGAGATTTTGCAAGACCTGCAGCTCACAGGAACTGTGTATTTTTGAGCACCAGCAACCCATGCACTGTGATACCTGAAACACCGTGGTGCCAGACAATTGCCTTAATTTGATACCTTAATGTCCAACTGCCTGGGATTGCATGAATAACATCTCCTATTCTCAAAAGTCTATGCATGGGTTGATGTGATGTCCAGGGCCACCTTGAAACAGCCCCACCTGCATTATGGCTATGTAGCCACTGTGAGAAACAGAAGGGATTTTGTCACAGGGGGCACAACTGGCTGAGGGAAATGTCCTTGTCCCAGTGTACAGGGGAAGCAGCCAAGCTCATTTTAAACGAGCTAAGTCACATTACCTTAGACACCTTAGTTGCATGTTTAGACTTGGTTCATTTATTCCACTTGGGCATTAGTGCTACGACTGCAATTCTTTTGCCAGGTTGATCTCCTTATCCCAGCTGCAATGATTTAAGTAAGTATCAACCAGAAGAGGAGAGAAATTAGACTAAGGGAAGAAGACCATTAATCTTTGGAAATATGAAAAGAGATCAGTAATAGGATGACCCCATAGCTGCTTTTTAGCTTGAACTGTTTGGTAGGGAGTCTGAAAATTCATTTCTTTAGAAAATTGGAAGAAATAGGCATGTGCTTGTTTAAATGACTTCAAACTGAGCCTGAATTATTTCTCATTCTAAGGGAGTCTTGGAACATTGGGTAGCACGTGGGTCGGTCAGTAGATTAGTGGGCAGCGCTAGCCAGGAGCTGAAAAGTCCTCTGGCTTGTCACATTCGCGCTGTCTATCCTGGCTGCAGAGGATGAAAGCTGGTGCAGCTTCTCCGGGATTGCTCTTCCAAGGGCACAGCACAACACCACCATCAAGTGGTCTCTGCACCGCAATACAGTACTATGGCAAGCCCTTCATCCCTTCCAGAATGAGAACAGTGTTGCTGGGTTTTCCAAAGATACAACAATCAAATGTCTCTTCAACATCAGATGAGATTTCCTCATAAGAAAGCATTTGTGTCTTATGGTTCTTCTCCTGTGACACATTCCACAACCATTGCTTTTTCTTTAAGCGTGCCAGTGAGCTTATTTCTCAGTATATTTGGGAAGTAAAATACTTGTAATTAAACTAGCTTAGCAGAAAACTTTATATTCGGTTTGTAGATATTCTAATTAGACAGGTGCTTTCTTAAATTCTTAAATTATTCTCTCTCATATCTCCATTATCTAATTCAAATTTCCATATGAAAAATAAAAGTTAAAAACATGTAAGTAAAGCAGTAAAGTGCATTTTCACTACTTACCCTTCTATGATTTCCGTCAGTTAATTATCCCTTTGTCATCAATGTACTGCAGATGTTCTGGAGCTCCACCCTCTGCCAGGGCATTGTGGATCAGTCCATGGCAGATGGTAGGGCTGTGTTTCCACCCCTGGGGCAGTCGATTCCAAGTGTACTGGACACCTGGTGAAAGCAAACTGTAGTCTGCATTCTGGTGCTATAGGAATAGCAAAAAATGCACTAGCAATGTCAATAGTAGCATGCCACCTGGCAGCCCTTGACTCCAGTTCATGCTGAAGTTCTGGCATGTCTGGCACAGCAGCACTTAGTGCTTCTAGACACTTAACATTCAGGGCACGGTAGTCCACTGTCAGCCTCCACTCTCCATTAGGCTTTGGCACTGGCCATATAGGACTACTGAAGGGTGAGTGAGTCCTGCTGCTCCTTGGCTCCTTGGCTCTCTGGTTGCTGGATCAGCTTGTGAATGGGGATCACATCTCTGTTGGTGTCATATTGTCATTGATGCACTATTGAAGGAGCAACTGGCACCTGCTTGTTTTTAGTTTTCATCAACCCCACTACAGAGGATTTATCTGAAAGGCCAAGCAAAGTGTGCAGCCATTCTGTATTCTCAGTCTTTGTAGCTGTGATACCAAAGGACCACTGGTACCCTTTTGGGTCCTTGAAGTCACCTCCCTTGAGGTGGTATATGCCAAGGATGCATGGAGCACCTGGAACAGTAACTATCGGGTGTTCATGTCACTTTATTCCAGTGAGGTTCACATCAGCCTTTACAGTGCTCAGTTCTTTAGATCCCCCTGTCACTCCAGAAATAGGGACGAATTCTCTCCCTTTCTGATTCGATGGCATCGGGGTGCACTGTGCACCAGTGTCCACCAAGGCTTTATACTTTTGTGGCTCTAATGTGCCAGGCCATCGAATCCACACAGTCCAATAAATTTGGTTGTCCCTCTCCTCCACCTGGCTGGAGGCAGGGCACCTCTAAGCTTTAGCACATACCACACTGTCAGTACATGCATTATTGGGGCTTGCATCCCTATTACTCACACCTGATGTGCAGGGATCTTAAGTCACCAGCATATTTAGATTGGGTAACTCCAGGCTGGAGACTTGAGCAGCCTTCTTTTTAGAAGGAACTCCTTTTGTATTCACCTTACTCAGAAACTTACATACTCATGCCTGTAGGACAGCAGTAGGTTTCTGATCCCACTATTTCATGTCCTTCCACACTCACTCAGGAGTGTCCATAGGATTCCTCTTATGAAGTTCTGTTTCTCTTGATTCAGTCTCAGAGGAGGACATTTCCTCTTAATGGCTGCAATGTGGCCTCCTCCTCCTCCTATTTCAGAAAAAAGGGTGAATGCAGTTTCTCAGCTGTTTCCTTTACAGCTGAGACCCAGGCCAGACGAGGAGCCGTGACAGCATCTTCATATTCTTGTGCTGTTTTAATCACATCACCCACAATTCCTTCCCATTCTTCAGAAACCCATAACATTACTGATAGTGTATGGTTAAAAGGAGTTGGTGCAGCATGCACAAACCTTTGCCTCATAGGCTTAGGGCATGGCATGTGGTAAGGATCTTCAATGTTATTATTGGTATAGATCAGCTGATTCTTCCAGATACCTAATAGCTTTTTTAAGTGTGGGTGCTTTGACCTGTGGGCAGTCTTTTTCCTCTTTATAGGGATATCTCTCCCTTACAGCTGACAAGAGTCGTTTCCATAGGCTGGTGGTTCCAGCCTTTTCCCCAAATGCCCAACCAATACCTGCATCTTTGGCCAGGGATCCCAGCTGCCTGGCTTCTCTCTGAGTTAATGTTATGGTAGCAGCCCCATCATTGCAGCATCGGAGTGAGATCCAACCAAGTGAGAAGTGATTCGCATGCAAAACAACTGAAGTCTTTTCTCCTGGCCTGTGCAGAATTATCCTCTTGGTCTTTGAAGAAGATTTGGATGCACCATTACTGCTGTTTAGTGTGAGTTTTGGTAACTCCATTCTTATTTGTTCTCCTGTGATACTGCCTTTTTCCTCTTTGGGAATGTTGGAATTGGGAATGTTTAGTTTGGAGAAGAGGAGGCTGAGAGGAAACTTAATTGCTCTCTACAACTGGATGGTTGTAGATGGGAGATGGGTGCTGGCCTCTTCTCACACGTAAATAATGGTAGAACTAGATGAAATGGCCTGAAGTTGCACCTGGGGGAAGTTTAGACTAGATCTGACTTCTTCTGAAGAAGAAATTCTTTACTAAGAGAGTAGTTAGGCGTTGGAATGGGCTTCCCAGGGAGGTACCGGAGTCACCATCCCTGGAGGTATTTAAAAACCTTGTAGATGAGGTACTGAGGGACATGATCTAATGGGTGATACAGATACTGATTGTCCTGATTTTGGTCAGGATAAAGTTAATTTTCTGTCTAGTGATTTTGCTTCCAGCTAAGTCTCTTGTAAGTAGCTGTACTTGCTGAAATTAACAGCAGGTTTCTCAGTCAGTGTCTGCTTCTAAGACTGGTAATGCTTGATGTTTATAGTTATGGCTAGAGACTGGTGTGCAGAACCAAGGACACTGCTCAGTTCTGAGTAACACCTGGGGCTCTGGAAAGAGAAAAGGAGTAAAAAGGCCACATGTGCAACCCTCCTTTAGGGAGGAGTGGACAAGAAAAATGACCAAAATTGACCAGAGTATTCCATCCCATACACGTCATACTCAGTATAAACTTGAGGGGTCAAACTGCTTCCTTCTTCCCCTTCTTCCCCTGTCCCTGTTTGCTTCAGCATCCTGGAAGATTCCATCCGTTTGTCTGCCTGTGGTCCTGATCCATACCAGCCTGAATCCACGTGTTCCTGCCTCCAGCTCCTGACTGCTGCTGACCCCAGAAGTGCAGCCTGGACTTTCCCAGGGCTGCCCTGCAGCCTCGGTGGTGATGTGAGGGTTATTGGGAGGGGGGGAACATGGTATCAATTTTCCTGTATATTTGTATATATTTAGTAGTTTTTCCTTTTTATCATTACTGATTCATTAAAGTTGTGTAGTTTAGTTTCCAATCCATAAGTCTCTCTCCCTTATTCTCTCTCCTTCCTTCGTCAGGGAGGGGAGGGGGATTAATAGGGAGCATCTGTCATTCAGTTTAATTACTGGGCCAGTGTTAAGCCATGGCACTGATACATGTATTTTATTCAGGGGGGGATGCTGATGGTTGGACACAATGATCTTAGAGGTCTTTTCTAACTGTGGTGATTCTGTTATTCTGTGATGGTCCTACACAGATTAGATGGTTTTTTTGGAAGCCAGCTGGAATCTGATATATAATGACTCACAGCAGACAGGAAAGTTGCCACCATTTTCAGTGTAGATTACCCCCTTCTCCCGATGCTTCATTAATTTGACCTTCGTGTCCAGGTTTGAATCTGCAGCACATGCTGAGAACAGATATTTAGATCACTTAAATGTACATCTTTAATCTTCTTGAATTACATCTCCCTTCTCTCTAAGATTCCTTGTGTGTGGAGTGCTTGGTTAGATGCGGTGCCATTTCTGGTAGCAGAAAGGGGTCTCCAAGGAGTGGCTCCTTTCAGTAGCTTCTGAACAGCTCTCCCTGTTCCAAAATTCCTGGCCCATCCTCAGGCTATCAAGGACACAAAAGATGTTCACCTCTATGACTGACATATTTAAGAAGGGGATTAAGAGCAGGGCAGAGGAGTAGGTGAGAGAAAGCAACACATGAAGAGAGAGAACTCCACCAGAAGAAGAGAACAGCACCAGAGAAGAGCAATATCAAGGGCAGAGAGACTGAAGTTGGTGAGGAAGGAGAGGGAAAAGGTGCATGAACAGAGATGTTTTTCTACATCCCGTGATGATACAGCAGCCTGTTTTCTGCAACCCATGGAGAATCATGGTGGAGCAAACCCTGAAGGGCCACAGCAGAGCAGTTGTTTTGGACCTGCTGCCATGGAGGGAACTGTTCCTGAAGTGGTCCATGTCTCTGTGGGGCAACTGCACTGGAGCAGTTTGCTCCTGAGGAACTGTACCTGGTGAGAGGGACTCACATTGGAGGGGTTCATGAAGGGCTTTCTCCTATGGGAGAGACCCCACATTGGAGTAGGGGAAGACTGTGAGGAGTCCTTCTCCTTGAGGAGGAAAGAGGGACGAGAACAACCTGGGATGTTCAGACTGTAAACTCCACTCCCTTTCTGCCTCTGCCACTGTGGGGGGAGGATGTAGAGATATCAAGAACAAAGTAATTTGGGCTCAGGAAGAAGAGAAGGGTGGGGGAAAAGTATTTATGCTCTGGTTTGTGTTTTCTCTTTGCCCTGTTTTGGTTTGATTAATGATAAATTAAACTGATTTTTTCCTCAAGCTGAGTCTGTTTTGCCTGTGACCATAAGTGGTGAGTTAAAATCTTGTAGTCTTGTCTTAACCCACAAGGTTTTAGGTGGTTTTCCTCCTCGTCATCCCATAGTATGGGGGAGAGGGAGTGAGAAGCCTCATGGTCCTTTGTTATCAGCCAGGCTCAAACCACGACGTTAATGACACCCAATCTTGGCCCTAGACAAGGAGGAAACAGGCAAAACATGGACTGAAGGATGCCAGAATGATTTATGGGGAATTTTAGTTGTTACAGTTGTGGTGACGAGCCAGGCTCAAACCACAACAATGGAAAATAATAGTTCTGTGCAAATTTAAACTGCTGAATCTGTTGGTGTAAGAATTGCTGGGAGTTCAGTATGTCCTTACATAGACATCACAAAATTACATAAGGGTAAGAGGTTAGAAGGGTTCCCTTAGGTCAGATGCTGAATTGAGAAGGTCCAAACACATAGCAGCTATCTGGATAGCTGATAGTTGTCTGAGTCACTTTGTTGGAGATTTCATAGCAGTCTTAGGTTCCAGTGCTTTATCATCCCAGTTAGACAGCTGTGCAAAGTTCAGTACAAGTTGGGCTCTCATAAGTAACACCATTTTTTAATAGTTTAAGAGTAATTTTCATAGTTAAAACAATTACCTTAAAAGTCATCTCTTTAGGTGTGTTTATTGTTATTTAAGGAAATTAATGGCAACAATCCTGCACATGACTAATCCTTATGGTATTTGTTTGTATTCAATAGTGTAATTATTATGAGATTTTAAAACTGGACAAACCACTTTTTTTGCCAATTTGGAGGAGAAAAGCGAAACTAAATGAACCCCAAAAACACAGCACAAAGTACAAAGTACACACTTTTCCAGGAGTGGTTCGCTTCCTACCATCCTAGTTCCCCTCAAGCATGAAAAATATCAGCCTTCCAACAACTGTGTCCATCTGGGTGTAGTTCAAAAAATGGCCAAGAAGCAACACGGTGCTTTCCAGACCATATCATGTTCTGAGTAACAGTGTTCACTATTGCAAAGGAATCACTTCTCAGCTCAAAAGAAGAATGGGTTTCAGACAGTGTGGTTCAAAGGCAAACTTGTTCAGCAAACACTGGTTTCACTACTTTCCCAAAAGTTACTGGCAGCTATATGATCAATTCATTACATGTTTCAGACAGACAATGAGGACATAAAGCTGCTTGTCATAAAGCTGCTTATGTACCTTTGAGAAAATAGGTTTGCTTTCAAATAGGTGTTTAATGGGAAAGAGGGAAAAAAAGGAGATATTAACTGAAAAAAAAGACAAGTAAGTTTGAAAAGAAGGGATAAATGAAAAGATGCATTTCAAGGTGTGCCACAGATTCTGAGGTACAACAAGTTGTGCCCAAGTTTGACCCATCCCCAGGAACCTGGCATCACATGATTTTATGACAATGCCTGTTAACATTTTTTGGGAAGTTTTTTTAATTCTGCCTGCTATTTATCTGTAATGAAATTATTTTTCTTTTCTTCTGGATGATAAGGAATACCATAATGATATTACACATCTTCCTCTCTTGTCCACTCAGTCAAGAATATTGTTTGATTATACGTATTAATTCTAGTTATAATTTTGTACCTGTCTTAGGCACAATTTCAAGAGAAATAGGAAGACAGGAACATGATTTCAGTTCCATGTGGTCATTCCACACATCACTTAAGCAAAGAAGAAAAAGGCTCTTTAAGTAATGATATTTGCTCATCTATTCTTCTAGTACAATATCAGAATGAGAACAAAAATTACAGTAATTTTCTAAAAGCTATCATTGTATTTGACTGGCAAAAATGAGAAATTTGCCAGCTGAAATCTTTTATATTTTAAAATAAAGCTTTTTTTTTGCACACAAAACTTATTTGCCCTTATTATAGCTAAATTGCTCTTACTCATAACTAAACAAATATTCAGTGGGATGTCTTCTGCATAGGTATCAAATATTTAGATTTCTTCTTCTGGTTTTGGGTGGGAGGTGCTGGGGTTTGGCTTTGTTAAATTTAGTATCCATAAAGAATATAGCCCTTATTCACATTTTCTAGCCAGCAATCTCTGAGGACCTTGACTCATGCATACCAGGTGATATCAGACAGGGCATCAGACAGGGCTGTAAGGCTTTATCCTTATACCCATCTATTGATGAGCTGCCCATTATCGTGCTCTCCTGAAGAATCAGATGCAGGATCAACCATTTCAACAGCCCCTTCTGAGCAGCAAGGTTCTGCTGATCACTAATAATTGATTAAGCCACGGCATCTCAGATTTCTCAGCCAGCAGCCTGTGACTGCCCTTAAAAGACAGCCTGATGGGAAAGCATGTGGCTCAAAACTTTCTGAGAAATGAGTCATGTTAGTCTTTAACTCCCTCCCTAACTTTGAGAATGGAAGCTAGGGATTGTGGAGTTGATCCTTAATCCTTGAAGACAGTGACAGAAAAAGCATAGAACAGACTCTTATGTAAAATGGGAGAATACGAAAATAGGGGGAAATAAATGTCCAGTGCTTGCAAGCTAGTAGCCTCTCATCCTGTTTCTGGAATTCAGGGGACTACAAAAAATGTCTTTACTTTTTTTAAAATGTCTTAAAAGGTAATAAATCATTCTTAAATCAGATATTGTCTAGATTTTCCTGAAAATGGAAACATTTATTTTAACCAATGTATAGAACAAGGCAAATAAACCTCTCACTGTCTGCTACAGGCTTTTGTTTGTTCAGCATGGTGACAACATACTAGTATTGAACCAGTCATCACAAATTACCTGGTTCACCTTTACTTATTTACATCCCTGCATATAAAATGCAGCTGTTTTCATCTGACAGTATTTACAATCTACTTTCAAGCATGCAAGATGATATTTTAATGGAAGAGATAAACATGCTTGCAAGGATGTGTAGAGAGTGTAGTTTTAATATTTATACTCAAGATGGCAGTATGAAAACACAAATGGTTCAGCAGGGACTTGCCAGAGCTACATTGAATATTCCCAAATCTTGATTTTATTACTTTCTTAATAAAACTGAACAGTCTGAACCACATTAAAATTAAAATTTAGAATGGTCAGCAATGAGATACACCAGGAAGCAAATATTCAAGAAGGGGCAAAAGTCTTTAAAACATGCATTATTAAAAATAGAGCAATGATTAAGTAATGAACCTTTTGACAGAAGTTCATTAACAGAATGTACTGTTTCAAAATACCAAACAAGTAAAATATTAACAGACAATTAGATCCTGGTGAACTCCTAATCAAAGCTTTAGGCTGCAATGAATATAATTGGGATGGGCTGCTTCTTCCATCAAAATGACAGCTATGATATTTTAAAAGAACATCTTTGTTCTGAGTGGCAATACTTGCCTGCATTTAAATCTGTTCCCCACCAGACACATCTCCCTTCCACATCTCCCTTCCATCCTTTTGCATCTCTGTCTTTCATCTATTTTTTGCATACAAACACATAACCTCCCTACCAATGCACATGCTTTATCTAATTGTTTTATGCCCCAAATAAATATTTAATGTGTTCAACTACAAACCAGCATAATGTATATTTTGCCTATAGAGCTGAAAATTATTTAATTTATGACTCAGAGGATGTGGAGTCTGATGCGGAAAAGCTTCGGTACCATTAAAATCAGACATGTTGAAATGTTCATGTCAGGTATCATTAAGAAGGCATTTTATTGTGTTTTATCATTCAGAAGTGATGACTGCATAATAGGCTCTAAACTAAGGTAAAGCAGAAAGTTTACAGTAAGTCATTGGCCAACAGTAAGAAATATGAATAGGGTGAAAAGCTACAATTCACCTGGAGCCAAATAAATTCTTGTGAAAAACCTCCTAAAAGAAATTCCTGCAAGAACAAAGTATTTCCACATAAACAGAAATTAATATATTAACTTTTCATGGGTTTGTAGCAATATTAGACTAACAACACTTAAATACTCCAGGCCCCATTTGTATCACTAAATCTTAACATCAACATATTTTCACTGACTGCAAATTGACCAATGTTTGAGAGAGGGAGAAAGAAGTCTGGTATTACAGCTTATGTTAAATCACCTTTTAGTCATTCATTATAACAGGAGGCTTTTCTGTTATATTTAGAAAAAAAGTATGATGCCTTAGAGAAGAGCATAGGCAGCCAACGGTTTTGAGAAATAAAAAAAAATTGGCCCAAATTCTACTACAAGTTCCTGATACGTGACTGGAAGAAGTAGTTGAATCATCACCTTGTCTTTGAATGTGGCTGGAAAATACCATGATGGAATGAATCATCACCATCCTGTAAGTTCTCTTTCTTACCGTAAACAATATAGTGCCTGGAAAAGTACTGCTAAACAAATGTGGCAACAGTTTTGTAATCCTGGTTTGGGAAGAGAAGTTATTAACAAGTGGCAAGAGAGTGAATTCAAGCATCTGTCACCGGAATAAGCTTTTATACAGATATTCTCTTGAGAGCTCTTCAATGGTGTCAGAGGTAAGATTTCCAAAAGATGGATTTACTTGTGTGTGGTTTGCCTGCACGTCATCTGGTAGGTGGTTAGTGAGAGTTTAACCTTCCCCTGAAAAAATGGATAGCTGTGAACTTGATCAAAAAAGTTCTCTCAAAAAAGGAGTAGCTAGAGCAGAATTTGCTATATTGCTGAAAATAGTGTAGTATTTATGAATTTTCCTAGCAATTTTATGTTTAAAATTGTCCCCAGTTTGACAAGGTAGGATGTATCATGCAAGTAAACAAGTCATCATCAGAAAATTGTGACTGGGTCAGAATGGTTTTGTTTTTCCTGGAATGGCAAAATGATTTGCAAACACCCCCAGCATCCTCTGTATTTAGCAGTGGGGATGTAGTATGGTAATCTCCCCTCTCTATTAATAAATGTTATGGGAAAAAGAGGGAGATGTTTGTAGACTTGGGTTTCTTAGTCCTTGTCTGCAGCAGCAGTTCCAAAGAATCACATGTAGCCATCTGGTTACCATCTGGGCCTTATCAAACAGCATGGGACATTTCCAAGTAGTTATGCAGCCAAAAAGCTGAGCATCCACAGATTGTACCTGAAAGAAAAATACATCCTCTACCATGGAGGCCATGCGTGCTAAGCATATCACCCTCCCTGGCTCTTCATCTAACACTTTCAGTATCTAAGAGTAGATTATTTGAGACTGGCTTTTGCTTTCTGAGCTACAATCATGCTATCTAAAATTGCACCTTTTGTTACCAGTAAAATAAGACTGGACTTTTGCAGCACTTAGTAATTACAGAGGACTTACACCTTGGCTGAAGGCAGCTGTACAAGCTGAGTATGGTTTCATGGATGTTCTACTGATGGAACAATGAATGCACTTTGCAGCTCTCCTATGTTTTTGCTCTGCCTTGGGCTTCTTTGGAGCTGTCAAATGCCCAGAGGGAATGGTTGTTTAGTCTGAAGAGGAGAGAAGGAAGACCTTATCACTCTCTACAGCTACCTGATAGGAGATGGTAGTGAGGTGGGGAACGGTATCTTCTTCCATGTAACTGGTGATAGGATGAAAGGAAATGGCCTCAAGCTGAACCAGGGAAGGTTTAGATTGTATATTAGGAAAAATATATTGACTGAAAGAATGGCCAGACAATAGAACAGGCTGCCCAGGGAAGTGGTGGAATCACCATCCCTGGAGGTGTTAAAAAAACATGTGGACATAGCAATTCAGGACATGGTGTAGTTGTCATCATGGTGTTGGGTTGACAGTTGGACTTGATGATCTTGAGGTCTTTTCCTGATCTTCCTGCTCAAGAGGTCTTTTCCAACCTTAACAATTCTATGATTCTATGAATGTTACTTCTAAAATCCATTTCCTAGCCATATGCCTGTTTTCAACATATAAATATAGCAGGAGTGCAGTAAGCCCAGCATGAGCATTTGATCCTAGAGCCAAATGAATTATTGCATCCCTTTGCAGCCACCATGCTTGGACAATGGGTCATTTCTTCAGGTATAATGGAAAATAAAAATCAGCACCATCTTTTTGTGGCATGCCTTGACTGCAGCTGTTGGACATTCTGTCTTGCCATTTTTCTGATCTCTTGCTGGAAGCACAATTAAAGGGTCCTGAATATAGCAATATATCACTAATCCTGTAATCCCCTGGTTGGTTCTGCTGAGACCACCACAAACAAACAAAACCAAATCACAAACAAAACAAAGCAAAGAGCAATTAATGAAATAAATCAGGTGACATGGCTTTGATACCTCCTTTCCTTTGTCCAAAGATATTCCAGTGCTATTAAGCTACTGTTTGGGAGAGAGTAAAATGCACCAGTTGCATGAACTGATGTAGTTTCATTTAAGCTAATAAACCCACACATTGCACCCAGTCAAGGATTTAGTCTAAGGCTTCCTATTACTTCTGGTAGTTTTCCTGGCAAAACACTGTTGCCATCCCCTCCTGAGACCGAGCTGAAAGTGCCTGTAGAAATTGCCCAGTTCATGAATTTGGTTTTGCTGTTCATCTTCATGACATTTGTTGTAGTCATATTACTCCTCTGAGGGATTTCACAATCCTATGCTTGTATTTGTCTTGAGCCTGTAGAAAACATAACTCCTTGGAGGAAGGAGGAAGGAGGAAGGAATATTTCTATCCTTACAAGCAAAAAGTCAACAAGTTGTTTGGACTACAGTTAAGCAAAATGATTTAGGGGGCTGGGATGGGGAAAGACAGGACTATTATTTTAGGTCTTTCCTAGGGTTAGCTAAAGATAAACAGTGAAATGTACACCAGAATATTTCAGGAGGGTTCTGAAAGGAACAACGGAGTTCTCTATCTTCCTGATTTTCTGTTTGGATTAAAACAAAATCTCCCCTATATTTCAAGAAAGCATAACCACCCACCTACAGTATTTAATGCTGAAACTGAAAATAGCTAATGGCTTTCCATATGAGAGGGAAATATGCCACAGACTGATGGGAGAGCCCTTGAAAAAGCAGTGAAGGGTTACACTCTGAAAAAAAAAAACCAACAACCTGCAATTCTGAAGTTATTTTATGGAAATTTATTTCCTCCTTTGCCAAATGTGAAGGAGGTTGTGGGGACACTATGTGGGGATTAAGGAACTGGGGCATAAAAGGAATTAGAATAATGGAAGTGATCCAAGGAATTGGTCATAGGAGTACACCCAGTATTCTTTTGGCATCCCACATGGCCAAAAAATGATACGGTCATAAGATCTCTGGAATTCAGCAACAGGGCAGGTAATACAGGTATGCAAAGTCATTTCATCTTTACAAAAAAATAACTGAATGTTTGCTCACTGAAGACAAACAGTAATCATTGCAACCTAACCAAAGGTTCAGTTTTCCATTAAAAAGCCATCAAACTTCCATGAAAAAAGTCATGTGGAAATTGGAACTTTAAATTTACTAGCTTGAAGGAAAGAAAAAAAATCTATGCAAAGAAACCTTATGCCTATCCAGTAGTCCAACACACTTAAATTGTCTCATTGGTTCACAAAAGATTATTCATTTTAAATAAAACCCTCTTTTGTTGTTTTAAAAATGCTATGTTCAACTTAGTAGAACATTCTAGAATGTTTTGCTTTTTATCCACTCGCTGGCTTTTGTCCCTTTCAGGTAACATGCTTAAGGCTCTCAGTTCTGTTTTGTTGGAATATTCCCAGCTTCTCAAATCACAACTTTCTTTCATGAATAAGACTGAGGCATTGCAGCTAATGGTATTAAGAGAGACAGCTTCCTGCTTTTGACTGATCACAGCTGAAAAATAGCTCACTGCCGAGTCTCAGTGCTCTGACAGCATTGACCCAGACAAAAGCTTATACAGGCATGAGGTCAGAAGTATGGAGGCTAAACCAGAAGAATTTTCTTTATTTCTTTAAAGCTGGAACTTGTAAGAAAAGACAGTAATGGTTGCTAAGCCTACAGCAAGTAAAACTAAGATTTGCTGAGATAATCAGGATTAGTAGATGCGGAGGCTTCAGGGTCCCTGAGCAGAAACTTCACAGATTCTGGAAATGCACAGAGTATCAATTGACAGAATTTGTGAGAGAATACCTGAGTGTCAGAATGGAAGCTGTGATCAACACAGAATGTGTGAGTTGCAGTATTTGTGGGAAGAATGCTAGAAGCACAAAAAATTTCAGTTCTTCAACCACACATTGGGCAAAAGCTGAAAAAAATACATAAATGAACAGGGCAAGGAAAGACCACAGGGCCAGAGAGAGACCAGAACAAGAGAGATTGAGTCACTGACTTTCCCTGTTAGATATTTAATAGAAAAAGCAAGATAGCAGTGAAGAAAGAAAAAACTGTTGCTACTAAAGGAAAAAAAGGGGGAAGGGCAGGACTGAGAAACCAAGAGAATTTTAAACAATTTTCAAGGTGCTGAGAAGGATGAGAAGGAGAAGAAAACGTGACTCTCAGACAGAAGGGAGAGAAGAAGGGACTGAAGACTCTTAAAAGCATGTTAAAGGGGCAGGTTTTTATCACCCAAAGGTCCTGACTTAGAAACTGTAGACTCGTTGTTTGAGCAGATCCAGTAGACAATCTGTTGCCAGGATGGATTTAGTAAGAATATAATTTATATGATATTGTAATGTTAAAGAGACTTCTGGTAAGAGCCAGAAGAATGAACTGTTTATCTTTTATGCTAGGACAAGTGACACAAGTGTCCCATTAAGTGAGTCTCCTGCCTGAAGAATACATTCAATCACACGAAAGCTCCTGGTAGTCACTGAAGTTGTTCAGGTCCTTAGGGAAAAAAAGCAAAATGATAGCAAGATGGGGAAGCAAAAGGATAACCCAAGAGAGGAAGTGTTATGGAAAAATTAGAAGTAAGATGAGTCCAGAAGGAGTCTTGTGCAGAGGGTAAAATTGTCTTCAAACACAGGAAACATAGGGGTGAAGTATGAATTTAGATGAATAAAACCTGGTTGAGAATAAGAAAATAAAAGGACCCATAAACATGAAAAAATTAGGGAAGGGAAAAAAAAGAAGAGAAAAAAAAAGAAAAATGAAAAAAAAGAGAAGCCAGTAAGCAATGACAGTCTCTGTTTCTCTGACAATTATATGAAGTATCATCTCCCCATTTTTCATTAATGACTGTAGCTCAGAATGTAAAGTAAAAGGCATAATAGCTAACAGGAGTTCAAGAAAAGCATGGAGTCTTTCTCTAAAAAACTAAATTAGTGCTGCAAAATTGGAAAGCACTTGTAATATGGAGAGGCATTATGCTATCATGCAGTATCAAATGAACTCAAAGACTTTTGTTAACAGTAATTGTATAGCAGTTAAAGCTTCAAAGTGCTGCAGTTAAAGAGACACTGCAAAAAATCTCTGCTATAAATGGGAAGAACTTTGTGACTGGGGGAGAAAAAAGTGGGATGTCAAGCTGATCGGCTGAGGCTCTGAATTTTTAATTTAAAGAGGGCTAAAAACCTAAGACATAACAGGAATTATTCCTAGAAAATGTATAGAAAAGTTTTAAGGTCATCATATAAATTTCATGACTTTGAGTACTGTGTATAGTAATGATCTTTCACAATGACAAGACCGTAATGTAAGAGAAATTCTATCAAGTTTCTATAGAGCTTAGAAAGAGAGCTATAAAAAGAGCTACAAGAAGGGACTTGTATTGGGTAGTATACACACATACATATGTATGTTTGTCACCTAAATTCAGGAAGATTACTGAGGAATGAAATAAATCATACCTATTTTTACATAGCATTTGAATTAAATTATATAACTACCCAAAAGCACCAGAGTGAACATAGCCTCTCAAATTCCTTTCTGCTTTTAGTTTCCAACAAAAATCTGACTAAGTTTTAAGGGAATTCTAATGGTACTTATGGAAATGACACTGCAGCTTTCCAGTTCTTTTATATTAGTGAAGTTTCAAAGCACTGAAGTGTTCTCATTATTATGATAGGATCCCTAAGGAGATGCAAAGCGATAGTGCAGTAAACCACAAATAAATCAAATCTTAAACTGTTTATTGTACCACCACCATAAACTAAACTCATTCATCTAAAATACTTGCTCTGTCATTCATCACTGCAGTGTGGTTTCTGTCCCAAGTTGTTTTACAGTGGATCTTCAAGATTCATTTTAGATTGCATGTCCAGTCTACAAACCTCTCTCCCAGAATTATGAGTGCTCCTGATATCTTTAGACAGCTTTTTATCTGATATCTCTAGATATCATAGAATCATAAAACCATAGAATCAGAGAATCAGAGAATCATAGAACCGGCTGGGTTGGAAGGGACCTCTGAGATCATCAAGTCCAACCCTTGATCCACTACCGCTGCAGTTACCAGACCATGGCACTGAGTGCCACATCCAGTCTCTTTTTAAATATCTCCAGGGACGGAGAATCCACCACTTTCCAGAGCAGCCCATTCCAATGTCTGATCACCCTCTCGGTAAAGAAATTCTTTCTAATGTCCAACCTAACCCTCCCCTGGCACAACTTGAGACCTCTTGTGCCCTCTTGTCTTGCTGAGAGTTGCCTGGGAAAAGAGACCAACCCCCACCTGGCTACAACCTCCTTTCAGGGAGTTGTAGAGAGTGATGAGGTCTCCCCTGAGCCTCCTCTTCTCCAGGCTGAACAGCCCCAGCTCCCTCAGCCTCTCCTCATAGGATCTGTGCTCGAGTCCCTTCACCAGCCTGGTTGCCCTCCTTTGGACCTGCTCCAGGACCTCGATATCCTTCCTGAACTGAGGGGCCCAGAACTGGACACAGTACTCGAGGTGTGGCCTCACCAGCACTGAGTACAGGGGCAGAACCACTTCCTTGGACCTGCTGGCCACACTCTTCCTGATACAGGCCAGGATGCCATTGGTCTTCTTGGCCACCTGGGCAAAAAAATATGGAATGCTTCACGAATTTGCATGTTATCAATAGCATGACTACATAGGGAAGTGGGTTCTATTGGTGATAGAGTCTTGATGCAAAGAATTCTAAGAAATAGGTCAATCTTTGTGCCAGATCAACATTCTTTTCTCTTAGCTTTCAAACCACAAATAGAGGAAATAACTCTATAAACTTAAAAATTAAAGCTGCTGTTTTGTTAGCATTTTTAAGGCATTTGAATACAGATGGGAAAATGTGAAATAATTGAAATGCTAAATTATATCCTAGTGCTGTAAGAATCTCAGCCTACTTGATACTATAAGAATCTCAACCTGTTTTTGCACAGATCCCAGTCTCCAAATCCACGTGTAATGGTCAAAACATTTCATAAAAGTTTCAATCACAGGATTATTTTTAAAAATATATTATATGCTGATGAAGTTGGATCTGACTGTAGTAGGCTTTGATAAATCTATTCAGCCAGGAAAAAAAAAATAAAGTCCAGATTCTGAAGCCTAAGAAATTCCTTGACTGTAGTATTTTCTGTTGCCAGTAGATGAGTTCTTCTTATTGCCCATTTTTTCATCAAAAACATTGCTCAGACACTGTTATGGTTTTGTTGCTATGCTATCTCTTCCTGTTTATATGACAAAGTTGACATCTCTCCAAGGCATGGATCAGAGTGATGCTTCGGAGGAGAACTCAGAGCTATAACCTTGGGGTATTTTTGGAGTATTTGCTGTAGAACACTTGTGTTTCTCACCTTCTCCCAGTCTGACCTTCATTTTGAACTTGGAGATGTGTAACGATGAACCTCTCCACAGGATGAAAGAAAGGCTGCTCACTGTTGTTAGCATTTGCCTGACTGGTAACAGATGTTCATGACAGAGATAATTTTTTAAAAGTGTTTGCTGGTTTAATGTACAAGGGGAGGAGATTATTAGTATTCCAATCAGATACCATATTTTTCATTAATCCATTTTTCTCACTGTTCAGGGGAGCCAGCCATCACACATTTTCTCAACATGCTACCAATTTAAATGGAGCTTTCATTCAAATTATTTCAAAATCAAGAATAATACAAGGAAGCATTACTAGAATCAACATCTGATCTCTTTTAATTCCTTCTCTGTGGCCTGTATCAGTTTAAGGTTTATATTCTATTGAGCAACAGGAAACAGAAAAGTGACTTGTGATTTTTCATTCCCAAGGACACAGAAGTTCCACTGAATGTGATCTTTCCTCTCTCACCCCCATAGAAATCCTTGCACCTGTGTTTGAAGTCTTTGAGGACTCTGCTAATGAAGTAGGAGCTATTTATAATTCCCCAAATCTCCACCAGTTTTTGATGAAAAACAGTCAGTTCTGAAAGCATCTGTGTGCCACACAAGCAGTTCCTCAGACTGGAACTTTAGCTCAGAGAAGACAATCTGTCCTTGCTGCCTTCTCCACCTCATGTCATCTGTTGTCTACCAAGAGACAGTTTCATGTTTTCACTTGAAAAAGGAAGGAATCTGAACCATAATGTCTACTGAAAACTTATTACTAAGTGCATCATATTACTCCTGATCAAATTTCTGTGGCCTGACTTGTGCTCAGCTGGAGCCCAGAGGCTGTCAGCCTGCACTGAAAAAATGTTGTGTGAACTCACACAGCTTCAGCTGCACTCACACAGTTACCACAGCTCAGTTCATCACAGCAAGCTGTTGAAACACAGTAATTTGACTGGAAGCCTTAAACTTCTGCACTTCAGTCATTTTCCCTCCTATTTAGGGAATCTGTAACAACTGACAAGTTTTTAGGAGATTGGAGCTGAATAGTGTAAGTACAAATATGGGATGCCTCAGCCCACATTCTGTGTCAAGGAGTAGATCATCATGGTTTTGAAGTTTCCTGTGTGGACGTGTTCATTTCTTTTTTGTTTTTCCGTTTCAGTTGTAAATAATTTCACTTACATAAATTGACTCAAAGACTCTACAATCATAAGTGTAATCTTCCAGCTGTGGGCTGAAGACATTTGACTGATGGGGGGAAAAAATTAAGTCATTGCTATCAAAATTCCCTGAGGAGGTCAGATTCAGGCAGACTAGAGCTATCAGTTTTCCCATGGGCATTAGGGGAGAGAGAAAGAAAGCAATGAGGAAAAACTAGGTTCCAGAATGAGCTACCCCTTTGGTAGTTATCCAAAAGCTAGTAGGACTCCAGTGTGTCTCTTGGAGGAATATTCTTTATAAAACAAGATATTCTATCATTATAAAGTGGAGTGTTATAACTCCCATTCTCTCTCCAAAATAGGAAAAATCCTTGTGATAGTTTCCTGAGCCTGGATCATTTGCATGTGAGATATTTTACTAAGGAATATTCCTCAAATTAAGTTGACTGAAAACAAGCATAGGAAGGATCTTTGCAATTTCTCTGGCTGTGTGCACATCTCTACAGAATTGTCTCGTTCTTTCTTCCAAATAATATACTCCATGTATTCACCTCAGCAGCTCTGCTCATAGCACACGGTGGCACCAGCCTGTCACAGCACTGCAGAAGGACTGAAAGGGTCTATTCTAAAGGGCATAAACTTCAAGATTCAGCTCTACTGTCACTGACTCTTTGATTTCAAATGAGGGAGAAAGGACTACTGTGTAGGCATGAAAATGGACAGCCAGAAACAGCCACCTGCTAGGGAAGAGAGAGAATATACTCATCAACATGATGTGGTAGCAGTGAGGCTACTATGTGTATGCCTCACATACCGTGCCAATGGGCAGTCCATGACCCCTGAAATAAATCTGTCCCATATTCCCTGACTGAAGAGAGGACAGAAGGCTGAGAAGTAAGAAGCTTATTTTAGCTGACTGGGTTACTAGAACACAGACATAATTGACAGTTTTGCTGATATAGCAAACTTAAACTTATTTGGTTTATGCAACCAGAAAAACAAAGGAGAGCAATGAAAAATAAGATATAGCCAGGCAGACTGTATCTCAAGACAAGCTGAAATGACTCATGCCAATGTATTCAGTGTTTTGCATTAAATAAAGACTTTGTTCTTTAGCTTTGTTAACAGTTAAGCCTGTAAAACCTTTCTGTCACAAAAGCAGGACCTGGGATCATCCCAGATGATGCAACCTGGGAAGTGTTAATACAAGGCATCCTGATGGCTCTGCACAGCACCAGACCTACTCAGACCAGTCCCTTGATACTTGTGTACTCCACTTTCAAGAGATACTGACTTGAGGAGGCTTCTTAGACACAGAACCACATCAGATTTTCTCTGAGACCTGTCGTGATACTGAGTTCACTCTGACAAGCTCTCTCAAAACCAGAGGCTGGGAAGTTATTCAAAATCACTGTTGGTTCACTGGTATGAGCTCTGAATGGGAGCTAAAAAGCCACATTCAACCCAAGTCACACAGGTGAGATTTGGCACTCCACTGAAAGTAAGAACAATATGAGAGACACCCACCCCAAGCCTGCATGCAGCCAGGTCAGATTTACATGAGTTATTGGAGTGGAGTCTCTACCACCTGAAAGCTGATGAAATGCTTCAGCTGCACGTGAATTAATCCAAGCCCAAACCAACCAGCTGTGCAGAGAGCCAGCTCCATTGTCTTGCATCCATGACATAGTTAATCTGCAACCTGGATAAACAGCCCATGGATAATTGAGAGTGAAGCACACAATATATCAGCATTCTCTTGGCACATTTGAGCACTGACACATCATTTATTTCCCATAGACTGTGCATACAAAGTTGAAAGCAGACTGTTCAACTATTACAGAGAAACTGGGAAAATTTTTAATAGTACCTTCATACAGCTTTGCCTATGCATATTAAAACAATTAATTTAAAACGTCTGGTTTAGGGAGAATCCCCATGTACAGTAGAACTGGTTTTGAGTCCATGTTATCACTGTGCTTAGCACAGAACAAGAGGACAATAAATCATGAGCATTTGCATAGCTGGCTAAAACCCGGAAAACACTTATCATTACTTTCTGGGATTAAGCTTCAATGGTTCCACATACATACTTTAAGAACTTTAAGGATGAGCATCTCTATGTGGTCAGGAACAGTCTTGGAACTGGTAGCTTCAGCTTCTTCCTTAGCCTTACCTCAAGTGACTCACCTTGCATTGAGTCACTCAGCTTTATTTGAGTTTCAGGGATTTTATAGCTTCCCTCATCCAAATTGTCTTCTAACATTAACATCTAAAAGGTCTGTACAGGTTTATAATTCCCAGAGCCTTCTTACCGGGCTTATTCATTCAGCTCAGCTCTGTCCCAAAACCCATCTGCCCCTTTCAGATGTTGTAATCTAGTTCTCCTTTGGCTGATCATGTTAATCCAATGACCTCTGTTTTATGAAAAGAGATAGGTAACTGAGCCTTCTTGAAATAGATACCCCACAGGTATCTCTATGACACAAACAGAAGGGCTTTCAAATCTCATGAGTCTAAATTCTACATTCTTGTGCCTAATGTTCCATATTGTCTGGTACCTTGTCTAGCTCTTGGCGCCTTATGTGGATGCTCTGAAACATTCCTCTACTGACAAGATGTTTGTATATAGGTAGAATTTAGGCCAGTTAAATATACCCTGAAGTGCCAGATGCATGAGGATATTTCAGGACACAACCTCCTAGTTAGGAGATTTCAAGAGATTTCAACAGACATGGTATTCACTTCTTAGTTAGAAAATTAGTCACCTACATATCATGTAGATAGATTTTAAGGATCATGTCTTCCCTCTGCCCTCAGCAGATTGCCAAACCTGCAGACAAGGTAAATCAAAAACACAAGTTAGCCATGCCAGTACAATATTCTTTTATTCTTGCTGTGGCTTTCATTTTGCACTGCCTACTTTCCACTAGTATTCCTCTTTCTGCCGATTCAGCATTTCTGTCACATAAAACTCTCTCTTATGAGGGAAATCAAACTTGAAAAGATAGAAGGATGCATAAGAAGAGAGTAAATAGTGACACCAAATGGGAAAATCCATACTGAGTCAGGTTTGCATAACAATGGATGTAACAGTTTTTAAGATCAGATAAGTGGCACATAAATAAATCTTTGATGGCAAAGAAACTGAACTGAGTAAAATTAATTGATCTTGAGAAATCAAGAGTATTAAGCTACCAGATAAAAAACATCCATATCTTGTTTCCACTAGAGAACATCCTACACTAGTTTTGATATCACTCAGATACATCCTTATTTAGATTATAACACATCAAAAGTGCAGCAAAGCTGGTGAAGGATCTAGAGCACAAGTCTTATGAGCTGCAGCTGAGGGAGCTAGGGTGGTTTAACCTGGAGAAAAGGAGTCTGAGGGGAGATTCTATTGCTTTCTACAACTGTCTGAAAGAAGGTGATAGCAAGGTGAGTGTCATTCTCTTCTCCCAAATAACAAGAAAAAGACCAAGGGGAAATGGCCTTCAAGTTGCACCAGGGGATACCAGGAAAAAATTATTCACCAAAAGGGTCATCAAGCATTGGAAGAGTCAACATCCTTGGAAGTACTTACAAAATGTGCAGTTGTGGTGCTTAGGGGCATGGTTTAATGGTGGACTTGGCAGTGCAAGATTAGTGGTTAGACTTGCTGATCTTAAAGGTTTTTTCCAGCCAAAATGATGCTATGATTCTGTGAACTTCAGGACTCCCTTGAGCTGTCTGGATACAAACACCAGGATTCTGTTGTTTAATCAGAGTTACATCATGCGATCTGAGATACCCAAGGACAAGAGAGATGTGTGTGTCATTGTGCCAGATGGTTGTTGCAGGCCCCTTCCAACTGAAATTATTCAATTCTAGTCTAGTACATTCTAGTCTGGTCTGGTCTGGTCTATTCTGCTCCATTCTTTCATGCTGCCAGCATGATGGAGGACTGAAAGGAGACCTACAACTAGAGGTAGGGCAAGATGAGCACATGCAGTACCACATACTTAATTTTTGGCATTTGACTTCCCAAAAGGCATGAACATCTGACTAGGCTGTGACCTAGTTTATTTAATGTCACCTGTTGCACCTTAGGGCACAGCTTTGTTTGTTCCATTTGTAGCCAGTTAACATACTTTCTAGTGTAAATAATTAATATTAAGCACCTTATCTCCCCTCTTCTGGAAGGTGGAGAAGGTATCATTGACTTATTTTCAGTCATAAATGTTTATGACCTCAGAAAAACCTCAAATTAATATCTGCAGCCATTGACTTCCATCAAAAATGTGCAAGAAACATATTCCTAATACAGTACCAGCCAATTTTACTGAAAGGAAAGAGTACATTTCTTCAGCTTTACCTGTCTCCTCATTTTTCTGCAAATCCTAAACACTTCTTACATCAGCTTCACAAGCTTCAAGAATTCTTATTCTCATCACAAACACAATACCTGCAGTAGGCAAGCTGTGGTTCAGGGGTGATTAATCCATTTTGCAATAGACTGCCAGGCTGAAAAGAATAGGGATTAGGGATTACAGGTTAAAATCCAAATGTCATACCTATTTACAGTCTTTAACATGTCCAATCTACTATGTCTGGGAGAAATAGCATTTAAATGAAGAGTTACTTAGCCAGTTATCATATCTTCTAGTGCAAAGCTACATCTGCACAATTACAGTTGCAGTCTGGATCGAGTATATGCTATAGAGAATAGGCAGAACATTTCCTTATATAATACAAATAAACTTATTTTTCTTCAGAGGTATATTTTTTCTGTGTTGTTAAGATATCCCCACTGATTGACTTAGTTTATATGTTTGCTTTAGATGACAGGCATTCCAAAATTCTTTGGACTGTTGTGTATTGTATCTTGTGTAGTTCCTCTGCTGTAATTTTGTCTCTATAGAAAAGATCTCACCTCAGAAAGATCACTGTTTCTGTACTAGTGATTAGTTGTAAGAACACTGCTCTTTTTTCCCATTACCCTCATTCCAATGGTTAATTTTGATGGAACATTACATTAGGCTGCTCACATAATGCTACTTCAGGTCTCTTTTATTCTGGTAATTTTGATAATTTATCATGCCTACAATGTCAACATACTGTCTATTGTTGGTATCCTTCATTCTTCATACAGCAAGTACTCATAAACCCATCATATGGTTATAAAGGTTTCTTGACAATACCTCTTTCATATTATTCATTCCAGAACTCAAGCTCAGCCTAATCTTTAAGTAAAAGTTCTTTGAGTTTTTCAGAAATTACTTAAGTCTTAAGTGCTCACATTCTTCTTAAGTTTTGTTTAATTTCTATACCATTTGTTTGAAAATAAAATGGAGGGCAGCATTGTCTGTATTTCTGTTAAGGGGTCTAAGTAACTCATGAGTCATTGAGGACATAAAGTGCATTAAAGGCTGCTGTTTCCAGAGAGTAGATGATCTTCCATCTGTATTTTTCCCACTGCACTAAATTTTTTTCCATGTAGATGAGAATGGAAGCTATGGTTAATCTCATTCATTTTTTCTGGAGTTCCCACTAGTAATGAAGGTAACCTGTCTAAAGGTCAATTTGTTTTCAATTTAAGTAAAAATTGTTTTATCTCCTTGAACCATGAGAATGGTAAGGAAAACAAATTCTTTTTCCATTTAAAAAATTCATAAATGAACACATTTAGCATCAAGCCAACTGAAGGCAACACACTTCAACCTGGCTTGTAGCCAGCCCTTGTTGGAAAAGTATCCTTAAGCATTTCTGTAAATATTGGCATTATATCTGATTAGGTTACAAGTTTCTGATGATTGTGTTTTAGTAAGTCAAATTATAGTTCCATGCAGGATTTTAGTATGCTATGGAATGGTGCACAGGCATATGAGGTTAACCCAGCTACATTGTGACAAATGAAGTAAAAGTGTGTAAGAAATGGGTCACAAGAGCACAATCAATAAACTAATTTTTTTTCTTTTATATTTCACTCCCAGGATCCTGTTCTGCAAGCACATTAAATTCCTAACTGTTTGACAGAGGATGGTATCAATCTGTGTGTTAGTGCTTATTGATTGGCTTTGCTGGGGTGTGTGCTGCCAGCTATAATAAGCAAGAACATTTCGAGTGAAATTGATCATATCAGTCCTGAAAGTTAGAATATTTTTTGTAGGAAGTCCTCATGCAACCACCTGATTTAAATTTTTTTTAGTTTTGGAATCAATATCCTCAGGCCGCAGCTGAAAGGCATTATTTCTAGTGGAATTTTTTGAAGGTGTTTGTTTCTAAGTAACAATATTAACATGGTACAAGTGAATTTGAGGCCATGTTGATGACATTTTGTTGTCTTTCTGCAAATAATTTGGCACAATAGAAGCAGATTAGTAGATTAAAGCAATTAATGCAGTGGTGACCATATTTACATGCTGCAAGGTTTCAGATACTGCAGAGTAGGAGGGTCCCATGACCAAATGTTCCAAACACACACATGAGTCAAGCCTGTCCAAAGAGTCAGTCATCTGGTTTTGACCTTTATGCTCCCATTAAAGTGTTGAGTACATTGGTTACAGATTCCAAGTAGTCTTTGTTGATCAGTTTTCTCAGAAAGTGATCTGGTGGAACACACCACCATAGCTCTGCATATTAAACAAATGCATGCAATGAGTGAAGATGATCAGGGCTTTCACTTCAGAACTGTTGTACCACTGCAAACCAAAATGTTAATGTAAATGCAAAAATCCAGCCTTTATTCTCTGCCTCAGTTTTTTTATACCATAAACATTAAAAGAACAGAAAAAGATGTACATACTCTCCTGCAAAGGGGAAAAATCTGAAGAGGACTGTGAATGAGACTTCTCTTTTACAAAGGAGGAAAGAAAACTCCTCATCTTCCCCTGCTGGAAGCACATGGAGTCCAAATGTTTGCCTAGAGTTATCAAGCTGTCACCATATACCTACAAAATATAAAGCAGCTCTTGCTAAATGCTACGTACCACTGCATCATGAATAGTAAGCATTGTTTTGATATTGCTGCCTATATTATAAATACATGAAAAGGGAACAAGGATGGCAGCTGGTGTGTGATTAAATATAGGAAAATTACTTTGGGGAAATGTTTGATGAGAGAGCACACTCTCAGCAGAGGAAGAAATATTGTCTGAATGCTCTGTCAGTAAATGCAAAGACAAGGCAGCAGTGCAGAGCAAACCAGAAACCAAATAACAAGTAGGCAGTGGGGCAGCAGTGAATGAGTCAGGTTACAAAGGCTTTGATAGCATTACAAATTTCAAAATGAAACAGCAAATAAGCAAAGGCTAATTCCATATACACCATCATATTGCAAACTGTAAGGAGAATTATTAATTTAGTACAAAGTTCTTCAGCCACTCAACAGATCCTGGGAAAACAGGGTGAATTTCTTGTGTTCCTCTTTAAGAAGTGATGTACCATTCTGCCGGTAGTAAGTTGGGTTATGGTCTAAGGTTCATCACAATGTGAGTGAGTCAGTGTTTTTTCATAGTTGTTGAAATATCTTCCTTAAATTGTCTGAATGTGGTTGTATGTCATATTGACACTATATGGGGATGAGGAGCAAACAATGCATATAATAAACCCATAAAGAAAACAAAATGTGTATCCTGGCAATATATTGTAGCTTTTTTCTGTAGCACACTCTATACAAAGGCTGGGATGTCTTCTGGACATATTTTACCTGGAAAATAGATAAAAACAATTCACTAATCCCACTGCTGTCTCATGCCTCTTCCTACTATGAGAAAAGATATACAGGAATAATAAAGTGAATGGAAAAAGGAGGTATTGCTGCTAAACTTAGTTAAACTGCACTTTCCCTAAGCCACATATTTATATATTCTAAAGCATTATTCTCCTGTGCTTTCATCTAAATTAAAAATGAGCTTGTGTCTCTGTGTTATTATTGCCAAAGCCAAGAATTGCAAGATAAATGGGTACTTTCCTTTATCTTGCATAGATTGAGTAGTTCTAGATATTTGGGAACATAATTTGGGATCAATTTACAAAGGAAAAATATCAGTTTCACCAATAATAGAAGCTGCTAGGATTCATGAGAATCCAAAGGGATGCACAGCATTCCAGTGTATTAACATGGAGACAACTTTGAGGAATCTGCAGCAGATAGCAATTACTCACGATGCTATGATCAGCATTACCAGGGAAATAAATAGAAGTCTCCCCACCAGAACTGCAATTGACTGCAGTTCCTGGGACACTAGGGAGGAGATTCAGCTTATCTAACTTCAGGCATTTCTAGGATGCATACACTTGACCTATTTTGGATATCTATATTAGGATGAGATGAATCACACATTGGAAGTGTCTGTTTCTCACCAGTGACTTTAAAAGAGCCTGGACAAGTGGTTCAGAGGATTAGGTTAGATGAATCCCACTCTACACCCCTTCCAGGCAATCTGACCTGATGCAAAGAGTAAAAGCAACGTGACAGGTGCTTGTGCTTGCAAAAGCACAGGAAGACCTAAACACCCATATGTGTTCCAGCTTCAGCAAAAAATCTGAGAGAAAATTATGGAAGAAAAATTAATGAATGCATTTTCAGAGAGGCCAGTGAATAAACACTGTCAGTCTTCCAGAATATGGACATAATAGCAATATCCAACATGTCCTGAAAAGCAGAGTCTCAGATGATAGATCTCACATACAAGGTTGTAATATTTATCAAGAAATCAAGTTCTACCGTGCTATCACTGCATCACAGCCACAGTTCTGTGGCAAAAAAAAAAACAAGCCAATGACTAAAATTGCTAAGACTGAGTTAAAGAGTGCTGCAAAGAAGGAAAAGAATGGGAAACCGTGTTTGGGAGGAAAACAACTTCATTCCCACACTGCTCTTCTGGTGATCTAGTCAGCACAGATGCACGTTTGATATCAAGAGAAACACTCCCTTTCATGCCTGTGAAAAGTGAACATACAAACCAAGACCAAACACAATCAGCAAATACATTTCAACTCTCTCAGCCCATTTTCCTTGAATAAACTGTGTGCTCAGAACCAAGCCACATGTTCTGAACAATGGCTGAACTCTACAAAGTAGTAGATGGGCATGCATGGAAACCACAGATTTCCATTCACTAGGAACACAAGCCAGAAACATCTCTGTGGGGTTGGATTAAATTTTCATTCCACTAAAATTCAATCGGCAGGATGCAAAAGGAACAATAAATACTGAGTGGCTGATATTGAATGGAGCCTAGCATCAAAGTGCCTGCAAAGTATACACAAGACTTATTGTATAACAGAAAGGCTGTTAAAAAAACCTCTTCCCAAACCAGAGGAAAATGCCTTCCAGCTTTGATTCATTTTCCTTGTCACATTTAGCTGCAGTGGGCTAGAGAGGTGACCTCCCCCACAGCTGGAGCAGTTACTTCTTCAGCTGCCACAGCATAATCCACCAGGGATCATGAATCAGATGTTTTAACTGCTGCCATTCACAGCCAGTGAATTAGCACAAACTGCCATTGATTTTAGGTTACGTTACTAAATTAGATGTGAATTGTAGTAGCTAATGAGAAAGTTACCCATTTTCATCATTGTTATATCACACCCATTCTGCCCCTTCTGGGAAATTATAAAGGAAAGGGGAAGGCATCTAGGTGAAATGCCTCTACAAACACCACATCTAAAATCTGGGGAGGACTGTAATTTAAAGATCCTTAGCTGCCAACCAACTTAATAAAGTAAAGAAGCTACAGTTATGCCTAAGATGGTATTGTTTTTATGAAGTGTAATAGAATGTTAAGTAAGAAGTTTATGATATTCTTACTTAATTTTGTTATCTCAAAGCGCAAGAGAAGAGACATTACACCTTGCAGTTTCTCCAGGAGTGAATATGTCATTCTTCTGCAAGATGCTGCTAAGATGCAAAGAGAATTTCCTCACCAAGAGTAGGGGCTTCTCAAAACTTGAGCAAAACTTGCTCCAGCTCTCGTGTGCAAATCTGGAAAACAGAGTACCATGGTCTAAGAGCTCTTCAACTGTCTGACCTCTGACAAGCACTTGATCCAAAGTGTTAAACCACAGAGGTTCATCAAAAGGGAAAGGCAAATGTAATAACCACTAGCTTGGGAACACGAGGTAATACATCAAGAGTCAATGAGACTAGAAGGTCTAATGTGAAAAACAGGGATGCATAGTTGTGTGAATGCAACTATATGACATTACTCAGGTTTCCTACACTGTATGTCCGGTGTTCCTGGATCTACAGTTCTCTTCAGAGTCACCTGACCTTCGTGTTGGTCTATACAGCTGGATGCTTCAGAGGTATCCTGTCAGTAATGTGATCTACCCTCTCACTCACTAGTGCCCGTATGCAGGTGGGCAGCTGTCACAGTCCCTTCCCCACTCATCCCCAGAAGGTAGCTTCAGAAAAGGCAAAATGGGGGTCATGCCCTAAAAATAATTCAGATCAGTGGAGTTCATATCCCAGCTGAACAGATTGATAGTTCTGGTACCAGGCAGGGAGGTCCTCACCTATCTGGTTTATGCTGTTGTTGAGTAGTCCCATCTGTTTGCTACTGCTCCTGCACACTGGCTCTTCTCAGCATCCTTTGGGAACTTCCTGCTCTTGCCACTCCATTTGCTGCCCATCACCTGCATCTTGAAAATGTTGCATGAAAGCATAAAAAAGATTATAGTATTTCTTTACACAGCAAAATTTTCTTTCATGTTACAGACCTGTCAAGTTATCTTCCTCTCTGTATTTTATGAAGTACCTTAGTTACATGCACATAGTTACATTACATGCACATAGTTATATGTTACATCCTTTCATGGGCTTCCAGTTGCCTACTACCTTGAGTTCAATAAAGAGCATGCTTTCTCTTCAAGTTGCAGGTTTGTTCCTGACATTGCTTGGTCAATGCAACCATTTGTGTGAAGGGTTTCTTGCCAGTTGGGCATCTGACACAGTTTGCTCATCCAGTTGCTTTAGCTCACAACACCTGGCAGAGAGTTCTCTCTCCTTTGTTCATCCTGCTATTTTGGAGATTTCTGGGCCATTCTCTTACCCCCACGACTAGCAGATGTTAACAGCAAATTCCTGCATCTCAAGGGCACCAAAACACTGACCTTACAGTTCATATTCAGAATTAATTCCATGCAAATCAACCAGCTGGGTCCAAGAACACTGTATATATAGAGAAAAGAATGAAGACTAAACAGCCTAGGCAAGGATTATTCCCATTTTACATATACACTGAACATTGGAGCCTCAATGTTTTGGCCAGTTTTGCTGCAGTGGCTGACTGTCACAGTGACAAGTTATAGCTCAGAAGTGGGACTGCACTTGTGAATGATTACCCTAAAGCTGACCATGTTTACCAATGGCACCTTTAATGGTCAACATGTTACAAGAAATCTTTCTCTTATCCATGCTATACTGTGACAGAGACTATGGCATACTCATCACTGCCTTGACATACATGTCTTTGCTTTCACTGTGTTTCATCACAGCATTCTCCATCAATAAAGAGATCTGTTCATTAAAGATAAAAGTATCACCTCAGTGTCCTCAGGCTTTACACCTGGCTAAGCCTGGGGTTATAGCTATAGCTATGAGTCATCTGAGAAGGAAATTCAGAGCAAAAATTAACTCCATGGTCCTCTGAATGTTCCTATGTATCTCCACTAAGTAGGTAAGATACAAAGAATTCTTGTTTACTTACTAAGCCCTAAGCTCAAAAGGATGAACTCAGGCCAAAATCAAGATAAATTCCTCATTGCTCCCCTGGAGTTCCTATAAAGCATATTTGCATCACTTCATCTGCTGCACCCATCCAAGCTGCAATTACTAATTTTGCTGGCCATGTGAGCTACACACCAAAAACTTGACAGAAGTTTCATATCAAGCTTTATCAAAGTACATACCAACAGCCATGTAATATACATCACATATATGGAGCAGCCACAGTTCCCACTTTTTTCCCACTCCAAGATCTAACACGGTTTGACATATAAGTGAGTCCCAAGACTCACTTACCCAGTGTCTCAGTTGCAGCAGTTCCTTTAACTCACTACCTCTCTGAGACAGAATTGTGGATTACACAAATACAGCCCTTGGTCATGAAATGCATCCCCAGCTTGGAAGTATCACTGGGGCTCTTTGTGAGTCACGTGTGACCCAGGAGGCTGTGTGGCCTCGTGCTATTCTGTAAATGCAACAGCTGTGATTGACATAGAGAAATTAAGTAAAAACACATTTATTATACTTTCTGTTTTTTTCTTTTGCCAACTGAGATGGAACCATTACTGGCTGCAGCCCAACAGCAGTAAAACTGTTCAACTTCCAACCTCACTAAAAAGTACTGTCAAAATGGTATTAAGTAAATAGTGAATGGCTGAGCCTGTGAGAGGAAACAAAAGGTAGTTCATAGATACATAAGTGACTTTATTGAAGACTCTGGGATATGCAATACCCTGACTTCAGGGTCTCAGGACTGATAAATAGGCAATCAGAGTGTCCTTTTTGAGCATGAAAGAATAAAAAACATGCCTGGGCTGGGGAAGTGGGGGAGCTATTTCATCTCAAAGAAATAGAATCAGCTGACCTGAATAAGCATGTAAGTGTTATATCACTGTGAATCAGAAATTGGAATTTGAAATGGGAGTCAGAAATGAGGCTGAACTTGTAGAGAGAGCAAATATTTCAAGAGACATTGGGAAATTTGGCCCTAGATATTTCTATAATGAGTAAATGAGCTGCAACATGTCCAAATGAACAGCCAAAATTTATGCTAAACAACGTCAACTGCATAAATTTCTCTACCACTTCTTCCAGTTTTAAGCCAGGACATTCATTCCAGTGTTTTGAGCTTGAGTTCTCATACTTTTGGGCAGCTTTGCAGAATCCCAGCCCTTCTTTCTCTTTTCTTCCCATCCTTCATCCTAATTCCTCAACCCCATGCTCCCTATCCTTTTTACTGCCCCAGGTACCACAGATCAGCTGATGGATGGTGCTGGATGGATACAGTAGCAAAGACTGTCAGGATGTGAAAGAAGTGGTCAGAGCAAGAGAGTGTATCAAAAATTTGCCTGAGGAAGTAGCCACAAGAACCAAAACACAAGAAAGGAGAAGGTAGCTAAATAGGCACTCAAATCCTCCTGTGGCAAAAGGTTTTTAAGGAAGCCCTGAAATTTACAGTGAATTGCTGCTGGATATTACATGGATGTAGGAAGATTCATGTGTGTCTGTGGTATTGAACAGAGTCTTAAGGATAAGACCTTTTTTCTTTCCTTCCAGAGTTTTACATCTTTAACTAACAGCACTAGAAACTGAACAATCAAGAGCAAATCCATTTTATTAGCCAGATGTGCAACTTTCACGCTTGGCAATTGGCAGCTGAGAACTTGTAAATGTGCATTCACCTCCTTAATTTTTAGGCAACATCACTGCCAACTAGCAAATCTGCCCTGACACTCAGTAATTTCTATTGTCCATCTTCCCACATCTCTACCTCAGCAATCATGGAAATTTGTTAATTGTTTTTGTTTTGTTTTATTTTCCATTCTTTTAACCACCAGGAAGCTGCTTTCAGAAAGCCATCTGCACTTGCTCACTGCCAACACTCAATATGATTTTAATAAGCCTTGTGTGGTTTTGACTTTAACACTTGTTTTCCTGTGCATAAAAGCCTATTTCCTTAGCTGTCACATAGTTTGTCACTTCAATAAAGTTTCCCAGCTGCCTTCTAAGCAGGCTAATTTTTACTCTGACTTTCTTAAGCAACAAGTTAAAAATGAGGATAACTGCAACATCAACGATTATCCAAACTAGTAAATGTCCATGGTTTTGAGACTGAGTTTCCCCTGACTACAATCGTTCAGAATAGAATCAGATACCTATAGAAATACTTACATTTTGAAAAATGACAGGAATCATACTTTAGGGTCCAATGGCAGTGTGTCTGAATGACTGCAGGATCAAACAGGCTTCACCTCAAACAGGTGATTTAATGATCTTCCATCTCTGCAAAACTTTCCTGAGTTTGGAAAGTAAAGCCTGGCACTTTTCTTGCTCTCCTAGCATCACTAGAAGTGATAATTCTTAGCAACAAGAGGATTTCTGCAAGACTAAGGATACATGTTGGAAGGGATGGCTGGGTGTTCTCAGTGCTCTCCTGAGGAGAGGCAACAAAATCTCTATTAATAACAGTTCTACTGGAAAACTGAAAATTAATTCATGCCATCATTTGGGTGCTGTTTGGCAGGGAAGATGGATCTGTTCTAACAGCTTCTAGCTGCTAGTCTTTCTAGGCTGTTCTACTTACAGTAGAGTTTGCCCACATCTCTTGCACCAAGGCAGGTGTTTCCCTACCCTCTCAGTGTGGCAGCTCATTCACCCTTCTGTCTGGAAGGTGATGGATGGAGAACGGAACTCAACCCTCCCAGCAGACTTCACTGCTTTGCTGGTAAGTGAGATGATCCCAAGGAAGCAGGAGAGACTGAGTCACCTGGAGGACAGAGAATAGGAGGTGGGAAGGGGATGGCAAAAAGAAAAAAATAAGAGATAACAGGAAAAAGCAGGAAAACCACTTTGAGCAAATTGCTAGCTAATGCATCCCATTGCAGCCTCTGTGTTTCCTCCCAGCCTCTTAGTTTTCATTTCCTGTTGTGCATAAATTGTAAACTGTTTTGCTCAGGGACTATTTACTGTTAAATATGCTCTGAAGATAGTATTTGTCAGTGGATAAACCGTGAGGCTGGAGTTGGGAAACCTCACTGCTGTTCTGACTCTGGCCCTTTTGCCCCCAGTTGAAAGACACTGGGCAAACCATTCAACTTTCTTGTGCTCCAATTTCCCCATGTCCATATTGTCTATTTAAGTCTGAGCTCTCCTAGACAGAGACTGAAACAATGGAAAGCTGATCCTCAATTATTAGCACCTAACCAAGGAGCTAATAAGTACACAATACTTGTAAACAGTGCAAACAAACAACAACAAAAATCCAGAGGAAAGAACAATCCCTGAATATAACACTAAATTAATAATTGCAAGGATAGAGGAATGCAAAGAAAACTAAATTACTCTTCAGTACCTAAGAAAGCTTTGCAGCAGGAAGAGGAACAAGGCTATCATGAAATTTCTTAATCTCCAGAGCAAACATCAAGCCGGTGCTATATTTCATATTTTCATACAGACTCTTCAGCTAGAACCACACTTTAATCAGGAAGATTTTATAGTCCAGAGCTTCCTACAAATCTCTGCTTCATGTAAACTTTAATACCCTTGGCATATTTTGGCTGCCAGCCTATTATTCACATGATGCACCTCAAGCAAGTTTTAAACTACGCTGTTAAAACAAAAAACTCAGATGCAGTAGACAATAAAATGATTTTGTAAAACAACATTGTAGGAATCCACAGTTATTGCCTATTACTGATTTCTTTGCAATTGTTTCTAGGATGTGTGCAGTGCATAGGTAAAATGATGGCTGTGTGGGTTTTGCTAATCCTGGACCTGAGGAAGCAGGCAATACTTAAATATTAATTTTATGGCAGGTAAAATTGGAGGGGAGGAGGTAAATTCTGCTTTCAAGATTAATCTTTCCAGAAATCTGTTTTACAGGGAAGTAATCTAAAAAATGTTGAACTGGCCTGATTGCTGGGCCACCAACTCCTGCTATAAGAAAGAGGAGACAAAACAGAGAGCAGAAGAAAGAATCCTGTAAGAATTATTTACTGTTATGAGAAAATAGGTATTCCCAGACCAACAGGTGTTCTTTCCCTGTTCTTTAGGCTCAGACCTTGATCTTTCTCATATAAATAACTATCTTGGGCATTGAACCTCTGATACTGAAAGGTAGAAAAAATATCCAGGGAGAAGTAGCTTTTACTGTGTGAGAAAGGGAAACAAAGTATTGAATAATGAGAATTTTTCTGGTGCTTCTCTAGTTCTACAATTAGATTGCTACAGAATACATCTTGTCATATATTTAGTTTAGAAGTAAGATATCAGCTAGTAAGTAGCTAAAATGAATGAGCTCCTGTATCATTCCCATTATCCATATTGTGCTTGAGGCACATACTGCAGGATGTTGGCTTTCTGCTGCTCTTGCTATCACAGCTCAGCTGCTGGATGGTGCTGGATGGGCAGAGCAGGAAGGGACTTCAGGAGGCACATGAACAACTTGGACTTTGCTTGCCTGAGCAAGAAAGTGTATCAAAAACCTCCCTGAGGGAGGAGAAATGAAACACACACACACAAAAGCTGAAGGCCATTAAATGGACACTTTAATCCTCCCTCAGCAAAACATTTTTAAGGGAACACTGACGTTCACAGGGGATTGCACATGGGTATCTCTCATATTAAATGGATCTGAGGAGATTCATGTTGGCCTCACTTACAGAACAGAGTCGTTAGGGAGAAGATCATTTTTCCATTCAGATCTTTTAGATCCATAGCTATCACTGCTAGAAACACAGTAATAATAAAAAACCAATGTTTTTATTAGTCAGATACACAGCCATTCCAAACCAGGCCAGACATTTGACCCTGGGGATCTTCTGGCTGGTTGGATAAACACTCAGGTTACTGGTGTAGATTGCCCAAACCCGTGCATGTTGAGCTAAATAAACCTCTGCCTTGCTTGATAGCCTAATCTACCCCAACTTCAAATTGCAAAGGTCTCACCTAAATCCCCAGGTGGGACTAACATCACAGTCATGGTTCTGTGACAAGAAGGATTCTGTAGCACCATGATGTAAGACAGTTCTGGCTACACAGGCCTTGTTGCTTGCTCATAAACCATGTTGTTTTGTAACCATGTTTTATAGAAAACAAGGTTAGCATTTTAAAAATCTCTGCAAAACAAAGTGTTTGGTTGAACTTTTTTAGTTCTTCTTTAGCCAGCAAACAAATTTAAGTTAGTCACCTCAAGGTCCTTTCAGAGTCTATAGAAAGACACTGGCATTTGTAGGATGTATCTCATCCTTGCAATGTAGACATAAGCTAAAATAGAGCAGACAAAACAGGCCCTGAAAGTTTCTGTCTCTCCATAGACTATAAAAGGAGGCCAGGCTGCTGGCTCTAGCTCCAGCTCACATGGAGACGCCTACACTCTGGATGTCTAAAGTTAGGTGAGATAAATCCTGCCATTCATCTGTTGCTATTCCTCATATGGATTTCCCCTCTTTGCTGCTCTTATGCATGAGGTTCCAGTATAAGACTGAAATGTTTGTAAATGTGTTGGTGAGGCACACACATGTACAGTCTCATCTGCCTCTGCAATAGCAGTGGCTTGGGCTACACAGACATTTTCTCTGGCAGCACAGACACTTTATGAAATTTGCATCTATTATGCTAAATGCTGGGATTTGTCAAAGTGTATTTTAATTTGGTTTTGTAATACTGAAAATCTCTTTTTGAAGTAGGATATTGAGTGAAATATTTCTGGGCTGTCAGCAGAGCACTCCTGGTATTGTCAGACATGGAGTTCAGTCTGCTGTAACTGTTGCCTGGCATTTCAGACTGATTCTAGATGTCCAGCTGGGACATAAACCTGTCTTTTCAGTCATATTTCTTCAGCTCCAGATCAGGGACCGGAGTAAACAGTTCCCCACAATTCCTCTGCCACACACAGATGGTGAACAACATCATTGCCCCCACATGGAGCAGGGATGTGGTTCAGGCCTGGGGAGCCAAGAGTTTCCAAACCTCCAATGATTCCCTTTAGCAGGGAACTTTACCAGGCTTATTTCTTCACACACAGAAAAATGATGGGACCTTCCTCTGCACCACTTCCCAAAAAATGAGCAATAGTGGCCTCCTTCAATGCCTCAAATGTTGTTAGTCTTGCTTTCTGCATGCAGAACTTCCTCTCTTCTTAGTACTTCTTATTGAGTATTAGTGTGGTAGGTACACCCCACTTTTCAGGAAATCCGGAATATGTGCAAAATGAATGAGAAATGAGGAAGAGGAAGAAAGAGATCTGAAACCACATAAACCAATAGCTTTTACTAGAATATGAAATGTGGTAACACATTAGAGTACATCTGAGCTTTGTACTTGAAAAAACACCCCATCATTACCAAGATTTCAGCTTTCTTATAATTTATGCCATTTATCTTCTAATATTAGGAGGCTCCCAGAATCTTCTGCTGTTACTTGAATATCTGAGGCTGCAGTGCCTTGCACTCTATTTTCCCTCTCTCAATTTCCCATCCTGGCTCTGTCCCCAGACAGATCAGGAGCTAAGACTACACCTCTCAGTCTCTTAAGTTGTGTTGCTGTGGCTGTTGTTCATGGGTTTTAGCTGGCCTCAGGAGAAAAATGAGGAAGCACTAAGAGGTGTTCATATTTCTTTCTCTTCTCCACAAAACTGGAATGTGTTCCTGTATTAACTCATTAGGTTCATACCTGTGATCAGAACCAATTGATTACTCTGACAAAGCTTTGGTAGCAGCTCAAACACATTGAAAGGAGCATTCATGCTTTGTAGGATGCCCTACAGATCAGTATTAGTTTCCTTTTTCTCCCACCCAGACAAGTGAGTATTTTTTGCACTAGTCACATGGAAATATTTCCATAGTACGAGCACAACAGATTTTCATTCCTAGTGTGTAGTGTCTCACCCCATGGGAGCAACATTTCTTCAGGTCATCAGAAATCTTTCTACAAAATGTTAATGTTGATGTAATAGTTTCTTTTTTTGTTTGTTTGCTTGTTCTTATATATTCTAACTTGATTAACTTTCAATAGCCTGAATAATTTAGTGGTTTTCTTGGTTTGGTATTAGATATTTTCTGGTAATAGCATGTTTTCCATATTTTTCTGCTGGTTGCTATTCTTTCTGAATGGCTGTTTACTGTAAACATGACATGAGTTTACTAACAGAAATGAGATGATAATATATATAAGAGTGAGGGAGAGAGGGACAAGAGAGTGCAGGGCACTGCAGCCTCAGATATAAAAGGTAGTACAGTATTTCCCACTGTTGTGACAGACACCATTATGCAGACCATTTGGCTGTTCTGGGTAAACAGCTTGAAGTTGTCATTCTGTGTTTACTAAAGGACTTGCAAAAGCCAAAAAATCTTGAACAAAACTGTTGTTTTCAGGCTAGCAAAGAGGTGAATAGCTGGAAGTGGCAGCTATCCTCCTGGCTAGTGTATTATCTTGGGCAGCTTACCCATGAAGAGGCCATTTCTGACCCACAACCAGTCCTGCAAAGCTCCGAATGAATTGAAGAAATTTATTACAAAAATAACACAGCTGAATGTCTTCTAGGGAACCTTTTTCTTCTTAAAAAAGCTAGATGTATCTTGTAACATAAAATCACTTGCTAAATTGATGTTTACATCTCACATTCTCACATATGCATAAGCTTAAATCATATATAAGCTCTTATTTAGATGTTATATCAAGCTCTTTACTCTCAGGGGCAAAGCAAAAAGTTACATTCTAGAAACCATTTACAAGTCAGGTCTTTGTAACATCTGACCACTGCTGCAACATCACTTCAGTAACCTAGGACATCAACTGGAGAATCATCTTTACTCCAATTATACTGGTTGCCAATATAGTGACATATTTATGCCTGCATTAGGGATGACTTCTACCTTTGTATATATAACCATGGATGGAGAGATGACACTGCAAAAGTGTAAATTTCCTGCTTCCTTCATGGAAGGCTTTTGAGGAAGGTAAACTGCCTCTTATAATGCAAGGTGGCCCTACCAGAAGTTACCCATTTTCAAGTCTTCACGGTTTTTTTCAGATTGTTACCTTAACCCTTTTGTCTGTCAAATATCTTCCCTTATATACGCCAGTAAAGCAAAATAAGACTGGATTTCTTGTTTGAATATATACTATAGGCACACACATGAGTGTGCATACAAAGCTATATAAATCAGAATGGCTAAATTGAGGACATTCCTGCATGTTTATTGTTGCTAAAATTAAATGCCTTGCAGATCAAATGCAGAGGCATTCCTGACATTTTTTGTCTCCTTGCAGAGGGAAATAATGTTTAATTGTTAACCTTGAAATGTTATAAGTGCTGCTAGATCCTGGCTTATGGTTTTTACAGTGCAGATAATCAGTGTAACAGAACCACATACAAAAATATTCTGCCTTGGTGCCATGAAGTATTAGAGCTGACTTCCTTCACTAAATCATAAACCTGAATGAGTTATACAACTGTAAGAAGCATCCTGCTATTTATAGGAAGAAAACAGAAAAATATAGCAGAAGAAACAGTCAAATAATGGGATGTGCATCTTACTTTATCAGTTCAGAAAAAAAACACCTCATACTCTGGATCTGATCCTTTTTTGCAGCACTTTAACATTTTGCGTTCATTTTAAGATTTTTTTTTATGTGTTGTAGTGCATTAGTACACTTCTTGGCATAATGGATGTGACAGATATCCCATGGAACCTTCGAAACGAGACCCAAAACCTATATTTGCAGAGGAATTTTTATGAGGACTCAAGTGACATATGAGGGTCTATCAACCTTGCACAGGTCTAGAGGAGCACAAGGTCCTGCTTCATAAAAACGCTGTGCACAGATATCAGGATGCCACCCAGGCACCATATTCAGGCTTCTGAATTTAAATAGGCTTTCAAGTTGGAAGAAGAGGAGAGAGTTAACTTCTGGCTTTTTAAACTAGGATGAGAACTTAGGGCTGAAGAGCTGAGTTGTGTGAAAGAGGGCTTTACTTATGTATTGTTCTTTTGAAATTAAAAAACACCTCAAGAGTTGTGGCAATGCTTGATTCTGGCAGAAAAGAAGACCACTCTATGAAAGGTACCCTGAACCTGAACAGATCCTTGAGTGAATGCATTGATTTGGGCAGGTGCTTCCTAGAAAGCACCACTGAAAGACTGAAGACTATGCTGAAGGGTACACAATATATTTGCATTTGCAAAATCTCAGTTCCAGTTCTATCTTTCACCCCTGTCACATCCAGTGCTAACTCGTGCTCTAAGTAGTTCCTTAAATTATTGAGATAAGCAGAATCTTAAAAAGTGTTCTCCTTCTGTTAAAAAATTTTGTCTGTTACTCTATAGATTTAGTGGATTTTTATTTTGCTTCCTTCCTCAAGTGTTAGTTGAATATTAAAGTCATGCACTGCTCCAGGGAAAAACACAGTGCTTTCTTCATCATGGGAAGATGTGGCAAGCAGGAGTCCAGCAGGACAAAACATGACCTAATATTTAAAGCATTAGCCTAGCTTCAAATATCTGCCTTAGTATAAACACCCTGGTGGGCCCACAGAGAAGTTTCTCAGCTTCTCTGTAGTTCATTTCCCCTTCAGTAAAATCAGAGAATCATAGAAAGGCTTGGTTTGGAATGGAGCTTAAAGATCATCTAGTTCTAACAACCCTGCAGGGATACCTCAAAAACCCATCCAACTCAAAAAAATGTCTCAAAACCCCATCCAACCTGGCCTTGAGCACTTCCAGGGATGGGGAATCCACAACTGCCCTGGGAAGCCTGGTCCAGTCTCACTGCCCTGACACCAAGGAAGAACAACAGTGAGTCCCTGTTCCTCAGAAGTAATCTTAGGGAAATCAAATCACAAGTTAAAGGGTAATTTAAGTTTTTAAGTAGATGGAAGGCAAGGGGCAGCAGTTTCCACCACAGGATAGGAGTTTTATAAGAAGTCTAAGGATTGCTACTGTATTATCCACTGCTGAATCCTATACTGCCTTTTTCTTATAGCATCTTCACTGTCTGCAGATATCTCTACCAATTGCCAAACACCACTGAAGTTTTGCCATCAATTAGAGTTGAATCAGCATTCATGGGTGTACACCATTATCCTACTTAGATGTTTATGAACACAGCAAGAAAAGCAACATTTCATCTGAAAGGATCTGATTCAACAACTTCAGAAAGCTTTCTATTGCATTTCTTTGCATCTTACAAAGTAGGTCAGTAAATCACATCACAGAAAACACATTGCTTTTCCATAAATTGTTGAAAGTAGGCAAAAATAACCTCTCTTAATGTATTTGCACTTCTACTTCCTGTTTATGAAATCAGTTATTGACCATTTCATTTCTTGCTAAATCATTCTTCAACATCTAAATTTATTAGAGTAAAACTCTGCAGTAGGAAATGATGCTTCTCAATGGAACTGTGGACTTGGTTCTCCATAGCCTTAGAAGAATAAGGAGGGCAATCATTTTTGGGGTGTTTTTTGTTATTTCTTGTAGAAATTATAGAATGACAAGATAGATAAACCTTGTGATAAACACAAAATCTAGAAAATATTGCAAAATCACCACATTGAAAGTTCTGTCTTTGTTATATTTCTTGGCATCTATGGAGGTTTTGCCTCAATGAAAACCAGACTGAGGCTCCCAGCTGAGGTGGGAAGTGACAGCTACAGAGGTCAGAGCTCTTAGCAGTAAAATTCAACCCTAGGAACCAAAGATTGTGCCATATTTTACTGAGACATTTTTTCTAGTCACCTCTTGTAGTTGCAGCTTCAAATACATGAAGGAACAGGTCAACAAAAGAGATGCTCTGGCTCCTGTGTAGAGTTTGCAGCATTAGAGTTCAAGACAAACATTTCATAAGCTAAACATTTGTAGGGAATAATCTTCCTCTTTAGTTCAAAGTGTTAATTCTCCTGGAGGTGAATAAAATTTTCAGGTTTTTTTCTTGTGGCAGCCTTCATCAGAATACCAAGGTATGAGGTATAACTGTGGAAAAGTCCTTGAAATAAATTGATTTTCTATTTTTTGACTTGTTGGGAAATTAAAATTTATAAAGCCCAATATTTTGGTTTTGTTTGGTTTTGTTTCAGTTGGTTAGTTTTTTGATGTTGTTTTTTGTTGGGGTTTTCTTTTTGCCAGAATCAAGCAAATATCTTTGCCCCTGGAAACTCATTTTTAAGACTATTGAAGACTGTTTTGTTTAGATGAATATAAATACAGCATGAGGATCACCTTGCTTACACATGCCTTCTTTTTCTACCTTTCCATATTTCCCTGAATTAATCCTACAGTCTCAGCCACTGCAGTTTTGTACCTTTTTACTTACCCTTTGCTCTTGCCAAAAAGTTATTCACTTTGGACCCTTGTCCATAGGAAATGCAATTTGTTTGCTTGGAAAGTTAGGAGGTGTAATGTGAGAGGAAAGAGACAAAAAGTTTTGTTTAAGGTATTCTATGAACGTTAGAAGATTATATAGAGAAACAAATAGCTTTTGGGAGAGTTTTATGCCAAAACATAACATTTTATGTGTCTTTGATGTTGTTCTCCCTTGGTGTTAAAAAACAGGAGAGTAAATGAAGAGTACAGAAACACAAACAAAAATAATAAGAAGCTGAGACTGTTAATTTCTTTGCTCATCTGTTTTGCTTTTTTTTTTCAATATGAGCAGAGGAATCCTAAAACCAAGAGTGTATAAACTAGCAAAAACATGATGGCAGATCAGAGACCTGCAAGGAACATCTGAAATGATGGGCAGCCCATGGAAAAGCTGGGCACAGCAGTCAGTAACAGTCAGAAGAGGAAGGCAGGAAAGACCTGGGGAATTTGCATGCCAGTGCCCAGCTGAAAATAAGAAAGGAAGGACTGCATGGGATGAACAAGAAGTGAGGAAAGAATGGACTGGGGGAAGGTGGGGAACTAAAGAGACTGAAGAAGTGGGCAGCTCACCATGCTCATCAGTGAAAGGCAGCAAGTTTCTAGCTGGGCCAAGGGACTCAGTGCCTCTCCAGGTCACAGTGCATGACTGCTGGTGTCTTGGTCCCGAAGCCTTTGCTTACAAACTTTCCCTCCTTCTGCTGCTGGTGATCACTGAACTACTGGGAAAACACCTCATCACTCTGGGATTGAAGAGAAGCTGCCTGTGACTTGGGTGTGCACCATCCAGTCTGGAAAACACCAACAATAAGCAGCCAGTTGTACACCAAACACTGCATGCTCAGCAGAGAGATTCAATACAATTAGTCTGTTGTGGTTTTTCTTTCTGTAACAAGCAGCAGTCTTTCCTTAAGGAGTGGATTGGCACAGTATGGTTCACCTAGAAAATAAAACTAATGAAAACAAATCAATTTATGGGCAATTCTTACTGTGGGCCTTTGGTTTCAATAGTACTCCAGTTTGAGATCAGTCTTCCTAGGAGTATGTCAGCAGTCTTGAAAAGGGTCTGGAATTCTTTGAGATCTTGGTTGGAAAAAAAATTGTTAGTCTCTGTAGTCTGTTGAGATCTGATTCATTTTTTTCAACTGAATGTCTGTTCCATTTGCTTTGATTTCTCTTTTCTGCAATCACAAACCTATTTATTTCAAGGAAAGCCAAAGAGCAAAAATGTGTTTCATATTATTCTGTGTTACTCAAAAAGATGTCACAGTACAAAAGGTGGTGTGGTTCAGTGTATAATACTTTAACTTTTTATTATGTGATTTGTGAGAACCTGAAATTTTCTTGCACTTAGTTCCTCATTTTTTCCTTTGATGGGGTTTTGCAGTACATGCTAGGGCATGTTACTCTCTTCCAGGTTATTCTTGTATTATTTATTGCATGAGTTTGAGGAGGTTCTTAGGAGCTAATGTGAAGTAAAGGAATAGTCTCAAGCCATTTACACTTGACAGGTGTCCACATTAAAAAAAAAAAACAACAAACTTCCAGATATTTGGCAGCTGGAGGTCAGTCATAAAAGCTCCATGGGAGAATGAATTTAAACTTCCTTTTAGGTCAGGGTCTGTGTACTGTGGTACATCAAAATACTGTATTTTTCTTGCTCAGACATAATAAAAGGATGCCTTTTCAGAATAACCAGACCTGTATCTTTTATAAGCAGTCTGAGGTCAACATACCCATACAAGGCTTCTACTAAGTAGGCCATAGAATACATTGAAAGTATTAAAATACCCAGCCAATTACTACTGGGGAAAAAAAATACATAAGAAGAGATTTGTGAGGTGATTTGCAGAAATTAAGCTGCAGATGTCTGTGCATTTTTGATGCTATTGTTTTAATATGATTGTGAACAATGTTAGGAACAATAAAGAAAGATAAATCAGCATCAATATGCATTGAGCTGAATGCAGTTTGCCTTGTATCATAGTAGTTGTTTGCTCTCCTCAGCACAGTTATACAATGCTTCCCCCTCCATCCCTGACACATTACTCACCAACATCCAACAGCAAAGTAAAAATATCAGAAATGTTATCTGAATTAACATTAACAAATTATGATTTCTGAATTTTTACCAGCTTTGTTTGTGAGGAAGCTTTGCATACTAATGCTGTCTTTGACACTTTTTTCCAGGCAGCATAGGGAACAGAAATTCAGTTTTCTTGCATTTCTTATAAGACCCAAATTTTATCTGAAAAACTGTCAAAACAAACCCTCAAAATCCATTTTTCTTTTGAGTCACAGTATGCTCTCAGGTTCTGCATATCTTGACTTTTCTCCAACTTCTGTCTCAGCCCGTCACATGAGCAACAAGGAAAAGAATCCCATGTCCCAAGTTCTTAAGCTCTGTGGTTTATTTTGTCTCCAGGAAAAATATTATGAACAATTTGAGTACAATTTATTCAGAATGGGGTAGGGATTTTTCCAAATTCTGAAAAAATATGGGACCAAAAAGGTGCAACTGGGCATTAAAAATAAAAGCTGATCTCCATCTTCTCTACCCAAATGGAAGCATCCCACAGACCAGGTTTGGTCTGTAGAACATCAGATAGAGTGCAGTAAGCTAGAAGTATCATTCCCCCAAGTGGTAAAAAAATAACATTTAGAAATTACATTATAAAAAATCTCTACATGATTTTTCCATATTTTCAGTGAAAATGAGCATTTATTTGAAATGTATCCATTTTTATCTCATAGAAAACCTTTTAAAAAAATAAATAAAATTGCATCTTATGTCAGAATGGGATTCAGAGTGCATATATATTGCCCCTGAGTGTCTTCAACCTTCCAAAACAGAGGTTACAGTAAGAGATATACTACATTGCACAGCTGGTTCACTGAGATTTTAGGAATGTGATCAAAAAACAATGTGAATAACACAGGATTTGACTGGGAGGTGGGGGTAGAGAGGGAACCAAACATCAGAGGCAGAATATGGATATGTCCAAAAATATGTGATGATGGAAGGCACAGGACTGCTGTAGTCACATTCTGTACAGCTACTTAGGAATATAATGAAATTGCAAAATGGTCTAAGATAGCTCGATTTTGAACCCTACAGCACTGAAAATGCCCTCGCTATTCAACCCCTATAAAAGAGCATTTGATCTACTAGGAATAATATAGTGATGAGAACCCTTTGGCCTGTTTCAGCTTTTACTGTGCCTGATGATATTTTGCAATTAAATATACTTTGGAAATTAATGAATGGCAGGATGATCAGAAGCATAAAACTTCCTCAGTTTTCTTGTCCCAGAGGGCCTCCCATTGAGGCTCTAAGATAGCACAAAATTATGTTTCTTGACTCTCCAGATGTCTCTGTGGCTGTACTGGGTCTCAGTGGGAAAGGCAGCCTGAGAAGATGAACCTGAATAACACATATGTGGTTTTCATTGTCACCCCTCCTGGGATATAAGAAGTTGCATTTAGCAAAAAGCACAGGACTGGGACAAGGTAGTTATCCTGGACCAAAATCTGCAACATTTTTCTTCCCTTGAGACAAAATACCCTAAAGGTAAAGATAACCCTCAAAACAATTTCTGTCTTACCACTTCTGGCCTGGAGAAGACTATTCATTTGACTCACTTAAATCATCAGACTTTGGATGAATAAGTTAGGAGATCATTCTCCATGTGGCTGACAAAGATGAGCTACTCTAAGAGGTGTTGTAGATACAACCCACATGTAGAAAGCTCCAGGGAGACCTTATGGCAGCCTTCCAGCTCCTAAAGGAGTCCTACAAGAAAGCTGGAGAGGGATTTTTTTACAAGAGCATATAGTGATAAGACAAGGGGTAATGTCTTTAAACTGGAAGATTAGACATTAGGAAAAGATTCTTTTTGTGTGATAGTAGTGAGACACTGGAACAGGTTGCCCAGAGAAGTTGTGGATGCCCCCTCCCTGGCAGCATTCAGAGGAAGGTTTGAGCAACCCGGTCTTGTGGTAGGTGACCTTGCCCATGGCAGAGGGATTGGAACTAATCTCTCTCTGTCCCTTCCAACCCAAACCATTCTATGATTCTGTGAAGTCAGGCACTTAACTGTATCACCTTGACCAATGGAGAACTGGGCATCTAATCTCCAGATGGCAACTTGGATTGCAGGGGACCAAAGATTTTTCTCATAAGTGTCTCTCTCTCTCCCCCCTGCCCTCCCTCCCCAATCTCTCCTCTCTATCTTCTCCGCTGCTTTTATTACTTAAGGGAAATAGAACAGCACTGGGTTTTTTGTTTCCTGGCTTGGGAATGTGCCTAAGTCAGATGAGATAAAATCAGGCCTAAGCTCCAAACTTAGAGATCTAAATGTACCTGCTGAAAGTAAGCATTGCAGATACCTGCCATACTAGCATGTGGTAAACATGAGCTCCTAGTGTAGTAAGGAAATACAGTTCTCTTATTGTCTTTACCCATCTGCACAAACAAATCTTCATAAATATTCTCAATTAATGTATTTATCATCTACCTAAATTAACAGCACTTTTTATAAATGGAATATTTCCACCAGAAGCTGAGGTTTTTGCACCGTGTCTTCCTTTTAATGAATAGTCCGTTGCTATCTTATTTAAGCAAATTGGGGACTCACTTGTGCTGTAACTATAAACAGAATGAATACCAGTGACACAGATCTTGAAGAACTTTAAGACTAGACAGGGTGGTTAACCACTGTCACACAGCCCAAGATGATGGTGGGATATGTGGCAATGTAAATTTGTGCTCCACCCTATGGAGCCAGGTCTTGCCTTAGCCAATGCTTCAGTGAGCTGCTGTGGTCACCAGTTTGGACAGCAAATGTGAACAATGTAGTTTGTATAAATAATAGAATGGAACATCTGAATCTGGGTAGTCAGTTTTAACATTTAGAAGCACAATACTGCCTAGTCATCCCTGAAGCCAGGTTGCAGCCAGAGTCATGCTTTCAGAGGTCTACCACAACAACCAAGACCAAAATGCAGTCTCACATAATACCTCATAACCCACAAAAAAGCAGAAGGACAAGAACCAACTCAAAAATGATGACAGTGTGCTGAGCTTAGTGTTAAGTTTGTAACATATTTTGTCCTTAATGAAAACATAGCTACTTTGTGAAACAGTAGGAAAAATGAAGCAATGCTAGGGGAAAAGGTTATGTCTAGTTTTTTGTGTGTGAAAGTATGTGTGGTATGTTCTCAGGGTGACTACAAAAATTTAAGAGCATTTTTAGCTGTGTGGCTCCAACATCACAAACATGTTTTGGTTTTGCTTTACAAAGGTTATAAATCTGCTCCATACACCTAAGAATGTTTCTGACTTATTTGCATAGAGCCCATGGCTGGAGTTAATGCATTTCTCTAGATCATTCAAAAAAATCCCATCATGGTGGAGGCATCACCAGACAAAATCTTCTGAGCTGTTCCTTACTGCACATGGTACATGATGGAGAGCTGCTGCCTGTCTCCTGAGAGATTTGTGGCTGAGAATGGCACTGGTGAAGATCCTCTTTGAAGAGAAGAAAGCCCTCTAGCTTGGTAAGGTTTGCAATGAGTGCTTATAATTTGATTAAGCATTTGATTTTTGACATGAAGCCTTAGTTATACTGAGTCTAGATGCTTCAGGTTTACCAAGTTTCAGAGGTTTTTCAAAGTGTATCCAGCTGCTAAGTCTGAGAGGTTACTTTGCTCATTTTCCCATTAGTGACCCATCTCTGCATATCATGATGGCATTTCATCCATCCTGTATTGCCACTTTCATGTGTCATGAAGCTTGCAGCAAAATTAGCCCCAGCATACCCCTTGCAGCAGACCAGTAATTGAGGTCAACTCTGAGCAAATCAATCCTTTGTCACCTCTGCCCTGCCTCTCTTCAAGAATATAGGATTCATCCTGCACATTGTTCATGTTCTCATCTTCTCTTCCAAAACTGACTTAATAGTCAACAAAATTTGGAAGTTTCAATAATCATGTGAAACATACTAATGTAAAAATTATGGAGAAAACTTCAACATGAAAACAAAGAATCACTTTCACATGGCTGTTTTACAACTGAAACACTGTTCTGGACTGCTGTATCACAGCTACCTCCCTTATGGAGGTTTATTCTTCCTAGTAGTTTCCACACAGATCGGATCTGAAAGTCCTAATCAAGAAGTGGCTCACAAACGTTACAGAATGACTTGCCATAGGAAAATACTCCACTGAAATAAAAAAATATTTACTATCCTCTTTCGAAAATAAAATCATTGCTAAAATATAAATAATTCCACAGGGCAGAGTCACTCCAGACAAAACACTCATGCAATTGTCCTTGCCATGGTAATGAATGTGGCATTGCAGAGGCAAAGCCATGCTGGAGTCACAGATGAGAACACAACGAGCTGCTAAACAAGAGAACCTAAAACAGGCCAAGGTACTCCTGCCAACCCCATCATCATTCCCAAGGAAATACAGGGCAAAAATGAAGAGAGCAAGTGGTGGTAGGCACCATACATTGTTCCTTTTTGATGAGAAAAGCAGGGAAAAGGAGAGCTGAAATAATTCACAGTATAGCCACTAAACGTATGCCACAGCAACACAGATTTTATGTCTCCCATCTTGCACTTTCACTATTCAAACAAGCTTCTTTGTTTAAAAACTTCAAAAACATGTTACTTCAAGTGTGTTTATTGGTAGGCAAGCTTCTATTTCACTCTGGTCAAATTCCAAACTGGATAATTACAGCCTGTCTGCTGAAAACTCCCACCATAATTTCATTTGGCTCTACTGTTATAAACTACTGTGCAGAATAGCTGCAGCTTAAGAGCTTCACTTGTAAAAATGGGAAAAGCAATTACACAGAGCAGCAAAAAGGCTCCCTGATCTCTTTTAAAGTTTGGAAAGCACTTCTGGGTTTTACCTAGGTGGAAGAGGGAGTCACCAATAAAAGACGTGATGTATGCTGAAGCACGTCTGCATGCATACTCCTATGTCTGTTGAACTTTCCAAGTAGACTTATAATGCATGATCTACATGAAATAATTATTTAAAAAAAAAAAAAAAAACAAAACCAGAATAGATTATTTTTATTTGAACGGGGGGAGGGGAGAGGATCAGGAAAACACATGCTTTTCATTATTTTCTCATTGTTTTCTCTACAAAGATTCATGAACTATGGTCCCTCTAGAAAGCAACTATTCCACCCATACCCCCTCTGTATACCAGCTGCAGATTTCATGCTTGTCACATGCCTTCCCAAGAAATTGTCTGCACTAACCTTTCTTGATAGGTGTCACAATATTTCACAGCAAAAAGCCACAGCGTGTTGTAAATAGCAATAAGACTCAGTTTTGCAGATATTTTTCTTTTTATACTAGACTGGGAATTCTATCAAATGGAGTGCCTGAAGTTCACTGCTTCTGTATGGCTTATCAAGCCGAACAAGTGAACTGGATATAAATATCCCCATTGCATTTATCAAGTCATGAAATTGAGCAATAAAGTAAATTTCGGTGATGAGAAGGTACATCGTTGATGGCCTTTCGATACAGCCCCAGCTGCAGGAAAAGGGCTTCTCAATTATTTAACGCCGTTCAGGCTCAGGAACCAAAACAGGAAATGTCACCCTCAGATTTTACTCTTGGTTACCTGCTCCCTTGACAATATCCATGCACTCCGTCCACACAATGCAGTCATTCTCTGTCAGCTGATCAGCTCTGGGTATGGCTGTGTCAAACAGCAAAGTATTTTGATTGCAACACAGCCCTTTGAACTAAAACTCCAGAGGAATGTTGGCAGAGGACTAACAATACCGAGCAATTAGCTTAAGTGCTCTCCCACTGAAATGTAATCACCCTTGACAATAAAGCGGCTCCTACCCAAGGGAGCAAAGAGAAGGTGATTTTGGCCAGAAGTCACCTGGTGGGAGGCCTCATGAAGGCCTCACCGGGAAGGACTAAGTCGATGCTACCATTGTTATCTGGCGACGAGGTGTGAATGAGTCCTTCCCGCTCTCGAGCAGGGGCCATCGGCATCCTGGCTTGTTGGTAGGGATGTGGAACGTCTCCTGATTTCCTCTCTGAATAAAACCAGAAGGCTTAGAAAAACTGTCCAAAACTTGTTTGCTCATGCATTCTGCAAGTCTCCAGAGCCTGTGGGCAGGTTGAAGTGCGAAACGCTACAGCCCTCAGAGTAGTTTCCAAGACTGGAAACCGGATCTGAGCCTGCACAGGAAACCAAGGCTCAAAGCTCCATGGGCATCTGTACCTGGATGACAAGATGGTCTGCAATCAACCAGCGGATCCTTTGCCACATTTTGTTTCACTGCTTTCTTTTTCATACACTCAAAAGGCCCTGTTAACCCAAGGCTACACTAGACACCATCAGGGAGAGAACATTACTACAATCTGGGTGTTGGAAATGTACTTCCAATGAAGTACAATGAAATGAGTTCCAATGAAATGATATCTTCCTACACAGTCAGACAAAGTCTTTGGTGAGAAAAAGCTGTTTTAAAGGTTTTAGTGACACAAGCTGACAGGTAAAGAGCAGGATTTCAGGTTACACTTCTTGGCAGCTTATGACAGAAAACTCCCACACACAAATATCTCTTCCCATGCTGCCCAAAGACAAGTGCTGTCAGCCATACAAAAAGCAAGTAAAAAGTGAAAATTCCCAAATGACACTAGTAAGTAGAACCTTTTGCTTTCGACCTGGATAGTTTCTCTGGTGATACATCCGAGAGCATGGTGCTAGATGTAGAGAAGGGCAGAATGGAAGGATAAAAGCAAGCCCTGCTTTGGCTGCCTTTGCTTTGGAGAAAATGGCAGTCAGCACCATGCCCTCAATGGATCTGCACAAATGCTGACAGAACCATAGGCCTCAGGAATGAGAAATGGAGAATGGTAAACTGGACCTAAATAAGCAAAAGTAATTCAAACATCTTTATAATCGGCAAGAGCCAAATGCCTTAAAATGTCTTCCCAGTCTGAAGAAGCTCAATTGGTGCCTCGGTGCCTCATAATACGGCTTCTCTAGTTCTGTGAAGGGGCTTGTCCAGGTGATTCAGTTGCTCATCACGTTCTGGGCATTCCTGTCTCCAGACTGTTCCCTTACACCGAAACAGGATTAACAGTATTTTGAACATTCACCACAGATGCCTCTTTAATTCCTTAACAACAATAATTCTGTGACCTCTTTTAAACTGCTCTGGTCTACACTATCCTAACAACAAATATGACAGAAAACAGCAAAAGCAGTCCTTGCTACATAACCAAGTCAATCTGACACAAACAAAATGCACTAGTGCTTGCCCTGTGCTCAACAATAATGGAAAAAAATCAAATTGTTATTTTGTTTTGCTGAGTGATCGCCTGGCATCAATATATCATTAGACTCAGCATATGCTCACAATCTACTTTCCTCAGTACCAGAAACCACTTCTCTCAGAGTTGTGGCCTAGACCATTTTTCCTAACATTTCTCTTAACATTTTTATAGTTCCACTCTGAACTTTCTTCAGTCATCCTTCTTTAAAATGTAGGATCTAAGCTGCACATGTTCCCTCAGAAGGGGCCTCCTGATGTCCAAGAATTAACAGCATTAATTGCTAGTATATTAATATTGTTAAGATACTAACAACACTGTCAAGCTATTAGCAGCATGGATATCTGTTTACATTTACCCTCTTGTCAATTGTTTTATTTCATGCCTTTGACAACTAACTTGTGCTCTCTAAGCATACCACTTTGTCCCTCTCTTCACTGAACTTTCTTTTACTGATTTTGAATAATTTCTTCTGTTTACCGGCATCATCTTGACTTTTGATCTTGTCTTCCACAAGGTGCATAACTCTTCCCGTCATGTTTGCATTTATATAGATTTCCTCTCTACCTCATCATTCACTACTGATGAAAGTAGAAGAGGACCAGAACCATTTTCATTTTGAGAATAAACTATTGGTAACTTTTCTGAATGTAGCTGTTCAACGTTCTGTTGAAGTCCATCTTAATCTTGTTACCCTAGTTTCCAGTCATACAGTTCTGTATCAAAACTGCTTCTAAAATCAAGATATAATAAACTATGTCTACTCTTTCCTCTTATCCTCTAAGCTGGTTAGCCTGCCAAGAAGTGATTTGTGATTGATTTGACATTATGAATTTTTAGAACTCCATCTTGGCTGTTTTTTACAAACCTAGGGATGTGAAATTATTAATAATGTGTTTTTATATCTTTCTTTTAACTTTATATATTTTTTTCAAATATATTCATTCCCTCTTCACTGTCCCTAGCTTTTCTTTTTTTCATAGTCTATAATTTGTGGTCATAGGTACTTTTTTTTTTTTTTTAACAGTGGAAACAAAGAAAAGCACAAAGGTTTCAGTCTTCTTCCTATTTTGTGCATTAGTAGCTCACTTCCCTATAAATAATAGAACTTCAATCTTCTCTAATCATTCTCTTCTAACACAAGGCTATTGATTAATGAAACTGTGGCTGCATAACAACCTTCTCATAACAATAAATGTTCTGTATTTCTTGGCATTCTATAAAATTTTAAATTGCTTTAAGTAGAATTTTTCAGCAATTGTGCATTCACCTTGTAGTTCAGATGAACTTACCATATTTCTCAAGTTTGCTTAAGAACATGGGATGTGAGGCTGCATGAAAATCAAGACAGTGTACTGCTCCTCCACTGGAGGAATTTTTTCATCCTCATCCACAACAAGAAGCTACAATGATCTGTTGCAGGCATATACCTAAAAATAATTGTCCAAAAAGGAGATAGTACTTTTAAAGACACCCAGGCCTATGAGGACTGCTGGGTGATGGTCCTCCCTCACAGCTTCCACCCCTTCCCTAAAGTGCAGCTCAAGTGCATTCCTCAGTGGTTATGCAGATATAATTTTTTTTTTAATATATATTGGGTGTTATTAGTGGTAAGCAACCCCCACCAAATTAAACAGAGACTATTAAAGAGAGATGCAGCAACCTCAATACTTGTGAGTCAGTCAGTAAACCTGCCCACCAGCAACTCTGCTCTTCAGAACCAGGTTTGGGGAATACTGGGCAGAATATGTCCCTCCTGGCTCTCAGGAATGAAGGTATCTGTTCATGTATTTGGCCTCAGCCACTGCAGTGTTTTCCATGATGACTCCGTGGTAAGGAAGCAGGTGGAGAACTGAGGCACAAGGGGAAAATGCAGCATGTCCACAACCACACATGGTCAGGAACTGCAGTGTGGCCTTGTTGTGCACTCAACCAGTGTTTTCCTCTCAACCAGTGTTTTCCTAAATGGCCCAGGCAGTGTAAGTGCTTGATCCCTTCCCTCATTCATGTCCAGTGGTTACGTTTGAAAGGTTACTGATGCTGAGACCATCTCCTTAACTCCTTCAGGTGTCTGTTCACATCTTTGCTCCACGGCCTAAATACCAAGTTCTGTTGTATGAAAGGGTCCTCAAAAATGAATGCAGCTAACATCTGTTTCTATTTTCCATTCCTCATGATTTCTCTGTTCTTCTTACTCTTTTTGCTTTGTTGTTTTCTTCACTATTTGCCTAGCATATTTGTGTCCCTGCACCTGAATAATTGTCCTGTATTCATCCTCCGGGTTGTCTCAAAGATGCCTCTAAATCTTACCTCATTAAACAATCAATTCTCTTTTTGCCTCTCCCCTGTGCTGGTGTCCTCTGGTTTACCTTGTGTTTATTTGCTTTGGCATATTTTCTTTTTACATTTCAAGCTGTTCATGAAAGGACAACACCTGCATGTGTAAAATGCATCATAATTCTATGGTGCAATATAAGAAACAGGAATGTAAAGAGGTGGTTTTTAAGATCAAGATAAGGACCTGTTTCTTAACTGTGCTGCTCTAAAAGAGAAACAAACAAGTAGGTATTATGGTGAGACCCTGTGCCAGAATGTAACTCACTGACCTTTTCCTTTTCAGTTAAGCAGGAAGAGAACAGCCATGGGAACTGCTTTTTAGAGAAGCTGGGTGAAGGGAATGCCTCTGGGAGGCAGAGATCTACACTCACTGACATGACTTGGCTGACAACCAAGCTGAGAAATGTGCTGGTTTGGAATATGCTATTTTATTTAACTTCATTGTTATCAATGCTAATCTTTGGAGGAGCAAGGTAACAATTACTGCCTGCTCCACTTCTGCCCAACCATTCCACATAACCCCCTTGCAGTCTCTCTTCCAGGCAGAAACCCCGCAATACTTCCACTTATAATGTTCAATGTGAAGTTACTTTTTAATACAAAGAGTGTATTAACCACAAGTACATGACTGGGATTGGATTAACAGATTGATTTTGAAGATTGTTAGCTTTAGAGAGTGACATTTATTAAGATTAATCTAAGACACACTTCTCCCAATGTGCAATTTTAAACATCAAAACCAAACATGGATGTCTTCTTGTCAATAAATTTATGTCCTTAGAAAAAAAGACTTGAGATTTTGGTAAGTGAAAACTTTCTGGCTGGCTGGCCACCTGCATATTTCATTACTGATGTATCTGAAATTCCCACATAAACAATTTTCAATAATATTCCCTGTTGGTTAACCTCATTTTTAAATTTTATTTATTCAAACAATACTTCAGCACTTCTTACTTCAATCAAGATGATCCATAATTTAGTTTCAAGAAGATAGCCCTTCAAATAGTGGTTGCCTGAAGTGGTAGAATTATCACATACTTTAAATGCCTGCTCCACTGTAACAGTGCAATTAGATCACAACTGATGTGGCTTTCTAAAAAACAAGCCTAAAATTCAACTTTTAAATAGTCTTTGTCCAAGCAATTCATCTCACTCCTTCCACACAAGTGAAAAACACTGTGGCAGGATAAATCATTTATTGTGTAATGCATCTTTGAAGACTACAAAATTAACTTTAAAGGAACATATTGTAGCAGGACCCTTTGCCTTAATGGGCCTGTCTCAGTTTCCCTTTATAATTCAATTCAGATTCACACTCTCTGACTCAACTTCACTGCCCTTGGACTGAAGTTAGTTTCTACCTTATATAACTTTTTGGTCTAGCTTTTAAGATTCTTCATTATTTACAATAAAATTCTGTCTTATACATAAACATCTCATCTGCTATCTTGTCCCATTTGGGACAAATAGAGAATAAAATTTGAGGTGTCAGGAAGTTTTGTTCAAAGTTTTGTTGCATGGACTTATCGTGTATTGAACAAACAAAAATGTCTCCAGAGTCAGAATTCAAGTTCACGTCCCTGGTATTTCTTAACAACAATCAGATGAAGCAAAACATTAAGGGCAGATCTGCAAATCCTCCTGTGAGATGCACAGGAATTGAAGTCTCTTTGCCTGAAGGAATAGTAAGTGAAAAAGCAATTGCAAGTCACACTATAAAACAACTGGAGCCACAGTCATGTGCTGTTTAACTGCCTGTTTTAGATCCTTGTTCAGTCACAAACCCAGTTTCAGGGATGCTAGCTGCGAGGTCAAAAACACTGAAGCCACAGAATGCAAATGTCCATATCAAAGAAAAGTTATTCAGCAGACTCAAGTCAACCTGGAAAAAACAGTCACTTTGTACTAGCAAATATTTTGAGCCAGATATTACCTGTGCACTCTAAGGTCTTTGGCTTTCCCACTGCTGCCCACAGGCATTTTCTCCAGTTTACCTGCCCTGTCCTTCTTCCTTTAGCAAAAGGTCATTTTCCCAGCTGATTACTGTTTCATTTAAATGCAAATTCAGGATCTGTCTCCTTTCTCTCCCTGGGTATTAACTAGATCTGGAACATTCATCTTAAGTATCATGCACCAGATTATCACACTTCCAGACTTTGATTTTGCTATAAAATCCAGCACCTGATGGGACAACCCTGCACCATTAGTCACAGCCATGGGCTTCTGCTCTGCTGTCAGCTATGAGCTTGCTATTTGCATGCTGCTTCTGCCCAGCACAGCACAGTTTGGATTCAGATGGAGGTTTTCAGGAAGGAAGCCACTATGGCACTGCACAAAGTCGTTTGCCACCGCCAGGAAAGAGCAGGCATCTAGGAACAGGCATCCAGGACCGATTGCTGCCGCTCTACGGGAGAGCGGGCGCCCACGGAGCAGCAGTGGCATTTCAGTTCAACACCTTTACACTTCAGCGGCACATCTAAGGTGATTCCACAACCAAGAGACAAAGCAGTCTGGCAACAGTCCCTCTAAGAAGCTCACACTGTGTGACCTTCGCACTTCTTTTTTTTCTTTTCTTTTTTTTTTTTTTTTTTTTTTTTTTTTTTTTTTTTTTCCTCTGAGTTTAGCCTTAAGCACTTTACCTAAAGGGTAGTCTCATATTCACAGCCATTCTCCTCCTTCCTCTAGTCTGGCAGCCTGCACCACCTCCCCTTGTCTACCAGGGTGGTTTTGAGCATGCCAGCTCTGACCCGAGCTGCCTGCCCCCTGCAGCCCACTGCCCAAGGGCAGGGAAGGGGGAAAGTGGATACACATCTGTTCTGAATTGCCAGGATTTTTAGTTCTGTCTGAACACAGTATGGCTGGATGCTGAGAGTTCAAGAGCTTAGGCACAGCAATTGGGCCTTTTATCCCTGTATGGGCTGCAGTACAATTTTGAAACAGAAATGTCATGATCCTGCTGTCATGCCACTTAGAATCAATGGTGCCAATCCAGCTATTCCAATTTTTATTCCTGGCCTCGTGAAAAGTAAATTTTAGGCTTTTTTTTTAAGGATGGATGATACTGCAGGTACATGAATTACTGTAGGTTACCACTAATTTTTAACCAATTGCGTATTTTTTTGTGAAATCACAGCTATAAGACAAAAAAAAAATTCTGAAGAAGAAAAGCTTTATGCATGTTTTAAATTTCTAATGGGCTGGCATTAGCAACATAATACATTTTGGGATAGTTAGCTACAATTGGAAGGAAGTGTAGGATGTCACAGTTAGCAACCCAGCCACGTTGTTGTGCCCATACAGCTCCCAACATCAAGAATGCCTCCAACATCCATTCCATTTCCCATGGCAGCCCAGCCAGTGAAGCACCAAGGCCCCTGGAGCAGTCCTGGGCTGACTGCTACTTTCTCATTAGGGCATTCAAAGACAGGAACGTTGCACATGAGCAACTGTTTTGAAAATGCAGTCGATAATGGTGATCCAAGGCAGCACAGGAATCTGGCACAGCTGAGACCTGCAATTTAGCCTGTGAGCTCTCCGTATGGCCACATTACAGTTCAGTACAAATTAGACTAAAGTGTGCACCATCAAAGTCTTTATGATTATTATTATTATTATTATTATTTGCATTTCATCTGTTCCTAGCATTTCTATTCACAATGTCTCTATTGTAATATTGTAGTTCTTGAAGCTTTGATAGCTTAATAAAAACATAAATTAATCACTGCCTCTTTCTAGTTATCTGGCTGTTATCACAAATAAAAACCTAGCTGAACAAATAATTTCTCACACATTAAACTAATATAATAGAAGCTGAAGGAAGTGTTTTGATACTTCTGTGTGAGTCTCAATTTTACTGGAGCTAGTGATCTTTATAATGAATAGATTTTCTTTAGAAAGCATCAAAAACATCCAAAGGATTGCTCAGTTATTTCAAATGGTATAAAATTACAAAGACTTATACTGAAGCAAGCACTAGAAGACCACTCTTACAAAAAAATAAATTAAAAATCTAAAGATTCCTGGCAAATCTAATAGAAATGAGACCTTCTTGTTGACCTGGAGTTTCACCAATTTTTTCTCTTGCTACCACATTTTGCAATGTTCTCTTTGGGGGAAAAAAGAGTGATGGTGGGAGGGAAAAAGAGAGAGGGAAAAAAAAAAAAAAAAAGCCTTGATGAAAAGATTGCCCGTATTTCTTGGAACAGGTAGTTGTGCATCCACATTGAAGTCACTTTTTCCTGTGAATTACAGAATCACTTTGGAAAGGTTCTTTATTCACCAAAATGACAATACTCAGAAAACTAACAGCACCACTAAATTGTTTTATGTTAGAAGTTCTCTCCATGATCTGGATTATCTTTCTGGGATTGATTTTGTCTTTCAATCTTTGTATTGTTGTGTGAAAGCAGGTAGGAATGTCTGGCTTCATGTATCATTTCGGTAGCTAATCAGAAAATAACTGGAATCTGGCTGCCTAGGAGGACCAGCTATAAATTTCTTTTGCTGCTTCCAGTGGCTTAAATTCATCCCCAGAGGTAGGGACTGATCGAAATGCCATTGAATAGCCACCTTTTCTGAATTTGGAGAAGGCATCCTGTTTTATATTCAAACCAAGCACGGTTCCATCCCAGCTTCCACTATATCTGGAGGCCAGGAGCACGCTCAGTGAGGATGTTCACATAAAATATTGGACTTAGACAATTTCTGCTAATTACTGACAGTGTTGACAATTGTAGAATCATAGAATGGTTTGGGCTGGAAGGAACCATTTTAATTCCAACCCGTATGCATGGACAAGGACACCTCCCACTAGACCAGGTTGCTCAAAGTCCTGCCCAACCTGTCCAAGAGTAATCAGGTCTATCTATGAAATTAACTGATATAATTATAGCTCCTCGTGGGCAGATCCTGAAGTAATAAAAGAGGGCACTGAAATGCTCTCTCAACCCTGTGGGAAACTCTTGCCTGGTGAAACAGAGACCGAAAGGACAGGGTGGTATGAAGTAGTTGAAAATGCTGTTGCAGCAGTTCAAACAGTAGGTTAAAAATCTTCCTTCCCAAGGCTTCAAGTGCATCTTCTCATAGCTTTAAATCTGTTTTGTAAGATAGTGACTGGGTGATAATGAATGCTATCCATTTACTCTTCTTACTGAATATTTTGGTTAATTGTGCACAACACTTTGAAGATAAAGCACTGTGTTGTTAATAAACACAGTCTAATGATTCTCTCATGGGTTTTTTAGCACTCCTCTTACTTTGACCAAGGTGTAAATACCTCACTGCAGCTATGGGGGCCAGGCTGGATGGCTGCATGGGCCACATGCTGATTTCAGCTGAAAGCTTTCACATCAATTGTTCCGTGGCTGTTCCCCTCCATTGGCAACACATCACTGTTATCTCCTGCTGTTGTTTCCTTGCTTGCTTGTTCAGGGCCAGGATAAGGGAATTTCAATGATTTCTGGTGAAAAGAGCCCTTCCTTTACTGCAGGCTGTCATTTCCCTCTGCCTAATACACAAAGAAGGCAGCCAACAGGAGCACAACTGTATTCATTGGCTTGGAGTGGAACAAAAAGACGAAAAAGAGAAGAAATACTAATTTCCTCTTCACTCTCCTCACCCTGCCTCATAGTAACACTAGGGGGGCAATTTTCTTGGAGGGAAGACAGACCCTTCCTTCTCCTGGCCACAGGAGTGTGACAGAAGAGGCTGCTGAAATCAGCTGTTAGCATAGGTCGATGTTTTTCACACACAAAAGACCTTTCACTTAGCTCTCTACCTTGGACTTCTGCAGCTCACATGATTGAAGCCATGCACCAATTTAAAGATACTCATAACCCAGTCAAGCACCATGTGAAAACATAGAAACAACATGAAACTTAGTTGTTTACATCAGCTGTCAGTGAGAATTAGGCCTTCTGCAAGGCATCCATGTCAACCTCACCTGAGCTGAGAGCTGCTCCATTAGCTATAGAAACACCAAGCTCAAGGGAGCTGACCCTGCCAACACACATGTGCTTCATCTTAAACCCATAAAAATGTTCCCATTTGGGCTATCAATATCCTGTGCTGCAAACATTGATAAGAGCAAGACCTGAGACCATTCCTCTACCAGTCACTCCTGACCAAACCTGTGCATGTTCTCAGGGATCACAGATCTCAAACATTCAGAGAGAAAAAAGATTTTGGTTGTAAATTGTGAATAAGACCCAAAGCAACTGAAAATGAAGCAAAATGTCTCCCTCATTCTGTGGAATGTACACAACTGTCACTCACTTTCTCATAGAGATGTTTCATACAGAAAGAAGGGTAACAAAACCATCAAAATCAGTCAGCTTTGTAGCTGACCCTATGGCTTTTTTTCAGTGTCTAAAACTGCCAGAAATCATTTGAACTCTTTTGTACATACCTAAACCTCTCTCCTGTTTTAATCCCTTGATGTTTAACAACCTCACTGAGATCAAATTTTTCCTTTATGAGGACACTGAACTGTCTTTTTCTACCTCTATACCTATTTCCACAAAATTTCAATATATATGAAACCTCATTTAGGTCATAGTTCCAAATTTGTTATGGAGAAACATAAAAAACTAAAACATCACTGCATAATCTTTATTTCCTCAGGAAAATATGACAAAACCAAGAATGTATATGAAACCACAAAAACTGCCTAAGGCTTTAGGAGCAGATGAAAGTTATTTTTCTTTCTAACTTTCCTTACCAAACTACATTTAAATGTGCTCTATAGCAATACTTATCATAAGCCTGGAATACAGTGCTATGATCCATGGTAGTTACCATTTTGAATATGATGCTGTTAACACACAGAAGTCATCTCTCTACTGAAATTCCATCAAACTATTCCATTCTTAGGTCAAAGATAGTTTTTGTCTCTACATCTGCTACAGTTCTGTAGATTTATTGAATAAAGAAGACAAAAGTTCTAAAGACTAAGCAAATCTATTTTAAGAAGTATATTTATCACAAATGTAATGTGTTGGGTGACTAATAACAGACATGTGTGCACTGTGCCTGCCAGAATATATCAACATTTCCAAATAGTTAACACATTTACAACTAAAATAATGTATTTGCCAAATGTTTGATTGTTTTTCTTTGTTTTATTCAAATGACAATTTCTCTTCTAGTCAAAATGCAGAACAAAATTTCCTGAATATCAGAAGTAAAACATGAGAAAGAGGGATTCTATTGCCCAATAGAGCATCATTCAGCCCTCAGTCTTACAGTATCTGGCTTTGCCATTGTTGCAGGAGGCCTAACAGGATCCTAACAAGGAAAACTGAAATGAGGCTTTAAAATTTTCCTCTTACAAGTCCCCTGCTTGTCAGTCACAATTCTCTGGCCATTTCTCATGTTGCATGACTTCTGGCTTCTGATGCCCCACCTGCTGCCTCTGCTCTCCTCTAAGTGATGGAGGCAGGAGAGATGGATGGCAGCAGGACTTTGCAGGCACAGGGCTGTTACACCCCACGATGGCTGGGATGAAGAAGGCTTAGTATGAGAGTGCTCCTACTGCATTAGTTACTTCTGCTCTGGGCCTGGCCTGGGGGAGGAATCTTAAAGAAAAATAGATGATTGAAGATAGACTTAAATTGTATTGTCTTTTTGTAATATTCTCATTCTTAAGCCACCCACCTACTTCAAGCACAAACAGCTGCAACTCCAGAGGAATGTAAGAGCTAGAGCTCAGGTACTGTTAAGAACACAGATTTCAGAAGAAAAAACACAAATGAAACACCTGGTGATTGCTTCCCATGACTTCTTTTCCCTACTAACAGGAAGAAGGGATGTTAAGGCTGGCACAGTGGTCTGCTGCTTCTATATCCCCCCCCTCATTCCATTCTAATTGGTGTGGTGAACCAGCAGTGGGAAAATTCTCATCAGCTATTCTAGAAGCAAGAAAAACAAAACCACTTTTTCATGTTATTTCAGATGGATGTCTCCCAAAAGAGGCTGATTCTTGGGTCACATATGTACCAGAGCTGGACTATGAGATGCTGGGGGCTCAAATAGCCGAAAGCAGGGAAAGGGATGGGGCCCATCAGTCATGGAAAAGAACCTTGGACCAGCTTAGCCATAATGTGAAATCCCTCTGAAGAAATTAATTATCAAGGACATACTGGGAGGGGAAGGACAGTGTAACAGAGAGACAAGGTGTTCATTAATCATCATTTGCTGCTCTGTGTTCAATTGCTCACTTCTATGTAGCACCATGCTGAGAGTGCTGCTCGGGAGAGGTGCCAAAGGCAGAGGCAATGTAGGCACAGTGAAGATTTGGAACCTGGGAGTTGCCAGCCCCAGGCTCCATTTGCTGCTTTAGTATCTCTCCAGATGAACACAAGTCTCAGACCCCCTGCTCAGGCTCCAGGCTGTGAGATGAGAGATGGCTACCCCAGGACTCATCTCACTGGGGTAGAGTTGCACTAACAGGGTATTTTAGTTTGGGCACCAGGCTAAGCAGGACCTGGCTTAATTCTATCATGTAAAAGGAGTATAGCTTTACCTGATTAGACCTCTACATTATGTTTGTTTATTTTCTTTATTGGCACTGAAGTTTATCCTCACGAATAGTTATTTTGTTAGTTAATTTAAGTTACTAGCAAATTTAGTTACCTTCTACTGCAAGGGTCTGCATTTCCCTTACCAGCATGGTTCCATTCTCCTCCGTTTCAGTGCAACATTTTCTTCATAGCTCTTTTCTCTTTTAGCTCACACTTCCAAGTGTGACAGCACAACTTGCAGATCACCTCAGGTGATCTTTCCACTGCATTACCTGCTGGTAAGAGCTCAGCTGAAGGATCATGGCCAGTGTCAAAACCTGCAATTACAGGACAAAGCTGCCCACCTACACAAGTACAGAAATTAACCAGAGATCCAGAAAATTCAGTATACATGAGAAGATTAAATGAATGGTGGAGATGGACTGTAAAGAAAGGAAGGCTTAGAGAAGATAAAATCAGAATTTTCAAATGCATCAAGGGGTTTTGTGAAGAAGCAAGAACAAACTACTTGCTTTCAGCATCCTTGTTAGCATAAGGAGCAAAGTTTTATGTCTTCATGAAGGTTCACCTGGGATGCAAGGAATATGGTAACAGTTAAGCTGTAGATAGCCAGCCTGCAAAATGCTCAGACCTCCATCAATGGAGATTTTTAGAACATGGGCAAACACATCAGATGTTACCTATAGACATAGATGATACTGCTCCAAGTCAGGGGTGTGTATTTGATGTCTCAGAGGTCCTTTCCAGCCCTGTAGATCTGTGAACCTCCATGCATGAGGTAGTACAATAGAGGTGGTCCCAGCAGAAAGACCACGTGTCACAGAGGGACACTGATGCTGGACTTCTGTACCAGCTTCTGCACCACTCCTGCAACAGTGTCTCTGTGTGAAGAGCCTTGGAAAGAGGCACCACCATAGCTATGGCCGAGGATCTCAACCTGGATTCCAAAAAAGGAGGAATCCTTTCTTAGAGAAATCTGAACTGAGCCATACTGAAGCAGAGAAGTTTTCTTAACAGGAAGAAACATTCAGAACTATCTAAAAGATGATCAAATTCCTGATTTGCCTGAGCCACTGTGCAAGATAGTTTTGTAGTTGTTTTGATTTGACTGGATTTTGTTCAATTCTCTCAAATTTTATACTGGGCTTTATGTTCTGCATTGTCTCAGAGGAGCAAGGAGTTTCTGCAAGAATTATTAGAGTGAAATATAGCTGCAGCCTCAACTATCAATCAGTTTTAAAGTGAAGACCCAGGATTTCTACACTTCATTCAGGGAAGGAATACCAGCACAGATTCACTGCACATATATATATATATATATACACACACACATACACATATATATATGCACACATACATAAACCAGAGCCACCAGAAAACAAAGCATCTGGGTTTTGTACTTGCAGAAACCCTCACAATTCACCTCAGATTGCATGGCTTCCAGCTATCTGACATGTCTGTGATGAACATGGGGGTTATTACATCCTGAATCATTGTCCAGAAGAAAGTAACTTAATCTTCTAATAAACTAAAATATGGGAAAAAAGGCATTTTTGAAACTGATGTGTAGATGACTGAGATTTTGCAATATCCTGATGAATGAGGGGTGTTTACTGTGGACAAAAGACAGGAACTGCATTTTGGCCAGTTTTTTGTAGCAACTCTCTCTGAGGACAAAGACTGCTTTATTCTGGCCTGGGTCCAAGTGAACCAACTGCCTTCATCAAGGACATTTATTTATATACTTTGACACAGTGGCAAAGGTGCTCAAAATGTGATTAATGGCAAGAGGAGATCACAGATGCTTTTTCAGCTATATGCTGAAAAATGGTTTCTTCAATTGGTTTCTTCAGCCAGAAATTTGGATGTGTACTGACCAGCTACTTCACCTACTGAGAGGGGTCAATTTTCATATGACAGATTGAAAGTGGTCTCAAGTTCTGGTAGGCAAAAGCAACAGAGACAAGCAGAGTAATCAGACTTTATTAGCCTATGTTCATGCTGTTATCTAACCAAAATCATTGGAGATGGATGTCCCAGGCCTCAGTACAAACCTCATAATTTATGTATGCCAAAAGCTGCTTTTGAAAACACTCATCCTTTTACCATCTCCCATGAGCATCAGAATGTCCAGTGTGTCTAGCAGGATGCTGCATATTTATTTTTCACATTGCTCGTGAGGAAAAGCTGCTTCAGTAAACCCACATGGGGTAGCAAGCAGTGTTAAGTAACAGAAGTTTCCCGTTGATTACCCCATTCCATCTCCTCCCTGTGGCAGAAAGAGATAAGATGTGATTTTTCTACCAATTTCATTGACATGAAAACAACCACTTTTAAATTCAGGGCTAATGAGCTAGAAACATACAACAACAACAAAAAATCCTGAAAACCTATAAATACAGGCACTAAAATGCAGTTATTTGACATGTGGAGCCACAACAATGACACATGATTTATTGATTAGTTGCCATTACATGATGGAGGCTCAGCTAGTCATTTAAAATACCCATATTATCTTGGAAATCTTCCTACAAATAAAAAAGGCAAAATACAGCCCCTGTGTTAGTAGTCAATACTTTATTTTTCTATCTTTACTGATGTGTCACTGTGAATTCTGATTGGTCTAAGTCTTTTAAAATCATAAATGCTGCTCTAAATTTGCTATACCATATTAAACTCCTACTATTTTAGCTGAATGTAATATTTCTGCGATATATGTTTGTAAAAATATTAATTATACAATATCTGAGGTTACTGATGTAAAAGGTGCATTATTTCTAGCATAATATAGTTCAATATTTTTCATTTCTGAACACTGTAATCATGCACTTACTTGTAATTGTCTTCCCACAGCCTAGCTCTCCATAACAAAACTGGTTCAAATACTAGTAGATGTGATTCTATTATTTTTTTCTACAATATAGATATATTTATAGCAGCACTCATGGCAGTTAATTAATTCCAATACCCAGTTCTCCTACCAGTCTCAGAATTAGCAATTCCATTGACTGTAAGTATATTGGCTGGGGTTAAAATAAATGGTTATTTCATCATAGCAGAGAAGTGGCTTTGGAACTTAGCTAAGCAGCTGCCTTAATTAAAGTTGGAAATGCTGGTTTGTCTGGTTTATATATATATATATATATATATACAGGTGTGTGTGTGTGTTTGTGAAGGGTCTAGTTAAACAAAGAAGGAGGAGGAAGAAAAAGGGCAGGGCTAAATATTACTTGTCAACTTTTTACATTTATTTTCATGTTATCTGCATTTTGAAACAACAGTGACCTTCCTGCTGAATTTTTTTTTTTTTTTTTTTTTTTTTTTTTTTTTTAATAATTCCTCATAAAATTCAGGGTAGCACTAAAAAAGCATTGCTCATGTGAACCACTTCATTACCCAAGGACCTCTTGATCAGTCCCACACACAGCCAGATACAAGGAGGGCAACATTAGAACACAAGTGGTGACTGGGGGCTGCTGCTTGCAATAGTTCCACAGATGCACACAGACATTGCACCCAATCCTCTAAGGTTTCCTCTAGATTCCAGGTGGAAATAGTATCCAGGGCCTGCTGGTTTTCTATCATCTCATACCTTTGTGTAGCAATTTATACCTGTAGCAAAGTATGTGCAAAGTGTCTGCTAAACTAAACTGAAGCAAAATTCTGACTTGGTAACATTTTGCACAGAGGTAAAGAAATGTATCAAGTGAGGGCTGGTCAGAAAAGACAGAAACACCTGCTCTGGGTGTTTCAAGTATCTTTCAGCATCAAAGAAAAAAAAAAAAAAAAAAGAAAGGAATTGTACAATTAACTTTACATTGTATTATACTTAAACATTTTTTCCTGGATTGTCAGAATATGGGCACTGAGAAATCTGTCAATTAAAAAAAACCAAAAAGTCTGCCAAGTGGGTTTGGTGCAAAGGGCATGAAAGTCAGGATGTGAGCAGTGACATTTCACAAATTGAATAATAACACTTTAGATTTATCTGGCACTTTTCATCCAGAAAAAGTAGATCCCAGGGTGATTTATGGACTGTAAAAAAATAAATATGAACATTTGAGTGACCTTAGTCACTAACAGATGACAATGTGGTGTCCTGTCGGAACCAAAGGTAGCTGACTGAGGGTTAAAGAGTCTGATAGAGCCTTTGTGTATATCTTAACCAAGAGACTAAAGCCATTCCAGAAGTGTTTTATTTTTTGTGCTTTTTGCATTTTTGGTATTGGTAGAAATATCCAACAAAGGCTACAGGGAACTGGATATTAACTTCAGCTGCTGCCTGGAACAGTAGATACATTGCTACTCACATGAGGAAGAATCCTTTCTCCTTTCCTCCCCCTCCACACCTTTCAGAAGAAAGCAGAGATGCTGAACATCCTCAAGCAGGATGTAGTAAAGGGGTTACTTGGACATGTGGGCCCATGGACTATAAAAATTTTCTGCACAAAGAAAGTACAAGTTCAATCATTTTAAAGGATTTGAGCTGCTTTTTTAGCTGCTTGTGTTGCTCTCAGGCTATCTCCATGACCACAGGGCAACAACCTTCCTTTCTAGAGGCCGATAATCAGTCATCTGGCTGTTTATCTGCCCATCAGTCCCCCATAAAAATGTCAGAACACATTGGCTAGTTGCAAACAAATGAATAAAAGAGGTAGAAGCCTCAAATATAATTAAGTTCCCAGGGGTTTGTGAGCATCACTGACTAGAGACTCAAATTAGCTTTCCAACAGAGATGCAGAAGGAACTGAGCTGTTGAGGCTGTGCTTGGCAGCAGCCAGTCACCCCAGCAGTGCAGGCAGCAAACACGCTGCTCCGGACCAGCAACAGCGGCTGCTGCACATCACCACTGAGAAGAGATGTCACATCAGAGGGGAAAGAAAAAGGACACATGAGATGAGTTACAGCAATGAGTGAGATAGACACAAAGCCACAGGAAACCCAGCTTCATTAGTTCAGTTGCTCGTGGAACAAGGTGTTTTTAATAATGACAGCTGGAAATTCAGCTCTTCTTTTATGGGCCTTGAAGGTCTTGGCGGTAGGAAGGATATTGTGTATCACTGAGCCTTAGATAAAACTGAGACGTGATGGAGCTGGGAAGGAAAGCAGGAGAGAGGCACAGAAATTGCACCCAGTGTAAAAGATAGTAACTGGCAGAGGGAAAAAATAATAATAATAAAAAAAAGCAGAGGGATGCATGTAACAATAAATGGGTGATAACAAGGTGAGGAGAGAAAGAGGGAGTGCAGAGGGAGGAAGTAAATAGGAAATTGAAATCTGGACTAGAGTCCTATTCACATGCAGTCCCATTATCTGTGTTCTTACACTGGAGAGGGAGAAAGCTCAGCTTTGCCTCCTGAGCTGCACACTGTGGATATGTGACATGCTGACTGTGGAGATGCTCCAGAGTCTGGGAAGCTGTTCATCACCCACTTCTTAACTTGTTGCTCTTTTCTAAGCATTTCTGCATTTAGGATTTTGTTTTGACCTCTCTTTTTTTCTTTTTCTTTGGGTGGCAATAAGGGAGGGGAATAATCCTCCAGCTACAAATAGCAGGTTTTGATGTACAGCTGTTTCTCAGGGTTCACTAGAGAGGTATCTCCCCATTTCACATACTTCTCTGTGGAAAAGAAAGACAACATGTCTCCAAGACAAGGAAGGACTGATGGGAGGCAGAAGACCATCTTGTAAACTCTTGGCACCTTCACAAGAGGGCTAAGTGCCGAATTCAGCATTTAATTCAGTAACAGAAGTGCTGCAACATATATTTGTGTCCCAGCTGGAAGAAGCATAGGCTGATATGCCATGCTGCTGCCTTAGCACATCCACATGAACCTGGCAGAACAGGAACTTGAAAGGGTTAGCAGAGAAGACAGCTGTCCTAGGATGGGATGCTGTGTGGCTACCTCAAGCTCTAGTTCAGCTTCATAAACCCTGTCACACTTAGCAAGGTCAAGTGCACAGCAGGTAATTGTTACAGACTGGATGAGGATTCAGCACAGCTTCACTCCACCACCTCCTCTTTTGAATTAAATAAACTGTCACCATTGCTCTGGCTCTGTGCATGTCCACAGGCAGGTTTCTGAAAAAACACCAAACCTGTTACAAGGCCAGAGCAACCAGAAAGAGAGGAAACTGCTCCAGCCAGAAGAAACCATGTGGTGTGCAGGGAGGGGGCTAAGGCTTAGATTTAGCCTGGGGACAGCCACCATGAGACAGCAGGAGTACAGCAAGTACAGCCCTGGTCTGTGGCCACTGCATGAATCAGGTGTGGGGACACTACTGGGGCTCCCTTCCCCAACAGGGTGAGTGAATCACAAGGTTCAAAGCAGTTGGGGGAAGAAGGTGTGGAGGGGGGGGTGATGACAATGATGACCACAAGTGACAGAGCCCCCAGCAGCAGCCCTTAGGGCAGAGCACGCAGGGAGGCCAGGATTCACAAGCCAGGGCACAAGAAGAGCCACCCAGCCGGTAATTCCAGGGCATTCTGCCAAAAATTTGGGCACAATCTGGCCAGAAGCCCAGTCCTTGAAAAAACAGCCTGGAAAGTGAAGTCTTACCAAGCCCATTAGCAGCCTGTGAGTTTCTCCATTCTGGATCCTTCCCAGGGCCTGCGGGATGTGACTAACCCAATTTTCCTAGGGAAGTCCCATCTCTTCAGATTCCCCTCCTCCCTTCTAGCAAGTGAAAAGGTACAGACTGGGGATCCAGATCTTCTAAAACACTCCACAACTACAGCAGAGTAGGTCTTTCTCATCTTACAGTGACTCAGCCCAGTCAGGTGAAGAGCAGAAAGGAAGCAAACAAACAAGGGCCTTTGGGTGGAAGTGAGCACAAAAACCAGGCCAGACTGGTGAGACCTAGACAGCACAGAGCCTGTGTCCTGACTGCAGCTCCAGAGGGAAACCCCCACAAAACTCCATATTATATTTGAATGGTCTCAAACCACTGCTAAGACTGTGGTGGCACTTTGCACAGCCAAGGTCTGAAAGCCACTTAATGATCCAAAGGCTTCTCACTTTTACTCTTCTGCAGGTTTTGGAGCTGATTTTTATTTATTTCGTAGTTGTTGCTGTTCTCAGATGCAGTGACAACTTTGCAGCAACTTCCGGGTGCTGTTTGAGAAGCATGGCTTTCTGACCAGCTCTCTTCTGGAAGCCCAACACACACAGCATTTAATAAAGGTGCACTCAAAGTGCCAACAGCAGCTCTTTAATTACTCCCTGCAATCTTGCTGGCCCACATCTGATGAAAAATTACCTATGAAGTCTAAACAGCTTGCCCAAAGCTTACCTGAGCCATTCTTTTAAGTCATCCCTTTTTTACAGATTGTCCCTACATTACTTGCAGTTGAAACAAATTTGACATTTGAATGTGGAGATTATGATGCTAAAGCAAGGTGATGCTGTGTTTACACATGGGCAGGGTGAAGGCTTTGCATTAACTCCTGTTGGCATGTTTCTGGGGGAAGACAGAAAGAAATTTGCACACAGGCTTTTTATCAGAGTGCCTGAGAGGGAGAAAAAGACTTTAATTGTGATTAAATGTAAACTCTACCTGAGAGGTATAAACCCTGGAATACTTCAAATCCAGTAAAAATGTTGGCGATTTCATATTTTGGGCCCCTCAAGGACAGGGCAGGAAGAGAGGTGAGCTCTCGAAGCCCATCAGCCTGTGCTCAGGGGATGAGGGGCTGCCCCTTATATATCCAGGAGTGTCCCCAAAGCACCACCGGAATACACCAGGTACCCAAGGCCTTCAGCTACGGAACAGCAGGGAGAAGCTTCCTCAATGGTGCCTTCCCGGTCCGTTGGCGAGTGACGCGGAGACCAGCACCGGCCCCAGAAGCGAGTCCATGCTGCCCGGGCGGCCGGGCTGCACCTCCCCGGCAGTCCCGCCGCCGCTGCCCGCCCACGGGTGGCTGTGGACTCGCAGCTCCCGCCACTGGAGCGGCCGTCCCCGGCCCGGACCGAGCTGCCCGACGGAGCTCGGCGCGCCCCCAGCTCGGGGCTCCCGGGATAACTCGGCCCCGCGGGTGGCCGCACTCCGCCTCGCCGGCTCTGCCTGGCGGGCAAAACAAAGCGGAGACAGGGAAAGGAAAAGGGATAGAAAGTGCAGCTCCTGCCTCCTCCCGGCCCTCCGCCTAGATCTCCCTGTATGAGACAGCGCTGCAAGCGGATCCTGACCGGGGGAAGGGGGTGGAGAGAGGAGGAGGAGGAGGAGGAGGACAGAGGGAGGGAGGGAAGGAGGGACGAACGGGAGCCTCTCTCCTTCCCTGGGCTGTTTTTTCAGTTTCCTGTCTCGCATTGTGCTCACAGCGGATATGTGCTGCGCCTACAGGTGTGTCCCCTCCTCGCAGCTTTTCCCTGGCTCCCCGGCGTAGACTCGGGCTGTCGGGGGGCGGCGGCGGATCGCGACCGTCATGTGATGATTATTCTCTCGAGGCGGTTTCTCTCCTCTCTCTCCCTGCCTTCCCCTCCCTCCCTCCCTCTCTTTCTGCCGCTCTCCTCCTTCCTCTCGGAGGTGGCCGCAGCCGCCGCTGCCTTTGCACTGACTCCGGCTGCTGTGGCGGCGGCGGGGCCCGGCGGGAGCAGGGGCGGCCGCCGGGGGCTGCCGTAGCGCCTCTGCCCAGCCCGCCGCCGCCCGCCCCGGGCTCCCGGCCGCCGCCGCTCCTGCTCGGGCAACTCGGACGGTCCGCGCCCGCGGGGCTCCCTCCGGGCTCCCTCTCGCCGGCGCCTGCACCTGTTGAAGGTAACGCAGCCCCCAGCCCTGCCGCTGCGCGCCTCGGGATGGGGGGAGGAGGGGAAGGCGGATTTCGCGGCGGGGTCCCCCCGCTCTCCCACCCTCGGGAGCCCCTGAACTGCAGGCAGAGCAACTTCCCCCCTCCTCGGCTGCGGCCCCCAGGGCTGGGCGGCGGGGGCCGGGGCGGAGGGGGCTTCCGCCGCGCTGCCCGCTCCCCAGATGGTTTTGGTTAAGGGACTCCCAAGTGGCGGCTCCGGACTCGGAGCGCCGTTCCCAAGCCACAGCGCAGGGCCAGGGGAGGGCGCGGGGCGGCGGCTCCGCCCGGCGGCCCGGAGCGCCGGGTGCCGGCGGATCTCTCCCTACTGCTCGCCCGCGGAGCGCAGCCCCGCTGTGTGTGTGTGGGGGGGGGGTGGCCGCTCTCCGCGGGAGTTTCGCAATCCCCGCGGCCCGGCGGGGGTCAGCAGCCCCGCTGCCGCCGCTCGCCTGAGCCCGGCGCCGGCTCCTCGCTCCGCCTTCCCACCGTCGGCTTGTGAGCAAGTCTGGGTATTCCTGCAAACGCGTTTTGTCTCTTTGCAGAGGCAGCTTTAAACTTTCTTTCCAAACTGTTAATTAGATATGCTGTACTTCGCTCGTGTTCCGTGCAGGCGAATGAAAGTGCGAGGCTGGAAAGGCTTATGACTCAAGGCGTAGCTATTCGGGAGCTGCAGGACACCTCTGCCTTCCCCGTTTAGCTGGGCTGTACCTGTGACTTGTGACTTTGCCTTCTCCCAGGCTGTGTCAGTCTCGGTGCTACCCGCTGAGAGAAGGGATCAATAACAATTTGGGTCATTCTGGGTTAGTAAGACCCTCGAGTAAATATACAAAGAAGAAAGTATAAGTTTATCACGTCTCTCAACTCTCATGGAAAATAGAGTTGCCTTTGTGGTCCACAAATAACACTCCAGACCCGTCTCTATCACTGAGCTTGTTATCAAGAGATAACTTGTTTGTAAAGGAACTTGGTGCTTTTGTAACCAACCTGGTTACCTTGAATGTGATGATTAGCTGATTGAACACCAGAGGGAACTCTGAATAGGTAGTTCATTCAAGGGAGGTGTATGCTGATTTTACTGTTTATGTTCTCATTACAATGGAATCTAGAAGGAAGCAAAGGTTGGTAAGTAATAGGCTGCTGGTATGTACCTAGGATTGGCTTCAGCTTGCTTTACAGTTCTTTTCTGAAGGCATCAAGTCCAAAGATGGTTTGAACATTCTTTTTTTTATTATTATTTTTTCTTTCCAAAGGTTGAAATATATAACTGGCTCTGCAGGAGCAGAGTTGTGTACCATGCTGTAGGCAATCAGCTGGGTCACCCATTCCCTCTGATCCAGGGAGTGAGATTACACATGCACATTGAGCTGGTGCTTAATGCCCAGCCTGCCTTTTGAGTTTCGAGACAGATCCGGCACGCTTGGGTACTGGGGCTGCCACCTGCAATGGAAAAGCCAGAGCAGAGTATGCTTCCAGCCAAAACAAAAGGGAGGAAGTCTGCTTCCGAGCCTGGCATGGCTTGTCTTTCTTGCCTTGAATACTTGTGGGTCTCTAAGTCCCAGAGGGAACCTAGTCTGATTGCACATGAAATAGAAAATTATCTTTTAAAGAATATACTACTTAAGCCAGCACAGAAAGTAATTAGTGGTGGTGTTTAGGAAAGGAGCTTGAAGGACAGTTTCTGGTACAAAAAGCTTTTAAAAGAATCTGATATAACTACAGGAAGCTAGTATCAACCCATCAAAATGTGATGCTGAGTTGTGTAGTAAAATGAACCCTGAAGCTCTGAATGCTTGTGATAGTCTGTTGCAACAGTTTGGATAATCAGACTTCTTTAATACCCCTGGAACATTGATGATATGGGAAGGATAGCACAGTTAATACACTTGTTAACACTGACTTGCGTTCTAGGAGCAGAAACATCCAGCTGTTTCATCCAGTCCCTTTGCCAGACTTTACTCTGCCTTTCATTCTTGTTTTCTACTGAACTTTGAATCTGACAGAGTTTATAGCCTGGCATATGAATGTAAACTGCTTTTTATGGCTGTTCATGTTGGTGTGTAATGCTGTGAGGTCCAGTAGCATGAACCTTCTGTTCTAGCCTCTGCCCTGACAGAGGGACTAGGCAAAGTCCTGGGATCAGCTACATCAAGCTGCAATTGTGAACCACATCCTGTAAGCTCCTACATTCTTCTGAAATGGCAAATGTGACTCCAGTAAACGACCTTGTGCCATGTTTCAGCGGGCAGCAGCAGTGGAGAGGCAGCTCTGCACAATAAGAAGTTGTGTGACCTTCTTGGTAGGTCAGCCATAGAATCTCAGGCTCTGGATTTCAGAAGGACTTAGAAGAGAGTGCACCTGTATGGCCATCCTCTTCCTCTCTACCTCCTTCATCCATTCTGGTAATTAGTAAGGGATTCTTTTTCTTTTAGCTAACTCTTGCTTCATCCATCTAACCTAAAGACCTGTTATGTGAAATATCCTCACTAAGGGCACAGCCCTTTTCTGCCTGAATTTTTCTACAGATGTTGTTGGAAGTGGTGATAAAGGCTTTAGATAGCTCTATAAAACTGGAAGCTCTTTGCCTTGCGCACAGGAGCTCCCTTGGAACAAATTACGTTTTGAAGGGAGAACTCTTCATGAATGCCTATTAAGAACAAAAAAATTCCAGTGACTTGTTGGTGATGGGTTTGGATTCTAGCTTAATTTTCAGAAAGTGGTTTGCACATTCATTTGCTGTTAAGAAGATGTAATACTAAGCATTTGTATTATGTAATGGCTATAATTTGGAAATTTTCTTACACTTTTGAATTATTTATTGGATGAAGCACTGAATGAAAATATTTATTACAGTAATGTAATATTCTGAATATGGAATTAAAACTGTAAAATTAAGGTACCAAGCTTGAATGGGGGTTTGCAACTTGTTTGCAACTTAAGCTCTTGCCAGCAAGCAGTTAATGGCAAAGTTAACTGCCAGTAAAGTATTTCCTATGGTTCTTTTACTGTCATTTGTTCTCACTTTCCTCCAGCCAGACTGTTCCACAGAGATATAATGAATATTCACCAAAATAGCTTGCCATTGTCACTTACACAGTTCCTCATCAGATCCAATGTGTTGATGAGCTAATGTGCTCTTGATTAAATGTACTTGATCTATGCAAACAAAAACTGTAGGTCCTTCTTGAGGCAAAGTTATCACCTGCACAGCTGTTAGTGAGATGAGAGTCTAAGTAATTAATATGGAATTAAGTAAACAAACAACCCCAATGTGGTGTTCCTTCTGCTTCTCTACCTTTATCTCTTACTTTAACTCAGTAGTGGGTATATGCATTTTGTCTTTTGCAGGTTTTCTCATGCACCATGGGAAGTTGTAAAGCTCAGCTTACAGTGAGGGAGGCCATCTTCTAATTAAATGACTACCATTAGAATGAAAAAAAAAAAAAAAGAAGAAAGGCCATTGAAGCCAGGGTAACTAGAATTAGTGGACTATTTAAGAGTTTTCTTTAAATATGAGGCTGGCTTAGACTTGACATTGGTCTGTTAATCCTTCTTAAAAAATATAACACAGCTTGAGTAGGTCACTGATGGGGTGTCTGTTTAAAAAAAAGCAACAGTATTTGCATAGTAGGTGGTTTATCCTCTACTCTTTGCTTGGTCAAAACTCATGCAGACGAAGTGGAAGTAAGGAGTTGATGATAGCTCTTTTATCTAACCATCAGCAGCTTAGTGTTACAAAAAGCTCTCTTGCTGTCTACAAAACTGCTCGGGTCTGGCTATAAAAAGAGACCATGGAGTCCTTGTCCCTGGAGGCTCCAGAGAATGGATGGAAGAGGAAGAAGGCATGTACTTGCCCAAACCCTGGAGCAGCATCACATACTAGAGACCTGTTCAGGAGAGCTTGCAGGGTTAGGACTTATTTCTCTAGGTGGCTGACTGTTTCTTTGTCTGTTAAAAGAGAGTATTTTTCAGCTTCTGTCTCTGAAGTGAAACCTCTGGTAATACATAACTTTTGTATCTCTCTTAAGTTTCATTCTCAGATGGTTGAGGGAAGACTGCGTTGTTGACATAACATCCAGAAGTGCGTGAGCTTAACAAACATCAGTAATGATGATTAAAGTGAAACCCAGAGCTAACTTGATAACCATCCCCTGCTCAATTGCTCAGTCTGAGGCCACTGTAGCATGAGGCAGAGTTCATCCCCAGGAATGTATCAGCAGAAGAGCTGTGGTCACCAGCCACATGCTCAATGGGACACTTGGTTTCTCTTTGGAATTTGTCTTCTGGGAGCCGGTGCCAGCATGGATTGATGATTAGCTCCACGCCGAGCTGCCCAGGCTCAGGAGCCTTCACATTTGTCAGCAGCCAGGGTCTTCTGAAGTGCTTCCAACCTCGCCTACCTTTGTGGTTAGCTTCTAAGTTTCTGCCTCTCTGTATTCACTTTCGATATGCCCTCTTCTATTGCCTCCACTCAGGCAAACAGCTTTGAGATCCTGTAAACAAGCAAAATTAGTAGTTTTGATGTATTCAATCAAAGTGTGTCTTCTTCAAATAGGTACCTAATTAAAACCTTATTTCTGTTTTTTGACTTGCATTTCTTGTTAACCAGCATCATTAATTTAAGGCCATGGGTAAAAAGTGGAGGCATTTTGGTAATTTGCAGTGAGTAGATCTTGTATTACTTGATAGTCAGAGTCTTCTTTATAGTGCATATATGTGATCTTTCTCTCCCTCTTCCTCCCTCTTCCTCCCTCTTCCTCCCTCTTCCTCCCTCTTCCTCCCTCTTCCTCCCTCTTCCTCCCTCTTCCTCCCTCTTCCTCCCTCTTCCTCCCTCTTCCTCCCTCTTCCTCCCTCTTCCTCCCTCTTCCTCCCTCTTCCTCCCTCTTCCTCCCTCTTCCTCCCTCTTCCTCCCTCTTCCTCCCTCTTCCTCCCTCTTCCTCCCTCTTCCTCCCTCTTCCTCTCTCTCTGTTTAATTTGTTTAAAAGCCTTCTGAGTCATAGAACAAACCAGGAAGCCATGGAGAAGCTTTCTCCTGAGCTCTCCTTCCCCTGCTTCTGTGCTGGAGCTGCACAGGTATAGACTTCTCTGGCACACTCTGCCAGGTTAAGTTCATTGGAACTGCCTGTGATCAGCTTGATTGGAACTAAAAATCAGAAATCAAGATCAGATATGAACTTTCTGTTTATACTAATTGACCATAAATATGTAGAAATTTCGGGAGTGAAATTCTTACCTTTTTTCCCCCTGGGTTCTTATTTATCTTCCACATAGTTTAAAGAGAATAACTCTTTTTGTCAGATTTATGTGAGAGATGTATATAAAGAAGCTATTAAATTCCCAGTTTCATCACTGCTTAGAATTTACGAAGGACCAATTCTTTAGCCAGTGTTTACCCAGTGGAAAAAAAAAAAAAAAAAAAGTGACTAGTCAAATGAATTCAGCAATAGGAAGAAAGCAAAGGGCAGAAAAAATTAAACACACTGATGTGGTGAAAAGGGTGCAGCTAAAATACAAAGTGAGGTCTCCCATCCCAAATCAGAAGGAAAATTAATGATCTTTTGCTTGGACTTAGCCTTGGCAATCACAGCAAATAAAAGCTTTCCTGAAGATACATGGCGCTCAGAATGTTTAATAGTAATAGGCTATGTTTTCCTTCAGCTTGTAAGAGTCCTTTCCTTTTAATGGATCTGGTTATTCTCATTGAATTGTCAGTCTAAAATATGCATCTTCTCTCCTAAATACATCAGAAGACAAATAATTAGTCTTCTCTTAATGTGTAGCTACAATGCTTGTTGAACTTTGGTGCTATGTTCATTTAATCAGTATGAGACAAATTGTTGTAAGCTTGATGTTGGGTCTGTTGAATTGTAAGGCAATGAGAGCAATAGTTTAACCTCTTCTATTTCCAGTAAGTAGTTAATAATAATAATAATAATAATAATAATAATAATACTTTTATAAGTTTTTCTGTGTTATTTTGATTGACATTATCAGCAAGTGGAACTTTTTTCCCTCATGAACTAACACCTTATGAATCCTCTAGCTGGAATCATGGTGCATGCACATCACCCTTATGGGTATAAGTTACAAACGTAGAAAAGCAACAAGAACAGGTGACTTTTGGGATATTTATTTTTCCTCCCAAACATGCTACACTGAGGAATTTTTCCTCTGAAAGGCTTTCAGTCAGGCAGATGGTGTCTTTGTGAGTGTTTTGAAGTTTTTCAAGAGTCAATAACTCTATAACCATGAAGCTGGCTTTGTGACTAGGAATATCTACCTGCTGCGTGCTCCAGGTTTTGTCTCCTGCCAAACCAAAAGACTTCGCTTGCTTTGGCAACACTGTAGCACTAAATGGTGGTATGAATTTACTTACTAGTATGTTGGATAAAGCTCCAGAGAGGTGATGTTTATGTTTATTAACAGATGGCCTCTTCGTTTGACATTTAGCTGGGGGAAGATCTGTAAGCATTTCACAGTCCATTGTGCATTTCATTCGGTGTTCAGTAGCATTAGGGAAAATGCAGGGCAGTACGCTTCTGGGTTTTTTGGTTTGGTATTTGTTTGGTTTGCTTTGTTCAGCTTTGGGTTGGTTTGGGGTTTTTTTGAGATCCTGATTCAGAGTTTAGGGTCAGAGGAGCTGTCAAATCCTGCCTCTGTTTGGCCACCTCACTCAGCTGTTGCTTATAGGCTGCTAAAGCACAGCTTATCCTGGAAATACTGAGGAAAATATTCCATCTTTAAGAATATTGTTCCTGTTTGTTTTTTAATATGTTCAGATTTATATCTCATTTCTAACAGGAGCCTTTATGCTTTTGACTTGCATCTGTTCATCCCTTTTAAGTCTTCTTGTGGCTGTATTAAAGTGTTTATTATTGCTGCTAATTTTTTTTTTCCTTAAAGATGATCAAGTAAGCTGTCAGTTGTCTGTGTGGCTTAATCAGAAGGACTGAATCTTTAAATCTGATTATACTTAATGCTTTTTTCCCCCTTTTCAATGCTAATTGGTTTTGCAGCTCTGCTCTGCATGTTCTCTAATATTAATTTTTTTTTTTTTTTTTTTTTTTTTTTTTTTTAGCAACAGCCATGGCTGGGCACAGTCTTTCAGTGTTGCTCATTACCATTACATATCGCATCCCACCCCATTGAGTATTTCCATTCACTCTCATATCTTTTCATCCATGAATAACATTAGTCCTTCTAATAAGAACAGAGGCTTCTAGCATCATACTTAGTTGCATGGCTATGATGACCTTCATGTCTGTTTTGGTTTCCTTGCTTCTTAAGGTTACAGCCACGATTTGCAACCTAACCTGCCTTTCTTTTTACTGGGTGCATATATCTGCATTCAGATGTAGTAAGACTGTTTTGGTGACAAGTAATTGTGATAACTCCATGGGATTTTCATTACATTTTTATTTATCATGCTACAGAACCATATAATCCATTAATTTTACCACCAAGGGCATACTTATTTCCAGGCAGCTAGTAAAACAGTTTGGTAATGTAAAGCATAATTCCAGTCACTGTGAACTCCAAAAGGAGCATTGCAGTTGCATCATGATGTTACTCAGCAATGACAACTTTCTGAGTTCTTTCAGTTAACTATTGTTTTATATATTTGGCCTATGTGTTTTGATATCCTTTTTTAAAAAATCCTGTGGATTTTGTTTTGTGACCATTAGAATACCTCTTTAAGTCCTCTGTTGATATATTTAGTGTGAAATCCTTAGATTTTGACTTCTTATCTCTTACTCTTTTTGTATCTACACAGATGAAAAAAAAAAATTTTCTATAATATCTTGAGATGCCAGCTCCAAAATTATGCTTAGGATACCTGCAAACCCAGTGAGCAAGCTGTTTGTCTTTATTGTGAATACTGCCCAGTCCTTTGCCTTATTTTCTCTGAAGCACCTTTTCTGCATCTCTCCCAGCAGGAACAAGTACACGTTGAAAGGCACCTCATCCTGGAAGCTATTTACACAGGAGCCTGAGTCCCAAGAGGTCCCTTGTGCTCGTGGTGGTTGTGCTGCTCAGGTGGGCTAAGAATGCATTTGGACTGAGGGTTTATTTGTTTTTTTTAACCTCCATTTCTTCTTCCAAAGCAGTGTGATGCTCACCTGAGGAGGATGAGGTGCAGAGCACTTCAGTGCAGGTGACTTGGTGCATCAGCAAAGAGAGATGGCCATGTGGGGTTTATATGTTTTGGGCTTAGGTTGAAACATTACAGACTCATATTTAGTGCAATTACCTGTCATGAAAATGTATTTACTTTGTAATTGTCCTGGATACTGTCTGATTTAATAGTGATTTTTATGCATATTTCTATACTTCCTGGACTTAGAGTGTAAAATGACATTAAGCAACTTTTGCATGTGAATCATCTCCAAGGTAACTTAGTTATCAAAACATAGTATCTCAGTTGCTCAGAGTAACACTTTCCACTTGTCTAATTGCACTTTTGCAATCTGTATTACTTGTACCTCTGCTGTTCAAATTATTACTGTGTACAGGTGTACTCGGTAAGGACTTTCCAATTTACTTTTCCCAGTTGTAACAATTAGTTATTATCTTTTCATTTTGATCCTGAGGCCTGTAAAATAAGCAAGTAAATGTAAACAGCATTGTTGAAACTAAACTCTATGTGGTATTTTCTCCTGATAATTTGAAGAGGCAGCCTGTGTTTTTGGTTGTCTGTGGCATAATTAATCTACTTTAATTATACTTGAACAGGAACTCTGATACCAGAAGAGGGTTTAGCAGCCTTGGAATTCAGTGGCTTTTGAATGTTAGGAGATTTTGAATGAGGCAGCCTGGAAGAGTTCCTCTACATTGTTACTCAGCTTGTTAGGAAGAAGCTGGTAAATTTGTGGCTAAAAATAGCCATGTACTTGCTTTCTTTCCCCCTCTCTCACAGAGTTTTCTACGTTGCTCCCACCTTTCACATACAGTAACTCAGTAAGGCCACGCTGTTTGCTGCTGTGTCTCTGTCCCAAACAGAGATGCTCTGTCAAGATTTGAGTGGCACTGGTCAGATGCAACAGGCATATCTGCCAGGATATAAGAAATCTGGGTTGGTTTGTGTGTAGGTTTGGTGTCCAGAGTGCCATCTACTGCAATTTACTGTGTGCAGTGGGGTCCTGCAGCTTTCTTGGCTGGGGACTTAGTACATTTGCAGGTTGAGACCTGCTAACTCTACTAGCTAGCCTGTGTCCTCTCCCTAAAGGTCCCTGTGCAAAGGGTCTGCATACCCAGACTTCCTGACTTGAGCAAAGCCTTCTACAAAGCTCTTTCACATCAGGCACTCTGTACCCACGAGATGACTTGGCACAGGGGAGAGCATTTCTGTGCCAAGTGGGTTAGCAGCATGCACAGACCATCATTCAATGATATTAAGTCTTGGGTGGCAGCTCTGCTGCAAGTAGTTCCTGCCATCACAGGCCAGGAGCTTGGTTTTGCTAACATGAGTGTTTTGTGGAGCTGTGCAGTGAACTGGACAGGAGAGATGGTCAGGCATTTTGCTATATTATATGTATCTATTTGGCTTTGAAAAATCTGTTTCCAAGTTTCAGCGCATCTCTTGCGAGCATGGTCCTGCAAACACCTTATTTTGCAAAGTTGGATTGAGAAGGTGGAAAGGAAAAACCAAAAAAGATTCAAACCCAGCTTAAAATCACTTTGTTGCCAAATCTGTGTTATCAAGCCCCACCTGTGTCTGTAGGTCTCTTCCTTCCACTCCTGGGTGGCTCTATTAGAGAACAAGAGGGGGCTTTTGCAAACGAAGCTGGGGTGTTGAGCTTGTGCTTTCAGTAGCAGCCTTGCCCCTGTGTCACTGGGAATGAGAGGAGGTGGCTTTAAAATGAATGCAGCTGTTTTGCATGGAACTGGCAAGTGGCTTTATTCTCTATGGGTGCTGTAAGTATCACATCCATATGTGCTTCGTGGGGGAATTTTCTTGGTACCCGCTGGTTTGCTTTCTCAGCTAATGACCTCCCGTGCACTGCAAGCACAGTCCGTGGTGTTAACCATGCACACAGTCATTTCCTTTTCCCTCTTACCTCATTTCAGAGGACTTTGCTCTTGAATCTTGTAAATGGGGTGATAATTTCAAAGCAAACAGCTTCCAGTCCTTTCTTGCCAACTTTTGCCCACAAGGTATGCAAAGTAAACAGAGCAGTTAGGAAATTAGTTATGTACCTTCCCTCCTAGTGCAAGGCATCCCAGGATGGTTTATAGCTCTTTTTAAAGTAATGAATGGAAAGCATGGGACTGGTACACCCAAGCTTCATTTTAATATATGGAGCCATTGCACAGATCATTTATATTCTTAAGAAGCTTCAGGAAAATCTTGTAAGATAGGAGGTTTTAAAAAATCTCTACTATTTGTGCATTGAATTCAAAACTGTCTTATTGCCTGCAGCAGAGAAAGAAAATCAAAATATCAAGGATGGTGTAAAAAAAATGTAATTTTCTTCCCAAATAAAAAATTATTGAACTGGATTTCACCTGACTGTGGGGCTTCTTACCTTTGTTAGGCTTTTTGAGGAAGTTGGAATGGTAGATATACAGCAGCTGCAGTTTATGATACCTGTAATAGGATATGCAGATGCCATCACAGTCTGTTTGTTCAAGGCAACTATTTAAAAACCTTACTTCAAAAAGCTGACAAAGAAATTGCTAATGCTTAATATATTTAGCTCCAGTCTAGGTATTAAACGTTCTTTGCCAATTGAGCAATAGGAAAACTTGTTAAATATGAACACTAGACCTAAAGTTATCAACTCTGAAGTTCAGCTGCAAGAGGATGGTGTAGCTGCGAAGAGCCATAACTATTATGTGATCTCCTCCAAATGAGAGAGGGCAGGTCCCAAGTGTAGGAGACTTGAAGGAATTCAGATCAACAGTCAGGATATAATCTCATCAGACCATGAGCACAAACTCAACTTCCATATAAAGCTCACATGTGTGTCAGCAGAAATAGAAAGCTGGGTCTCCTCCCGCCACAAAAGAAGACCCTTCATTAACAATTTGCCTCCCTTGGTCTGCCTCAAAGGACAGTATCATAATAATTATAGAAGTTCTTCATACATTTCTAACTACTTTGTAGAAGTAGCTATATACATGGAATGCTCTCTACCTTTTTTTCAGAAATAGGATCTGTTATTAAAAATAATATAAATTTTATGTATATTATGTACAGTATACTTTATAGTTAAAGTTGATGTGGTTTTAAAGGAAAGTATGCTCTGTCATGGGAAGACTTGCCCTTCATGTTTCCCAGGAGAAGGTTTTGAAATTCACTGAAAGTAGGTTTTTTTTTTAATAGAAATTCCTTGAGTACCATAAACTTTAACTCAAAACACCTGAAAGAATGTAACATATCTGTCTTCTGGAATATTTCAGCTGTGCTTGTGCCAAATGCAGAGCAGCAAACTCAGCTGCAAGGGCTTAGTTTGGCTGTACTTGTAGTCCCTAAAATGCATGAGCTAATTTATTTTTTTAAATACAGATTTAAGGCTAAGCTCTTATGTTTACATGAAGGGAGAGGAAATATTAAAATTTGAGTAAATTTGTTTTAGTCATATATACACACACACACATGCACGCACATATGTAAGCCACAGCACAAGAAGGATGATGTGGTCCTGGGATAATTTCTTCTTAAATAATTGTGCATCAATAAAGTATAAGATCAAACATCCCAAATCACACAGTAACTTTTTTCCTCTTTACTTCAAATAAACTTCACCTCAACTGGGATTTTTTGTTCCTGAGAGAAATTATGAATATCCTCTTTACAAACTTAAGTGAAATTAGGAGTTGAAGTAGCCTTCTGCTTAGCCTAGCCCCCATGAGGCAGACACTGCTTTATGAGACTTCGTACAGCATCTGCTTTTTACCTTTGATTCCTTAATGAATTTAAAGCTGTCCAGGTAAATATAATTACAAATTCGCTGCAGATTGTACCAAAGCCAGGACATCAGCAGTCCAGAAGCTTTGTGACTGAGCTACAAATCATCAGAGAGAAATGAAGGGAGTAACCTTCTCTTCAGTACATACCCATTCCATAGGACAGACTGTATCTTCCTGGTTTACATTGTTCAAAGATCAGCAAATCAGGTTGGAATCTAGATTTTTCATTTATTTATTGTCCTCTAAGTGGTTTTTTTGAATGGCTTAAGTCTTGCTCTGTGGTCAGACAGAAGGCAATGTTTTAACTACATCTCTGTCACAGTTACAACAGCTCTTTTTTTTTTTTAATAGTCGGAAGATGATTGTTTTTTTCTTCGGACTGTATGCTAAATATAGTGGGAGCAGTATGTTTATTTTCCATTGTTTTTTCTGGAGAAACTTCGCAGTAGGTTGCTGAGTGTTGAGAAGGTTGGCTAATGGGACCAATCCTTGCAGCCAACTCATGTTATTTGTCTGTTTAAAGCAAACAATAAAAAAATCCCCTATGTGACATCTAAGTTGGGTTGTCTCTTTGGTGTGATGAGGGTGCACTTGAGAAAGCTGGAATATTTTTCTTTTTCCTAATTTTACCTATAGATATCTATGGCCTACTTGACTAAGATGAACTCATGTACCTCAAACTGATAATGAGAAAATCAGATTGTTTTCCTCAAGTGAGCAGTTATGCAGACTCAAAGCATTCAGCAACAATGAATTAACTGCAGGTATGGAGATGGAATACACCAAACCTCAACCCACCTGCTGGCTGGGGGGATTCATGAAAGAAAATTACTCTTTCTTCTTTGGATTAGAAAAAAACTGGGGGTTGATCCCATGTGAAGATGGAAGAAGCGTTATATTGCATCCTACTCCCACTTGGGAGTTGTTCTGCATCATTAGATCTTTTTCTGGAGAGGAGGTGACTACCGTTTTACAGAAAAGCAAAGTAAAGGATAGGGCAGTCCTTATTTACCCAGGATCAGAGCTGTAGATTTATTTCCCAGGCCTGGAAGATCCAAGAGTAGAAATCATATGTCCAAAGGCCTTTGTGTTAGGAGGCCCTTAAGGGTCTCCTCCTGGCTGAAAAACGACCCTCAGGGGGTGGTTTGGATCTATATTATGTGTAAATTGCATAGCTTCATTTAACAAGAACCTGCTAAGATTACACTGAGCGTGTGTGTATGTGAGAAAATTCAATTGTGAATCTGTACAATTGGGTCTGGTCTGGTTAAAATAAAATATCACCACAGCAGTCACAAGCAGAGACACGTGGAGGAAGTTCTCCACTGGCATTCCTTGGGAGTGCTGCAAATGCCTCACTGTTCCTGGAGTGCAAAATCATTCCTTCCTCCTAAAGGGGATCCAAATGCTTTTAATATTGACCAGGAGATTAAAAAAGCCCCAACAACTAAGCGTACAGCTTGGATCCTATTACTGTATTGAATAGCTATTAATAGGGCTGCTGTGGGAAACGTGGTAGGAGAGGAAGCATAGCTCCCTATAGCTGCAAACTTAGGAAATTCTGAAGTTTTAAAATGTTCCTGCTGCTTCCTCCCACGGCAATAGTAACTGCCATCCTCTATTTGTATTTTGTGTGTTGACTTGGGAAAAGATTTTATTTGATGCTACAGCACAGCTTGAGGAACCAGCTGTAGAGAATATTAATATCTGATCTTGTTTCGTTAATATCAATTTCAGGCATGCATTCCAGAGGGGGTTAATATTAAGCTGTTTTTAACTGCAGCAGTATTGTGCAGATTCCTAGACTGAACACACCAGCTGGTTTGCACTAAATTTTATGGTGCAGGAGACAAGAAACAGGCTTCCTCACAGAAAGGGAATGTGACAGTGGATGTCTTGAAAGTATGGGGAAGTTTTAGGCACTGGTCTTGTCTGTGCTTTTTCCTTGGTTTCTGAGGTTGCTGCTTGCCTCAGCTTCCTTGTTGACTCATGTTTGTCTCTTATTGCTAGCTGCAGTGTTACCACCTTTCAGCCAGGCTGTGTTTCTGGGCTGGCCTGTGGTCATCTGCTCCCTCCCTGCATCCACCTGAAGCAGAATTGGTTGTGCATCCCACTTGCTGGAAGCTGGAGCAGACATTGCAATGGCCTCTTCTTCTGTGAGACCACCAAATGAGGTCATTAGACATTAGATTATTATTTTTTTTAAATATTTGGATATGCAGACTTCAAGGAAGTGAATGAACCACATTCTTTTCTCTTTCTTCACTCTTTCCACAACATAAAATGGCATAATTGAGTAGCAGCTATATTGATTTACAAATGCCTCTATGCGTGAAATTAGTGTGCTTCCAAAAAACAGCCCTAAAACGGAAAGACTCTGCAAGGTTTGTTACAGTAAGTTAGACCTGTGACATTCTATCCTCTGAGAAATACTTCTGCAAGAGGATGTAGTTATCCAGCTCATCAACATGCATAATTTCTTCTGCTGTGCCCAACTTTAAGTCAAGATTGGATTTTGTGAAGGTGTCTGCAGAGGAGTTCTATGTTTTGAGCTGTACGAAAAGAAAAGGTTAAAAATTGTTGTTGCAGCACAAACACACACTGCTTTAAAATATGAAAAAATGGTGTCTTTTAAATATCAAAGGGTTTAGTATTAATCCAGCACTTGTGATTTTCTTAAATCGTGTTATTTGCATAATAATACTCACCACCTGCTGTATCTTCAAAGCGCTTTTCAGACATTAACTAATTGATCTTTGTAACACCCCTGTGATGGAAAGACCTGTTATTATCCCCACTCTGCAGATGTGGAAACCAAGACCCCAGAGTAGTTGAAGGAACTTGTTGGGTGCAGGGCTGAGCCCTTGGCATCACGGGTTCTGTGTCCCTATTGTCCTGTCTTCTGGGAGCTGCTGCTTGCAGCACTTTCAGGGCAGCCACGCTTTCTTCTTGCCTGCCTTTATTTAACAGCAAAAAAAGGCACCGAGTCATTTATTTGTATCATTGGAGGGATGTTGTTGGTGGATTTTTTTTTGTTTGATTTTGATATTTTTTTGCTAAAGGATTTTGCTATGGTTTTTAGTCATTCTATAGTAAAAGACACATAAAGCAGAAAAGCTCTTACAGGTCCTTATTGTCTGTGTGCACCACAGCGATACTAGCTGAGAGCTTTTAAGCACATTTTCCTTTGTTCAGAACTCATTATGGCCTTGCTGTTAGGAGCCTTTTGGTCAAATATGCCCCTGCTTGTCAAAGTAACAAATTACTAGAATGGGAAGTGACCTGGTGAGTTGCCTGTCCTTACAAAATTTCAATACCTGCTGCCACGCTGCACTGGTGGTGAGCAGCAGTGCCCAGGTGGCTGTCAGGAGAGCATCTGGTGTCCTCAGCCAGGGATGCTTCAGCAGAGGGAGGTTGGGGCAGTGCTGCTGATGGAATGGCAGCACTGCCCTTCTCTCTGTGGGATGTCAGCCTCCCTGTTTTCCTTCACCATGTGTCTGGGTGAGCCACAGCTGCATATTGCCCCCCACCACTGGTTGTGCAGGTGATGTGCAGGTCTCCCTGACTGCCACTATCTTCAGACCAGAGCTTAGTAAAACATCTGATGGGCCTTGGTAAGTGTCATGTACCTGGAGTAAAAATAGGGCAAAAATGGAGGACAGGCAGTTGTCATGCACTGAAATAAAAGGATATTAAAATCTCTTTCATGGGTAATAATCTGAGGGGGAATTTAGAATGGGGTATTAAAAAATGCCTTGCAGTCACTTTAATCTGGCAGTGTCACTTTAATACTTAGTGCGAGGGGTTTATATTAAAGTGTATGGATTTGTTTTTACAGATGTTTCAGCAGTGTTATCTCCAAACAGGAAAATAAAGCTTGGCAGTGGAGCACTCAGAGCCCATCAGTGCAGGCTCAGACTGAACTATAGGAAATCCCATGTCACGCCAGATTTCAGGAGATGTCTGCAGATAATGTATGGTTTCTTAAGTGCAATGCCCAGGGCCCTGTGAGGGCAGCAGTGGCAAAGTGGCAGATCATGTGAACAAGTTAGGGACATGGTCATATGTATTGGCTTTAGTTATTTGGCTAAGCAGGGGGGTGAGGGAGGCAGGGAGGGGGAGCACAAGTCATTCAGAATTCCTTTGTACTCTGGTTGGGACAAATGGACTGTAATCTCTCTTCAGGGCACAAATTACAGGGTTTCCAGACCCTTGGGTGGCTGTGGGGTGTTGTCTTCTTTTCACTCCCTCAAATGGCATTTCCACACAACTTGTGTTGGCTGAGGGCAAAACCAGATCTGGTTTTAGACAGGTGAGACCATCACCTGTCCCATTCAGTGTTCTCTCCATGTTTTGTGGTATCTTCAGGGGAAAGGGATGAAACCAGAGAGTTACCATATGAAAGACTGCTCAGAGAGGGAGGGGCAGCTCAGGACAGGGAGAGAGGGCAGAGCCCTGGTCATGGTGCATGGTAGTTAAGGAAGCACTTCAGTGCTGATTAATCTGCTAGTGATGCATTTGAAGGTGGAGAAGTAGAATAAAAGCTTAGATCACTTAGCAAAAGGCAGGGCTGGAAGCACAGGACAGGGAGGGAGGGGGACAGGGAGGGGGGTGCAATATGGGTCAGTCGAGATCTGGGGTTTGAAGTTGGCTTGCAGGAGGCACTGTGCTGTCCTGCTGTGCTCCCTGGCAGGGACACACGCAGCATTTGGGAGAAAGGTTTGGCTGTGGGGATCCCAGGGCTCCCAGGAGCTGTGGCAGTGCCTTTCTGCCTCCTTCCCTGATGGAGGACGAGGCAGCCCTCATGCTGGTGGGAGTTGGCTGCTCTGAGGGTTCAGGGGGAAGCTGCAATGCTTATAACCACATCAAATTATTTTTTTTTCTTCCAGTGAGGGGAGTAATGTCACTTGCAGCTCTTATGCTTAGGGAGTGCCTGAGGGAAGAAGTGACTGCAGCTGACTGAGGTGTTGCTAGGGCTGGTAGCAAAGTAGAGGCTGAGCTTCCCTTTGTTTGTTCAGCAAATGCTTTTGGATGTCTAAAGGGACCAGAGCAAGTGGGAACTTGTAACCCCGCTTCCTCTTACCACTTTTGCTGCTGAGGGTAAACATGGACCATCAGATTGTGTCAGAGCTGCAACATTGACAGTGATGGCTTCCAAAACATCAAAAAGGGGCATGCCCTCTCTTTTCCTGAATTTTTTTCCCTGAAACTACTGAAGTGTGGAGTTTCTCTGTACCACAGGTAGCAGATGTACCAAAGGAGTCTTTAGAAGACAACTTATGATATTTCTTGTAGGCAGAAACTTTAATGATTTGAGTTGAAAAGCTTTCTGCCTCTCTCCCCCTTAAACTGATGAAATGAAAAAAAATATTTTTACCATTCAAACTTATGCATGAGACTTAGGATTAATTTTTTAAGCTTGATGCTTGTCATGGATGTGGGGGCTATCTGCAGTGGTATCCTGCACATGTCCACCTGAAGCTTCTTCACAGCTTCCCATCAGAAGGCCTCACTTTGGACTGCAGATAATGTCAGATGTGATTTATTCCTGGCCTTTGGAACAGCCAGTGCAAGTTTGCCACAATTTTTTCTTACTGTGGGTACATACTCAATTATGGGGCTGAGTTGATAGATTTCCAGAAAACCTGGGCACCTATCAAATAATGATTACTTTTGATCTCTTTTCTACAGGTTGTACTGAGTTATCAACCCATGGGAGAGGTCTCAGCAAACTCAGTTTATTTAAGCATATTTAATAATTTAATAATACTTTAAATAATGGAAGGTGGGCTTGGGGAGGAATCTGAAGAGGCCATGTACAGAGTCCATCCTCTGTCATAAGGAGGAATCAGCTATGGTTAAGCTGTTCATTACAGATGCTTGTTAAACCTCTTGCCAGATCTCTAATGGTAAAGACTTCATATCTGACTTTTCCTCTGATCAGATATTATCAGTGAAGTTTTTTCTGATGTTTATCCTGTAACTCCTTGATGCCATTTAAGTCTCTTGTCTTTAATAGACATTCCCTTCCTCTGTGAATATTTTCCCTCTATTTGTGTGTTCAATAAAAGCTAAATCACTTGCCAATAATTCTTGGGCCCTTGAAAGGGCAAGAAAGCAAGCTCTTAAACACTTTAAAGTTCCCTTCAGAAATAACACTGGCAATTTATACAGCCTTGAACTTGTTTGTGAGCAGACTCTATAGACTCTGTAACTAGCTAGGTTTGTTTAGCAAACTTTTTAAACCTCTCACCTTTTAAAACCAGATTGTTTCCAGACTGGGCTTATAAATGGAGTTCTGTGCCTCTTGTTTAATTTTGCTGGGAACAAAAATGCTAGTGTCTTCATTCAAGGGCCTGCCTTGCTTTGTACCAGCTGATTTACAATACAATGTGTAAATGTAGTAGCAGCCTGGAACAAAGGAGAGCCTGTTTATCCAAACAAATTTGAGCGTGAGGGTGAAGAGGTAAATTGCAGCCTGTTCACTGAACTGCACCTTGAAAGCAGAAAGAAACAACTGCGCACGTGGAAACATGATGGACAAAATGGTCCTTGGGCTTTTTGGCCCAGTGTCCCTGGTATTCTAGGGTAGTGCTGACCCAAGGACCCAAGGCAAGCTGTCTGGGGTGCCCAGGTGCTTTCCCAGTCCTTTGGAGAAGCTTTGCTGGCAAGTATGGATTTTTTTTTTTATCTCTCTCTTTAGTGCACTGCTTGGAGTAGGGGCTGTTCTCTAGGTAGTTGTGTGGAGTCCAACGTAAGCCCTTGGCAGGGCTCGCCACAGTTCTCACATCTGCAACATTTTAGCCAATTGCTTCTGCTTGTCCTGAAGGAAAGCCAGCCAACACGTTTCTCAGCTTTAAGTATTCAGAGTATTTTAGCCTAACTGTTAAGCTTGTGTGTCTCAGCTATAATGGCTAAGTCTGTTAGTAAAGAGATTAAATTCTGTAGAAGTTATATTGCCTTGTCCAGACATGAAAAATAAATTGTTAGAAGTGGGCTTGCATCCAAAGTGTGATCACTCCTGGAAAAGAAATTGGACAAAACTCTTCACTGCAATGCACTGCTAAAAGGCCTGTGCCTTGCACGTTCACTTTTTGTGCCTGCTATTGAGTTTACTATCTAGTACTAAAAATTATAAGGAGAATCACCTATTCAAATTCATATTGGTAATGCTTCATGAGGCTGGCTGCAATATGGGTCCGTGTTGCTGAAAATCTATTTTTTTTTCTGGTGGTTGGCTTTGCAGAGCAAGAAAGGTTGGTTGTAGCAGGGATGTGATAATGTGAACTCTAACACAGTTCATCAGCTTCTTGTCTTAGTTGCATCCTGTGTGCTGTGTAGTGTTTACTGTTGTATCAAGCAGCATGAAGTTTCATCTGTCCTTTATGTCCACTAAGAATATAATTAATTTTGGTTCTGCAGGGCTTTCTTTTAAACTTTCCTGTTTTATAAATTAAGGCTTTTTAAAATCTTCAGCCTTGCTGGTGGGAAGAACAGTTTAATTTGGTTTAACAGTAGATGAGTAATCTATTTACACAGTGATTTTTCAGTTCAGCTACAGTCAGCTTGCTCTAACTGTTCCACTAAAATGTCAGTGGCCTCAATCAATTCCCAGGCAGCCTTCTTTATTCTCCTCTTGATTTTTCTTGTTCTTCCTAGTCTGTAACACTAAAGGAAGCACTAACTTATAAAGCATGTGTGCTGTATTCCTGTTAATGGTTCTCAACACAATTATGCTAAGTCAGGTTGCTGACCTGGTTTTGCTCCATTTGGTCCTCACATAGGATTTTATCACAGAGACTCACACATTTCATGCTTGCCATTTCAAAAGAGATGAACAGCATCTCTTAAGGAATATATTTTAACTACTTATGTGTGTTTTGGTCCTTTCCTGTGTGAAACTGGGTCAGTGTTTGTTAAACTAGTTTATCTTGTTCTCCGTATACTGGAATACAAAGTCACGCTGAAAGCACTCGCTTTGTGTGCAGGTTCATTCCACAGCCATTTTATAGGCACCCAAACTTGAAACCCATCCTGTGTATGTCAGTGAGCTCTGTTCTGTGGGTGAGGAGAGGCCTAAGGGATGATTAATGCCTGTGAACCCAGGGCACCAGCAGGGCTGCTCCTGATTTAGGGGGTGGCGAGGCTAGGGAAGAGGGATACCCTGATGGTGTGGGACCCGCCACACCACAGGGTACTGGTGGGTCAGCAGATGGGATGCACCACTGCTGAGAAGCTTGTTTTTATTCCTGTAATTAGTAAGCAAGGTTAATTTACTCACAGGAATGTTTAAGAGGAACACTTGGTCTTCAGGGACTGCTGCCTGCTGAAAGAGGACAGGGTGGTGGTGGTAGTTGTTTCGCTTTGTTTTAAGTAGCTAAATGTGTTATGGACCATTTCCTGATGGAAGAACAGAAACATCTTCATAGCTTGTGTTCTAAAAAGCCTTGAGAAAGCTGTGGGTGATGGGTCAGCCCATAAATGTCATTAATTTCATGTGGAGTGGCTAAACTTCCTGCTGACTCTAGGTAATGTACCCACTGAGCTTGGATAAAAGGTTAGAGATGGCAATTACAGAAAAATCCTTTTCTGTTAAGCTTTTCTAAGCTTAACCAAGCCACTGTCAATAATTACTCTTTTTTTCCTTGCAATTGTGTAGTGAGTCTAATCCAGACTTGGTTTATTTCATTTATTTATTGCTTGAATGTGCACATTTAAGCAACATGGAGAATATCAAGCTACACTGAGTGCACACTGAGCAAATGCATTTGTTGGACATACCTGGTGTGTTAAGCAGAGAATAGATCTACAATATGTTTGTAAGTGGTCATAATTGGGTTGTAAAGTGCTTGCCCTTGTTCTTTCATTTCTCTGGTTGTCTCTTAAGTTGAAGAAGGCATCTTGCAGAGTGGCATTGGGGTGGAGAAAGGGTTCAACCAGAAGGGCTAGAAATAGCAGCTGTTTGTTTATGCCAGGATTTTTATTCTCTTGTCTTCCTCCTCCCTTTCTTGGGGGTAGTCTTATGTATTCCACCCACTCTCATTCCCTTCTGGTGAATGTGTGTGGATGTGCTCCAGGACCATATGTGCTTATAGATATATACATCAAAGGAAGCTCTAGTGTGCCTGGAGAAGCTGTTTGAGTTTAGATGAGCCCTGAATTTGCCGACTGCTACAGCATTTCTTTTGGAGAACCACATGGCAGTGCTGCCATTTCTTTCCTTCAGCATCTTTACACACTGATGAACACCCCTTACCCTCCAAAGCAAGTAAGCTGGTGATACACACACTATATATGGACTTTACCAAGCTGAATTTCACCACAAGACACCAGCTCAGGTGGGCTTCTTGGTGACATGATGCATGTGCCCAACAGCACAATAATTTCTTTGAAGAGGATTTTGCCAAGCAGTTTTCCTGTAACAGTGGTCACTTCTCCCAGCTGATGCAGGGCCAGTCTTTCCAAATTAGTATTTCTAGGTACTGAGGATTCTGGATGCAGACCTGAAAAATCTTGCCTGTGTCTGCTCTGCTGGGGCTGTTCTTGGTTAGATGTCTACTTTCTGTTTGACAGCCCTCTGCATATTCTTGGTGCCTTCCATATTTGTGGGGTGTTAAAATGAAAATGCTAAATGTACTCCTGGTTGGGGAATGCAGAGCATCTGGTGCATATTTCAGCATCCTTTTCAAAAACGAGAATTGCACAATAACCACTCTATTCCACCAGCAGCAGCTGTTGCATCTGCACCCTATTTAAGTTAAATATTTTCCAGGAGTTTTCCATTAAATTTACCAATACGAAACACTGATCTTCCACATGGAGGCATTTATTTTAAGAGATCTTCCTACCTATTTTTATGGGTATTTGATCTTCTATTCTTGAAAAATGAGTGCTTGTACTTGGCGAACAGTCTTTTATGTAGCACCTTTCTGACTTTTTTCCTCTAATCTGTGGCACTGATCTTTATCAATTTGTTTCTGTAGAAGCAAGTTTCATGTCCCAGACAGGCTGATCCTGACTGTAGCTGGCTGGGGGTAAGGGAGTGAAAATACTCTGATTTTTCACAGGTGTTGCCATGCAGTCATGCATTCCCTTCTTCAGCCTTCACACTTTGGTCAGCCATGAAATGCAGAGTGTGAGGGCGTGTGTGGAAACTGTCAGCTAAAAAACCCACTCCCTCTAAACAGAGGGAATTGCCTGTGTTATGGAGCAAGTGAGCAAGACTGCTCATCCCTAAGACAGCATGAAATGCCTTTAGGGACTTGACAAAAGAAAATTACTTTTTCCCCTTTCCTTGCTTGTGGAAGAGCATGTTCTTGTTAGCCAGACTGCCCATAAAGGTGCAACTCTCTTTGTTATCCCTGGGATGATCAGCTGGTGTGCTGGGGCAGCTTCTCACCTTGCCAGCCAGGTATTTCTTTCCGTTATGTGCAGCTGGAGGAATGTTTGTGTTCACAGGATCATTTGTTTACAAATTATATCCTTTCTCCTGAGACTACATCTTCTGATGATGATCAATGGCTCAGTTACTTTAATAAAGCTGAGGTAGTCAGAAACAGGAATCCTTTTGAAGCTGTTGAGGCCTTGTCTGAGTCATATAATACCTTAAATGAAAACAGAGCAAATAGGAAATGTAGAAGTGAATGACAGGTGTTGGCAGGAGAGATGTTTTGGAAGTTTATAGCTTTCACAGCTTTCTTTTCTGCTCAGGGCAGATGATTGCTCTGCCTTTAGGCACAGACAAGCTGCAAATGAGAAGATGGAGAGAAATGGCTAGCAGTGGCAGGGAGGTGGGTAATGGTTCTAACCTGTCTCTTTTTCAGTACAGGCAAAGCTCCCTGTTCTAATTGACCAAGTTCAGTGTTTGGTGCTGATGCCCCTGGCTCCAGGAGAGGGGTCATGAGATGGGGCTGGCTGGAAGCTGGGGAAGGGTTTCCTAGGACCCCCAGTAACGATGAGCTCTGAGATGTTGTGACATTGGGCAGTTTTGGGATGTGTTTGTATGCTGGTTATGTAATACACATTGCAGTATGTTTCCATCTCCCCCAACCTCCTTACTTATGAGTGGCCATATGACAATGTAACTCTTGCCAATTCAGGCTGTACACAGGCTTTTGTCAAGTAAGCAAGGTAGAGGTGCTTTTTTGCAGAGGTGGTAAAATGGGAACTTTAGATATTTAAAAAATGTTTTCTTTAATAGGAATAGGGGCAGAATGCTGAGTAATGGCATTCCTACTACTCACTTTTCCAACAATATGGAACTTAAGGCAATACATTTGTGGCCTTAAAATTCCTCTAGAGAAAATAGCTTCAGAGAGGTTAAAAAAAGATCAAGTTTCAGGAAAAAAAAAAGAAGTAGAAGTGTGTACTGTGCCAACTAGTTTCTTTTTGTAACTCTGGTCATATACTACTACTGTGCTGCAGAAGGTGCAGGCTCTTTCTCCTGTCACCTTCCTGTCCCATGAACCTCCAAGCTTTTTGAACGATTGCATGTTGTTGGCTCATAACATCTCTCACTCCTCTGTGCCATGGTTAAGCAGCTGACTGGTGAGTCTTTCCAGGCATGGCTGTGGCAAACACTTTATAGTTTTGACATCAGCCCAACTGGGTGTCACTTTCCAGGGCACATGGTGTCTGACCACAGCTTGAGGGCCTTGTCCTGCTGGACTTGCACAACTAGTAAAGTGCACTGCTGGTTTGCCACCTTCAAGATAAGGTCTTACTGTGCATGGGAAACCAAGTGTAGGTAGTGGCTCATGCTAACCACCATTGGTAGTAACATTAAGGAACAGATTGTTGTGGGTTTTATTTCCTGAGATCATAGAATCACAAAATGACTGAGGTTTGTGAGGGACCTCTGGAGGTCATCTGGTCACACCCTCCTGCTCAAGCAGGGCCTCCTAAAGCCAGTTGTCTGGGACTATGTCTAGACAGGTTTTGAATATGTCCAAGAACGAAGTCTCTGCAACCTTTCTGGGCAACCTGTGCCAGTGTTAGCACAACCCTCTCTGGTGTGTCAGCCACTCCTCTCAGTTTTGTTCACCCTTTTGCTGAGGCTTCACTCTGCCCCATCGTCCTGATCATTGAGAAAGACGCTGAAGAAGACTGGACCCAGTATTGATCCCTGGGGTTAAGTCACTAGTCAGTGGCCTCTGACTTGATTTTTTACTGCTAATGGGTATGAGTTTTCTAGTGTGAGAGGCAAAGAAGGGATTAAAAAGCATCTTAACTGGCTTCTACTGGGGAGAGAAGCTGGAGTGAGTGAGATGGGAAGCCACAGGGAGATGTGTGGCAGTGCTTATAAGAAGTCTTGATTGACAGCTGTCAGGGGAAGCTTTTGGAGGGACAGATGTGTGTTCATCTTGCAGTTTATTGCTGATTTGTACATTTTTACCACTAGTCTTGAAAACGGGTTATCCCCAGCTTAAATCTCCCATCTTCTAGAGTCAAATGATTAAGGGAATGTCTGCATTTTTTAAAAAGCATTATAATCTCCTTGTTCTGGGATTAACTTGAAAAGGTATGGCAAGTTAAATCCAAGTGCTTAAAAATTAAAAGTAAACAAAAACATGCATTATTTGCCACTTGTGGACCTGAGATGGTCAGCACAGGTAGGACCTGTACTGCTCTGTACCCTGAATTAGCCCCTTGTCTCAACTGCTCAGGTGCTGTGAGACTGCATGCAGGAGGTGGTGAAGGTCTGCTGCAGGCAGGGCACATGCCTTATGTTGAAGCATGCATCAAGCAGTGGGGTTACCTCCCAGAAACTCTAATATGCTTGTAGTCGTCCTTTGTCTGCAAAAGCCTCTGCCAGGTTGAGTGCTGTTCCCCTTTCTTGTTGGGGCAGGGTGGAGTTCAGTGGTTTCCATCCTGCCCCTAGTTCCTTGTGCCTCTCTCCCTCCTTCCCTGCAGCTGCTTCCTCCCTGAGCTGATTCAGCTTCTGGTGTGGCTGCGCTGTGTGCCAGACCTGTGAGATGTTTTGATTTGGGGGTGATTTGTTTGGGTTTTTCTAAAGAACACGGTGCTTTTCTGGAGGTTTTATTTTTAAACACCTGTGAATGCACACCCAGCTTGCCTGTGGTTAGGCAAGCAGCTGAACTGGCAGAGGGGAAAGGTGTGGCAGCCCTCCTGTGCAGGCAGGGAGGCAGAGGGCTGGCAGCAGGGGCAGGATGCAGCTCCCAAACCACCTTTGCTGCTGAAGGATTGACAAGGTGCAAGCAGCATCCTTCCCCAGGTGCTCACTGTGCCTCCAACCTCCTCCCCAAGCTTGCTGCCCACTTGCTAAAAGCTGGTAAAACAGAGCCCAAGATACTTCCTCAGGAACTGGGGGGACTTTTACACCAACTCCTTGGTGGCAGGGCTGCAGGCAGAGCTGTATCTGCCATACAGAGCCTGACCAAGATGGTAGGGAGTCAAGGGCATTTGCCCATGGAGAGAGTGTGCACAGATACAGTGGTGCTGACTTGGGTGTCTCTTGTCCACCTTGTTCACACCACTGTAGCTAAATTGCTCTTGTCTTGTTCCTGGTCCAAAACAAAGTAGTCAAGACTGTGCCATAACTGCACGTACAGTGAGTCTCATACAGTGTGAGTTGCAAGAGCAGTGGAAATGGTTGTGTTGTGATGGTGCTGGAGAAAGGTCAGAGTTGAAGGTGATGTACTCCTCTCCAGTAACCTAATTTTTTCTTGCACTGAATCTGGGTTTATCAGAGCCCTGGAGAATACATGGGCATTAGCTGCGTTATTACTGCCTTGCTGAGGAGCTTCTACTTAGGTATTAGTTTTTCCTGGCTCACCTCAGCGAGGAATCCTGTCTAACAGCCAGAGAGAGCCTAACCCTTAAAAAACCCACCCATAACATCCTCGCTGAGCATCTGCTAGCTGTGTCCCAATTGGCTTAAAGGATCTGTGTACTCTGTGATTGTGAGCAAAAGCTGTGTGAACCTGCCAAAACTGTGCCCTTGGCTGCAAAGAGAAGAGGCACATGGAGTCCAATTACAGGCTGTAAGCAGTATAAAGTAATGTTAAATAACTCCTGATTTTTAGATTTAATTAAAATGAAAGGCTGAATTGGCACAGCTGCCTCTGAATTCACAGTGAGGGGTAGGAGTTTGCAGGAGAAAGGGAGGTCTAGGGGAGAAATTTTGAAATCATTCTAGCAGTGCTGGAAGATGGAGATCCAAAAATATTTGGCCTTGTTCACCGTGCTGAACATGCTCCTGTTCGTGGTTTTTGTTGCTTGTTCCCAAGTGACAATGACACATTCACTTCAGTTATGTGGGGAAAAAAATTAGATTTCAAAGCAGCTGATTATGAATCATACTGAAAAAACACAACCACCCTGTACTGAAGACATCAGAAAAATGTAGTTCAGCATTAACAGTCATGAGAAAAAAAAAAGTTTGGGGAAGTAAAGCACCCAAAGTAGCCTGCAAGTCATCACATATCAATACAGCTTGACAAAAGTGATTTCTGTCAGCATGTCAAGCTGTGTACTTTGCAGAATCTTCCCCTATTTGTTCTGAGATTTCCCGGTCTGACTGACAGCTGGTTTGCTTGTTCATTCACGGGGTAATCTGTTTTGTCTCCTATGTCTGGATGAAGCTGAGGAAGAAAATTGCAGGTAGGCTTCTTGTAGGGTGAGGTGGTCTTTGCTGCTTATCACCATGTGTGAAAAGTTGCAAGCTGTGTTCCAAGGAAGAAAGAAAACCTCAGTTCTGCTGCTGTTTCTGGGATGTTGTTATAACACCTTCCTAATGAAACTCTTGTGGCGAGGCAGTGGAAGTCAGTCCCAGATGGGTCCTTGGCAAAATGAATCTGGATAATTCCCATGGCTTCTGTAAAAATCTATTTACTTGTGTTATGTGCTACCAATTTAGCTTTTTTTTTCTTCAAGGTGGAAGAATTAACAATCCTCTGAGTATAACAATTTTCCTGGCTTTTTGGATATTGTGGGCTTATAACTGCAGTACTAAAGTTTTATGTTGACAGTGTTCAAATTATTGCAAGGAATTGCAAAGCTATGTTCTGGTTGGGCCTTTTGTTAAAAAAAGTAATTATAAATACTTAGGTTTTCCTAATTTTGTGTTTTTTGAGAAAGACAGTAAAACCAACCCAACCTTGGAAATCCTGGACTCTTTGCACTGGCATGATGTTGAGGAATGCTTGGGTGAGTGTATTTTTGGTGTGACATGCTTGAAAGCTGCAAACCTATGTAATTATCTCCCTCTGGATGGACATGCTAAACTTCCAGTGTTGCTGCATTGCTTACATATGGTCTAAAGTCTTAAGTTCTTCCATGAATCTTGCAATATTTCATGAGTTATTTTTTGATTAAGCACATTTCCTCAAACTCATGTTAGAAATAATTCCAGCTTTCAATTAAATACCTGAATTTCAAAAGCTGTAGCAAAAACAAAAAAAAAAAAAAAAAATTAAGTACATAGCTGCTCAAAAATCAAGAGATCATGTTCAGGCCATATAGGAAAGGAAGGGGATGCTCTGGATATATTTTACTTCATGCTTTGGTGTTTCTTTGTTTTGTTTTGATGGACAGAGAGTAATCTCAACCATTGCTCTGGAAGTATATGGGGCTGTCAGGATTGCAAACCACAGTATCATTCACCAAAGCCAATAGTGTTCGTGTGCTCAGAACTTGCTCCAATTACTTCCTTCTTCATTTTCCAGTGGGCCTAAGCTACGGCTGTCACCACTCTAAAAGCAGGACAGATCCACATTTAGTGGACTTCATGGGAGGGTTTCTTTCCTCCCCCACCTCCCTGACAAGTGCTGTGGGATCCCCACTGCTGGAGGTCCCTGCTGTACCTGGGAAATGATGCATCACCCAGTTTGACTGAGGTGTTACCATGGACAAACTTACTGTGCACAGGGGTCTCCTATCCTAGGGGTCTAAGGGTGGCAGCTTTATGCAGCAGGTTCATAGCAGCTCCTGCCTACACTCATATCCTCCAGTCTGAGTGGGCTGAGGACATGCACATTATTAGGTGCCACAATGAAGAGAAGCTTACATGTCAGTTATTTTAACTGGTATGACTCATCCCTTATCCTTTTACCTTGTACTCCCTCCTTTCTTATGCCTCTGCTCCTCTTAGGCTACAGATCATTAGCTTTGCTAAAACCACTGTTGGTATCTTCAAGGCAGTGGGATTGCAGGGACTTGCCTTCACTGGACCAGACATGTCTCTTTGATAGCTGCTTGGCTCTGCTTGAAATGTCAGTTCTAAAAGGCTTTCACAAAAAAAAAAAAAAAAAAAAAAAAAAAAAAATTCTGGTAGAAAGGGAGGGAGCTGAATATTGCTCTTGCAAGGGGTCTAAAGAAATGAAAATAAGAAATTGCTCCTGGTTTGTCATCTGCTTAAATAAACTAATAATATACAAAGTAAGGTATATTAGGTAGGTAAGGTAGTAAGGGCTTCTGGGGTCGTGTGGGGCAATTATCAGTAAACCTCCTTCCTTTATTGGGTAGTTCAGTAGAAATCAGTGTTGGAATAGAAGTAGCAGGTAACAAATACAGTGTACAAGAGAGTAGAAATCATATCTTGTGTAAAGGAAATTTCTTTCTCATAAGTTGGTGGAAGTTTTTGTAGGCAGCTAGTGCATAGATATAGCAGATCTAGCTGGTACCTTGTCAAAAACTTTGAAAATAAAACTACAAGATGTATTTTACAGAAATATGTTAGAACCACAGTTATCAGGGAACGAAAGAAAAAAAATCTTCTCACAATTGCTAAGTGGCTAAAATAAGAAACAACTGGAATACCCAATTAGCATCACTGTTCTATAGCAGCTGTTGCTGGGATGAAGTTCTTCAAAGATCTGTATTTTTGTTTAACATGTTTATCAATAATTTGGTTTCAAGTAGATGACAGAGCTTGTAGAGAACATAAAAATTATTTGCAATAATCTGTCCTGAAGCTGCCTAAAATGAGTTGCAGAGACTCTTTTGACAGACTTGGGAATACAAGCAAATGAAATTCAGTGTCAACAAATGCAAAATAATGTATGGATGGGAAAGGAAATAATCCTTTCTGTGGGGGTAAAAAAAAACCTCAAACCTCTTAGAATTACAGTAGATAATTCTTTGTAGATGTCAGTTCAATGTGTGGCAGTGCTCAGTAAAGAAAATAGAACATTAAGAAATACTGAGAGAACAGAGGAAAAAAATCATTCCTATAATGGACAGTTTCATAAACATTTGCATCTTAGGTAGTGTGGAGAATTCTGGTCATCCCTCCTCAAAACAAAAACAGAAATAGAGGAGGTTAGGAGACTTCAGGGTGAAAAAGACTGGGGCAACCTCTCTTTGAAGAAAGACTTTTCAGTTGGATTAAAAAAAGGGAGGAGGGAAAATATGATGTAATTTAAAATTTCAGACTAGGAAAAAAACAATTATCAGGCAGTAGGATTAAATTAAAAGTAAGTTCAGCTCTCTTTTCTGCCTCTTTTTCTGTTCAAGGCAGAATCAAATGATGAAATTGCTGCAGGAAGCTTTTGGAGCCAGTGATACAAAGAAGAGATTAAGCACATACATAGAAAATAAGGCCTTTGATAACTTTTAAGCTTTGATGAAAGGCTTTTCAGTTGAGAAAGTCATGAAACTCATTTTGCTAGGAGTCCAGGAGGGTGTTTGGGATGCAAAATGAATGATGGCTGCTTCAGTGGCTACTGCTGGCCGCTGTTAAAATGTGGTTCATCTTCACCAAGACACCCAACTTCTGGCTCTGCATGGTTATTTAAGGCAACCTCTATCATCAAGGGAGAGAGGGACGTGGAGGCTGAGATGATTCATGAGACCTAAGATAAGCACATAATCTAAGAGAGCCAAATTGCCCCCAGGAGGTCTCAGTTTCCTTGCAAACAGAAATAAACTCATGACTAGTTTGGGCTGCTCAGCAAAAAGTGGGATGAAGTCTGCTTCCAAAGAAGGGTGTTGGGCTAGACTGGAGGATGTTTTGTCCATCTTATTAGGATTGCTCTCCAGTTCCTAAATAACAAAAAAAGCTGAGCATTGAAGTAGATGGGTATCATGGGCCTTAATTCAGAATGGTTTAGTACAATGATGGTGACTATGTTGGGCTGGCTTTCAAATGTGTTTTGAGCTCATTCAGCAATGGTGGTGAGGGGTGACTGCAGATGACCAAGAGTGTGAAGAGGGGCTCCAGGCTAAGTGCCCAGGTTTGAATGGGTCACCTTCTTTTGCTTCCAGCCCCCTCAGATAGGTAGTGTCTGATGAGTGACTCAAGGGCTCAAGAAAATGGAAATAAATCCTGCTGGAATAAGGGACAAACATTGTTACAGATTAAGATTTAAGTCTGTTTAGTTAATGTAATTACATTTCCTGAATTACACCCTGCATTAAGTGCACTTCAATACATTCCACTGCTGCCCAGGAGAATAAAATGTGATTAATTTCATAAAATGTTGCTATCTTTAGACTAGATGCAATAATAAATAGCTCCACAGGTCTGTGCTGGGGGTTCCTGAGTGGAGCACTGAGACATGGGTTTGGTGGCTTGCTTTAGCTGAGGAGCCCACCAAGGAGCTCTGAAGTGGTTGTGGTGGAGTTGGAGGAGGTCTGAGAAATCTGCCTTATGCTTGGGGCAGGGTAGCTGGGCATACGTCATCCATGAGGGCAGCTTGCCTGACATGTGATAGCTTAATCATGCATCCGATTGTGGAGATTGCTTGCAGTGATAATAAATAAGGTAATCTGCTTTATTAAGGACCTAAATTGATAAAGCATCTCTGTACAGGGAACTAGTTCCAAAGTAATAAACTTCATCTATCTACCAGTGCAAACATCTCTTCAGTGTTGTCCTACTGCCAGGTGAAACAGTGGGGTAATTCATCTTGTTTGGTGTTCTGGACAAGGTAGTAAGCAGGTGAACTCCCCAGCTCAACTTTAAAAAGGGCAAACTTCAATTTTGGGTTTTTTTTTACCATTGACTTCATCATTACTTTTGTATGTAGGAGACTTCCAAAGTACGTGCCTGTCTGGTTTTTAGGTTTAGATTTCTAAATTATCACCAGATGCTTTAAAAATGACATAATCATGGGCTGAGTGTGATCCCAGGCTGCAGGGTGTGAAGGCATTAGTCACCTTGGGCATGCCTGCAGTGGAAGGCAGGATTCCTCCACCAGCCCACGGCACAACGGGTGGCCCAACACACCCAGGCTTTTGTTGTTTCTTGCCTCCGTGGCTAACTCCCTGCAAACCCTGTAAATAAACAAAAACAAGAAAACAAACAAACAAACCCACTCCCCACCACCCCCCCAAAAAAAATATCAAAAAATCCCTGCCATATTGTGGGGGAAGTGTTTCCCACTCAGCCTCATTTTGTAAACCATTTAATCAAGAAAGTAATGAAGAGTGTGTTATCACCCAAAATTTGAATTGAATTGTTTAAATAGCAGTGACATGGAGGAGGATTTAGAATATGATATACAAAAGAAAATGTTGGGTTTTTTTGCTAAAAAACCCCATACTTATCTGCTACCATTTGTTCCCATATCAAGGGCTGTAACTCCATTGTACAGCTATTTCAAGAATGAGTGAAAAAGAACCACGGAAGCACCCAGGGGAGAAAGAACTTGGGAGATTCAGTACTTTAGAATTGCTGTCACAAACAATCTCATGTTGAAATACTCCGTAGCACAAATGTGATATAGATATATTTCCAGTCAGCTGGGTTTTCATTAGAAATTGAGACACTGAAACGTTCTTGTGATTCAATTTGTGGTGCAGTGGGGTGACCTGGAGAATGATGCAGGGGAAAAGAGAAGCCTTTTATGACAGGTATTTTCCAACAAGTTACGAAAACTCAATGCTACAATAATGTTCGGCACAATTTTTCAGGGTTACTCACTGATTTTGAGTACATACATACTCACCTATTTTTAAAAGTGCGTGGTTTAAATGTATTTTTATTCATTTTTCATTTATTTACTACTGCTCCCGTCGTGCAAAAACCTTTATGCTGTAATTGCAAGTAGGCATTTATTGCTGCAGCTGCCACTGATACAAAATGACTGACACCTTGAAATTGGGGCCATGGGAGGTTTAGGTGGAAGCAAGACTGAAATACTTCTTTCTCCAAGGAAAGGCAACATAACCTTTTTAATAGACAGCTGCTTGATACATCATGAAACAGCAAGTCTTGTACTTGGGGAATTATTTCCAAACACTGACAACCAATCAGCTTAGTGGCATTAAAGCAAAACTTCCTTCTCTGCCCCTTTTGGCCATTTGAAAAAGGCATTTCAGATGTGCATAGTTTCCATGTGCAATTAGCTGGAGGATTGGCTGCTTTTTACTTTTAAATCATTCAGGAAAGTAACACCTGCTTGGCTTCTAAAATTGTACCTTCATGATAGCACCACCTAGTAATTATTATTCTGAGTCATCAGCTAATGCTCATTACACTTCATAGTAGCAGTATAATTAAAAATTCTGTGCTACATTCCAGTAACAATCAAGTTCAGAAGCTAAAGGCAACTTCAGAGAAGTTATTTGCAGTGTTACTTGGTCTCTACTATGTCTCTTGAATGGTTTCTGAATGCTTGTCAATTACTCCTGGACTGAAGTCACATTTTCGTTTTTCCTGGCGTGCCTTGAATAGGAGTAAATGTTGTGAGGGAAGCAAAGGTTATCCATCCAATAAGGGAGCTCTTGGTTGGTTCTGGAGGAGGCTGGGATCAGGTCTTCACAGAAATAAATTCTGCATTTGTTGCTTTGAAGGTCAGAGGAGACCTACAGAAGCAATTGATCACTGACCAAAAGGTGAGAGGCTGGCTGGAAAAAAACCAGAAAAAAATCAAACCATCTGTAGTGGTTAATTTTGAGTTGAACAAAGCACATTGGATTCTTTCCTCAGTTCAGGTGCAGAGGAATACAAGATACTGGTTTGCTTTGCTTTTTTCTGTGAAGAAAATTGACTCTGGAGTAGTTACTGGTCTTTCCTCAAGGCTTTTATCTACATGATGTGGGGGTGACTGGAGTTGGGGGTGGCCTTCAGCCTGAGCTGACTGCAGGGACACTAGGCCACTCCATCACTTGATCTTTTCTTTTTTCTTTCTTCCTTCCCCTGGCCTGACAAACTTTCCTGTAGGTGAAGATCAGCTCTGGTGGATAGGAGAGAGGAGGGGAGCTGGTTGTTTAATTTCTTATTTGGGAGATGAAATGTTGAACTTGGAAATTCTGTTCCAGTTTAGGCAAAGCAGAGATGATTTACGTGGTGATCTCCTGGTTTGGTGGCTGCCAGAATAGCTCAGAGCCTCAGGGACCTGTGAAACTTCTTATCAAACCTGCCTAGTTCCTAAGAACAGCTTCAGTCCAGTAGACTGGCATTCTCTGATCAAATCACCTCTAGCAAGATGACTTATCACCTATACAAGCTGACATTTCAGACAACAGTTGTCACCTCTTTATCATCTTCTCTTTATCTTCCCTCAGTTAAATTAAATGGATTTGCTATAGTATCTGTTTTTAAGTCGAGGTCTTAAGCAGATCCTATCACTTTTGTCTGACCTCATAGTGATTTAATGACATTAGGTGCAAGCAGTCAGGACCAGGTACATTCTAGGAGGATCAGTGCTAAATGAGGTGATTACATCTCACAATTTAAATGGGATACTTTAATGCTAGGTGTGTTGTAATATCACATTTGCTCTCAGTTCACTTTCCTGGAGTGATGTCCTAGTAGTGGGCAAACTACCATGACCTTCATGTTCTTTTACATTTAACACTGTGACCTAAATTTTGGGTCACCTTTTTGTGTCATCTTGTTTGCTTACAGTAATAATGCTGCTGTTAAATTGAGTCCATGTGTGATTCTGGAAGCCTTCTGCTTCAGCTCTGGGTTTCCGTGAAGAAGAAGGCAGTTGTTCAGAATTGAATGTCAATGGTTGAGAATGATTAATATTTGATGTGTTTTGTTGACTTGTGTAGCATCTCTTTTTAAATAGTCTGGTTACTGATAAAAGGCTAATAAACCCTTGCTTTGCTGAAAGACACCATGCACCTTTAATAACTGAACTTAAACTGGGGACATTTTCTGGGTAGGATTATAGGTCTGATTTTTGTAAAATGATATTGAGTGTTTTACTGAGGATTCTGTACCATCTTCATTCTCTATGAACATTTAGGTTCTTTTGCTCAAGATCAATGTTGAATGAAATGGCCTGCAATTGCCATAGTGTCCTAATTTACAGTTCCTAAATATTGTTGAAATTCTTCATTCTTGTTCCTCTAATGTGTTCTCAAACTGTGATATTTGACCAATCTTCAACCCAGGTGACTTCTAGGCTCATACTTCTAAAACTCATGGGAGCAAATTATTTGGTCTGACAGATCTTCAGCATTTTAACTTTAACAAATGCTGTATAACATCTTATGTAAGTGGCTCAGAAAATGGTACCTGCCAGCTTTCAAAGCTCAGGTAAAATACTGCTGTGAGCGAGGGGGTGACACAGCCTCTGTCTCCATATGCTTGAAAGCCTCCGGTTTTCCAACACAAGGTTGGTGGCTGGGAAGCTACTGCTGAAGTTGGGGCACCTGAGCCAGCTGTGCCCAGCAGCCTGTGGTGTGCTAATGGCAGCTTTTGGGAACATTTGCTTCTCCATGTTTCTGAAAGGTGACTGATGAACACATAACAGTGATCTGGTCGCTGTCAGAGTGACATATTTTGCTGCTATTGCTACTGGTACCTGCAATTCAACCATAGTCTAATCTCACCTATGTGGTTTGATTTAACTTATTTTGAGGGTAATATCTTACCATATTGCGGGATATTTATGAAGTGAGTTCTTTGAAGCTCTTTCCTCTTGCTCTTAGCATCACTTACTCTTGGTGGATGCCTTTTATCTTGAAACAGATTTCAGCTAGCCATTAAGAAAGCTGAATAGTGGTGCTGTTTCAATTGGCCCTGTGATATTTTGCTTTTGCATATTAACTTTGCTGTTCTGCTTCTGATTCTACTTGAGTCTTACTGTTCTTGCACTGCTAGTGGCTATGTATTTCATATAAAAGAGAGAGAGAGAGATGGAATGTAAGGGTAGATGAGGAAACAAGGTTTTGATGCATATATATATATATAAATGTTAACAATTTTTCCACCAGTAGCAGAAAGGTGGGTCTTGCACAAAACATTGTAGGTCTGCTAACATAGCACAGGATCTTCCTGAACCCCAGTCCCTGCTGTGGACATGTTCAGCTCTTTTCTGTTTGGTTTACATTATTGGAAACTTGGAGCAAGGACAAAGGAATGAAGGAGAAAGAGGAGCCCTCATTGGAGCAGCTCCCATTGGAAAGGGAGATTGCAGGCTGGGAATGGAGTTTGTGGATTTGTGAGGGATAGAGGAAGCTGGGAGGTGGCAATGCTTTCCTCTGAACAGAGGAGACAAGAGCGATTCTACATGTGTTGCCTTGGTGTGTTTCTCTTCTCAGCCAGTCTGGGTTTCCCTGGTATACTCCATCAAGGTTTTGTTGCTGCACTTCATGCCACTCCCATAGTCCAGTCTTTCCAGTTTCTGAACTGGCCAGCTGTAGCTGGACCCTTGCCTTAAATAGTCAGAGGACTGGAATATCTCCCTCTCTGTCTCACTTTGACCTCCAGATCTTCCCACTCCAAAGCAACATGCATATTTTTAAGAAATCTGTGGTGGACATCTTATAAATGAGAGCTCTCACAATTTGCAATGTACTTCTTCAATGAGAGAACTGGGACAGAGTATTTATTTCTCCTCTCTGCATGCAGAGGGGTTGTTTATTCTTATATATTCCTGTGTGATCCAGGAGCCTCTTGATGGATGAGGCTGCTTATTTGAAATAAACAGTAGTTTAAATAGTAGGAAAAATCCTTATCAATACTGAGACCCCAACACATACATATATGTATAAAATACATCCTATTATAGGAGAGAAAGTTATGTAAGAAAGAAATACCATCTCAGCAGTCATAGCTTCAGGAACTGTTGGATATTATTACCATTGTCCTTTCTTCTCAGAGACACTTCCTGCAGAGTTGTTCAGGTTTCTGGACAGTGCTCATGTGACTAATAGTTCTATTTTATTTTTAGCTTTGGCTGACACAGTTATCAGGAATACTTGCGTATTGAACCACTGCAAGATGTTTTTTTAAAGGCTGTTCTGCTGTGTGCATAGCAGTGCTATAGGAAGATAAGCAGAACTGGGACACAGGTGTACCAGGTTCCAGGCATGTTCCAAACTTCACATAACTTTGTGATTTTGAGATACAGCTGTATATTAAACTTTCCCTTAAGTGCCTTTCTCTTCATCATCCTAAGGAGGATGGCTCCTGCTTCTGTTTTTCTGAGTGCCTGCATGGCCACAAACAACTGAAATAGTTGATTTATTATTTAAATTAAAATATAAAGAACTTTTTTTTATACCCATATTGTATCTGTTGCCAGTTAACAGCATGGGTTAGAAGGATTGGCACAGCTGATGGAGAAGCATATGGTAGCATAAGTAGAAATTGCTTAAGCTATGTTTGCTGCCCAGAAAGATTTAATGTATAACTGCCTCTTGACTCACAGTACTTTTATCTGTTAAAGCCTTTAGAAGGACTGCAGTTCTTTCCCACTTGGCCTCATAAGGCTATTTCCTAATAAAATGAAAGGTAGAGGTGAGAACTGCAGAAGTAATAGATGGTAACCATCAGACACTGTAAATGGAAGAGTTTTACCTGGACTCTAAAAGAGAAATCTAGCTTGCTGCATCCCTGCCCCTGGGAAGTAGTCCAGTGAGCCTCAGTCCTATTATCGTGCAGGTACAACCTATAAAATCAAGCTATTTTCTACCACTTCCCTCTTGCGGGAGAGACTTGATTTATAGCCCAAGTTTTCTCTATTTCTTCATCCTATGAGAAAGCAATTTGTTTCTCCCTTTCTTCTCTTCCATATTGACCATTTGAGAGATCATCAGCTTCTTAGCTTGGTCCTGGTGCACTCAAAATTAAAATCTCACCTGTTCCGGTTGGTGATGCTTCTCAGAGTATACTTTGTTCACAAGCAACAGAGGTCCTGAGAGAAGTATCTCAAACCAGGGAGGTGTTCAGCCAGTCCTTTGACACAGATGGTGCATGAATTGGTTAGAGGAGCATCCTGCTTTTTGGAAGACATACAGAAAAGATGAGACAAGTGGAGTTCTACTCCTGGGGTGGGAGAAACGTTGATCAAAGCTGAGATGTTGTAAGAAATGAAGAAGTAAAAAAATAAAACATATTCTTCCTGAATATAGGCAACACTTCAGAAGTCCAGATTAGCCAAACAGCCTGAGACTTGAGGTGTTTTGAACATGTCCTCTCAGAGATACCTCAAAGGGACTTGATCATCAGAAGAGGATGAGTGTGCAGCCTCTGAAGCTGGTGCCCTCTGTTCTTTAGATCAAAAGATTTAATCTCTTAAAAATGCCCAGTGCTCTCTTTGCATTTCAGTCGGTATACATACTAGGAAAAAAAGGAGCCAGCATTACCAGTAGTGAGAAACTGGCCCCCAGCTCTCTGTGCTAGTGTGCAGAAATGCATGATCACTGCCTTTGGGGCAGTGACTGCCTTTGTTTGTAGTGATTTCTGTCCCCACTACCCCAGTGCTTAATGATGTACCTCTTGAGATCTCCAGGGTGAAAGTCTGAGCAGCACTGTTGACTTAAATGCATTCTTCTTTCTTTTGTACATTGCTTGGAGAATCTTTCTATGGATCCTCTGCTGTTGTAAATAGATACTCCAGGCATTCAAAAATATATCCTTCCAACTCTGCACCAAAGAGAAGTGCTAGTCCTACTTTGAAGAGATAGAAATGGGAAGTTACATGATCCCGGTTCCTCCATCACCATACCATGGCACTGATTGCCAAGGGGCTGGTTTGCAGAGGGAAGAATAAAATATGGAGGTGGGCGAGGAGGGAATTGGGGAATAAGAAGGAGAAAGAGGGTATGACTGTGTTTGTGCCACCATGATGCTGTGCCAGCAGCTGCCTTCGCTCCCTGCTGCTTTGGGAGAGATGCCAGTGGGTGCCCAGCCCAGCACTGACAAGCAGCTACTTATGTTTTATGTTCTCCTGATCCATCCTCACGTGAAGCTTTATCCTTTGTACTGCTGGCACTGGGCAGCTGCTCTCTGGCACCCTCAAGGTGATGGTTTGCTTCCAGAGTTGTTGCGATGGCCAAAATCTGGGTTCCCCAGGGCATGCAACCTGGGCAGGTTGTCCTGTCCATCCCCTGCCTTCTCCCCCCCCCCCCCCCCCTTAGGAACAATGTGGGCTGTAGTTTTATAGTTTTTAAGTATTTTGGATTATCCTAGAACTGACAGGGCAGGACCCAAGCCTGAGTGGTCAAAGGCTGGTGGATGCCATGCAAGTCTGGCATCTTAGAGAGATGTCTCTTCACATGATTTATCTGAAGACCTTCTTGGAGATTGAAGTCCCTCAGTTCTCAGTAGTGCCAATCTTTTAGGCTGGGTAGTTGAATGGCTTATCTTTCCCAGGAGAGAGAGTGATGATTGTCAAGGTTTGGCTCCATGATGGGTACTAGTTCTCTGAAAGAAACGTACAGGTGGATTACTTTGTACCAAAAGAAAGATGCCCCAGTCCCCTTCTGGTCTTGGCCTTATAAACTTTACCCGTGATCCAGTGAAATGCCTGGGCCTCCAAAGTGTCAGCTTGACTCTTAATTTATTATTGTCTAAAATAGCAAAATATTCTGGAATGTTTATATTATGTAGTACTTTCTTCATGATCACCTGCTGCCTGTGTCTGCACCAGCTTCTGGAAAAATCTAACTTGAACTTCTCCTGTGTTCAAGCCACCTCATTACTGCAGGGAGCCACCTGAGAAATGTGTTAATGGCCATATGCCAGCACACTCAGCTCTGTAAAAACCACTGAGATGAACCTGCTCTGACTGCTGAAAGCCAGAAACAACTACCCTCTTGTCTACACCAGGAAAACTACAACTTGTTAATTTGCCATCGGCCAGCAGCTGCTCTCAGGCTGGCAGTGCTGGAACTGGTAAACGGGGCTCAGGCATATTTAACACTGCAATAAAACATAATTTAGACTTACAGAGCAGACTGGTAATGCTGCCTATTATCAAGGTTGTTTGACACTTCCCATTATAAGACTATTTTCAGCCACTTACAAGTTTGCCAAATTTTAACAGCTTGCAATGAGATTTCTTTAACTCACTGTCTGCCTCGTGCTGAATATTGTTATTGTTCTTTAAAAAGAAAAACCAGCATTTATCCAGAGCAGTTCAGCTGTTTCTAAGAAAGAAGACTGAGAAAATATCTTGTTAGTCTTGTTAAATTTAGGCGACCTTTTCTTTTAACTGCTCAGAGGCAGGATTTGGCAAGAGGGGGGAGCCACTGTCAGAGATGCTTGTGCTCTTTCTATGAATATTGACCAAAAAGTGCAAATCCTCAAAACATTTCAGTTAACACCAGCTAGCAGGTGTTTAATTCGTAGCAATTTCCTTGAAGAGGTGATGCTATCAGGCTATGCAAGTCTGGTCTTTGAGGTGGGGAAGCTGGTTCCTACCCAGCCCCAGGAGCGTGCAGACATGTGGGGACATGTGGTGCCCAGCTTCCCCATGGCTCTTGACTGAGCCCAGGCCATGCAGAAGAGGGGGGGGAAAGATTTAAATGGGGCAGAATGCAATAGTGATTGCAAGAGCAATTTTGTGTGCTTTGGAGAGCTTTAAGGTATATATAATAGGCATATGTAGTATAGGTAAAGGACCCTAGAGATAGGAGATTTGTAGACATTGTTCATGGTATCCATTAGCTTAATGCATTCTTTTTACCCATTATGTGTTAAGCTATAAAATACAAGCCAAAAATAAAATTTGATAATTGTGCTTGTCAGTGGCTTATCTTATTTCCTTTTCTTTTTCTTTCTTTTTTCTGTTTTTTTTTTCTGTTTTTTCTTATTTCTTTTCTTTTTTCTGCTTTTTTCTTTTCTTTCTGAATATAATGGTAGAAATCAGATTATTATTGAAGAATACTACAGGCAGTCAAAATCAAACTATTTTTGCTCTTGTTTACCATATATTTTTCATGGGTAACGTGGTTCTGTGCAATCACAGAATGTCAGGGGTTGGAAGGGACCTCTGAAGTTCATGAAGCCCAACCCCTGGCCGGAGCAGGACCAAAGCTAGAGCAGGCCACTCAGAAATGCTTCCAGATGGGTCTTGAAAGTCTCCAGAGATGGAGGCTCCATAACCTCTCTGGTGAGCCTCTTCTAGGGATCTGTAACCCTTACAATAAAGAAATTCTTCCTCATGCTGAGGTGGAACTTCCTGTGCTCTCTCTTGAATCCATTGCCCTTTTTCCTACCATGGGGCACAAATGAGAAGAGTTTTCCCCTTCCTTCTTGATGTCCATCACATATTTATACACATTAATTAGATCCCCTCTCAGGTACTCTTTACTTTCCTATTAAGACCCTGTTGAAATTGGGTGCTACTCCTGCCTAAATGTTCCTGCAAGTGCTGGTGAGACTTTGATTCATCCCCACAGTGACCCTGGCCTGAATTTCCCCAGTGGCTGGAGGAGGAAGAGAAGGAAAAACAAAGTCTCTTCAGTGATGAGTCTCTGCCTTCAGCAATGCTGCCAGTCCACCTGTTATAATAGCTACAATCTAGCCCCCCAAATACCATATTTTTTCAGTTTCCTATTAGCTTACTTATGTGGAAATTGCAGGGGAGTCTCACAGCATATCTTGCAGAGCTCATACGACCTGCAGTCTCAGCATATCTGGGTTGGCATACCAGTAGCATTAGACTTTATCTACTACAAATCTACAGCTGTAAATAGAAGGGCAGCTGCAAGCCTACACCAGAAGGTTCAGAGACTCATGAAATCAATTATATTACTTATTTCCAGGCAAACAGGGTTACAATGGAGTTCAGCCATCTGAACATATGACCTTACCATTGCAGTTGAGGCATGGCTGCAGGAGGACTGCACTTAAATTTAAAATTAACATTTAAAAAATTAAATGTAGCTCACACCTTCATTATGTACGTGCTCAGTGCACAATGGTATCACGTTAAGACACTTTAAACCTAAGGCAATTTTGTGTTTTTACAGTAGTAGTTTTTTAATGGGCAGCCTTTCTTCTGCTTCCCTGGCTGGTGTAAGAAGCCCACACAGATACAGGAAATCAGAGGGGGAAAAAAAAATAAAGTAAACCAGAATATAACTCTAAAGGCTGTCAAATACATGTAGTTTAAAAGAAACGGTGCCAGGTGTTTTTGCCTTTTTTTTTTTTCTCCTTATTATCTGCTTTGTAAAACCATTCTCAGGTTGAAGGTGGATGGGAATCCTTTAATGATCCATCAATAAAACCACTTAGGAGACCTGAATAGCAGCTGTGACAGGTGACCTTTTTTTTCAGAAATGCTCTATCAGTTCTCATTATCTTGCCTCTAGGTCACTTTGGGGTCCTTTCATAGCCCCTTCTTTTTCTCCTCTGAAATAAACTGTGTTTCTTTCCATCTGGAGAAGAGGCAGCATCATTGTTTGGGAGAGTGTGCCATTCACAGGAGATGCCTATGGAAAGTACCTTGCTTACCATGGCAGAAGTGCTCTCACTGAGGAGGAAGCTGAGGAAGGGGAATGGGAAGAGATGGCCTGAGCATCTCTGATTCAAATCTCAGCAGCAAAATGCTCTCTGCTCCATCCTGGAGACCAGTGGTGCCACCTCTTGCCTCTGTCCCAGCCATATTTTGTAGAGAAAGTAAAATAATCTCTCTCTCTTCTGACTACCTTGGCAAAGCTATTTCATTGCTTCAGTTTTACTCCAAGTTGAGTAAGAACTGTCTGGACCTCTCTTTTCTGTCTAGCAAAGAGGTTTCCAGGTTTGTCCCCATAAAAGGGTTCCCAGCTGTCTGATTTCTGAGATTAGAAGAAGCAATTAAATAATTTTTGCTATGATGCATTAGCTAAGCATGTGAAATTCAGTGGTCTTATAGCTGCAAAACAAGAGGCTTTTTCAAAGGCCTTGCATCAATATTATTTTTATTCCTGTGACTTGTTTTGTGAAGCTTGGATCTTTGCAGCAATGCTAGTAGTGAATAAATAATCAAATCTGTTAGTAAAGTGCTATGTTTTACTCTGATTTACTTGCAGATATTTGAAGCAGATATGAAATTGGGCAGAATTGATGGGGGGGGAGAAGAGAAGGTTTTTTACTGAGGTATCTGTTTCTTTGAAGTAAGCTGAAATGTTGTGCCATGGTATTGTGATCAGGAGAGTGTAAGAGTGTCCATATTTCATGTTTTAATAACAGCCTTGTCTTACCCAGTTTTGCTTTAGACATGAAAATGCAATTTTTGATGCTTTATCACTTAAACCAAGAAACTTTGCATGGAAAGAGCTAGAAATGAAGTTTCTGCAGACATGTTTTATTTTTCTAAATGCTGACAAATAACTCCTGCCAAATGCTACATAAAGGAGAAAAAGAAACATATGGCAATTCAACAGGAGTGAAAAGATGAGCTAATCCAGCATCCAACAAGTCTTTGGATGAGACTGAAATAAAACCAACCAGCCGTTATCATGCTTGATAGCACCACTATAATTAGGAGTCTGTCACCAGGCTCATAATGAACCCTTAGCCCTATTTTCTGGGGCTTATAATCTGGTAGTAAGAGTCACTTTGGTTTGCAAGTTGGCATACTAGGGCTCACTGTGCAGAAGGCTCAACTCTAGTGTGCAGGTTTTAAATCAACTGGCTGTTAAAAGTTGGGTGGGTTGTGCCAGTGATGAGCTAGTTGTGCTTATGATCTGTCTTAAGTGTTTAAGGAGCCAGTGCCTAATGTGGTTTATTTACCTTTAGCATGAAAAGTATAAACGTGTGGTTCAGTATCCTGATGTGCTCTCTTTAAGCTGCTGTGTAAGGAATAAAGAATGCAAGGAATCAAGGTTTTTATTTATTTATTTATTTATTTATTTCCTTCCCTTAGTGTTATGGTTCCTACATCTGCCCTAGCAGAAGCTGCTGCTGCAGAGCTGGAGGCTAGCATTTGCTGTACTCTGCCTTAAAAATGTATTTGTAAGAAAACTTATTCCTTACAGGCCAAGTTTTTGATCTTAGGCAGAAGTCTGGCAGATGAGGCAAAAATCCAGCTTGCTTCTTTCTCCTATTTTTCCCTCTATCGTTGTGGCTTAGTCAGCTGCTGGCAGACAGACTGGCTGTGCAGAAGGTGCCTCAGTTGTATTTGCAGGCATGTGGTTAAGTCTGAATAAAGGGGTTTAAACTACAGGAAGTGTCAATTTTTTTTTTCTGGACCCTGAAATAAAATACTAGGAGCTGAAAGAAGCCCTCTTTAGCATATCTTTATTGCTTGTTGTCCTCTCCTCTCCCTTCCAGTGATGGAGTCTCTCAGCACCTCAGGATGTCTAATGTAACTGTTTGAGAATGTCCACAGGAGACAGGGCAGAGCTCTTAACAACAGCATCTCCTCTGCAGCATGCGAGTCTAATCATGAAAGGTCAAATATTTGTACGTTAAGGCTGGGGGTTCAGATTTCAGTGAGATACCTAATGAGATTTTCAGAAACGTTGAGGCTCTCCTGTAGCCTTGTGTGCCAGTCTTAAGAGTGAGGCTTAAAAGGAATAACTAAGCAACCTCAATAACTTGAGCAAAATCTGAGTAGGTCAGTCCTGTCCCAGTGTGATTCAGCCTTCTGACTTGGTACGTGAAAGCAAAGGTGAACTGAGGTGTATGCTGTTCACATTTAATATACAGTAAATGTTAACTTTCCCTCCCGAACACTTCAGGGGAGGCTTTGATGTTCATTTGATGGAGGCGAATAGGTTGGGGGAGGATTAAAGTACATGAAGTGCTACAGTAGTCCTAAGGCTAGTGGGGCGGGCAGCCAAGTGGTGTCCCTGCATTGTCCTCGTAGAGAAGAAATTTAAAAACCAGGCACACAAGTGAGCTCATAACCCCACCACCCCCTGCTGTACTGTTTCTGCTTGTCAGAAAGAGAAAGTCTGCACTGCTTTTCTGACAAAGAGACCTCCTACATTTATGTATTAGTAATTCATAATTAGCAGCTGTAGGTTGGCAGCCTCTTCAGACGGCTATGCCAGGTTTTGCTTTCTCGAATGAGAGGCTGACCCATAAAGGCTGTGCCTGTAAACTCAAGAGTCAAGAAATCTTGTCCCTTGAACATGCTGTCAGGGGCCATCATTACTTGCCTCTAGGCAAGCTACTTTGAAATCCTGTGGGAGTCAAGAGCTGCTGCCTCTTGCAGATCCCTTGGCCCCAAGCCCCTGGTCCTGCTGTCTGCCATTCAAAACCTGCTGGCACCCTCGCCACCGACTTCTGACCTGGCTGGCCAGGGAGGACAATAGGAAGGAGAGGGTGGTACCATATGTGCCTCTATAGACACACATTCTTGGCTTCCTCACCTAAGTCTGCTGGCAAGCACGTGGTAAGAAGCAGCTGCTGACACTACTAGTTGCATTACTCTCTTCATCTGGGCCCTATGCTTTCCAGCAGGAGCCATGAAGCATGGATTTGAACCAAATCATGACAGTTTTCTGTGGAAAGGAGAGACTGTGTGAAGAACCAGGGGTACAAGGCAGGCAGGGACCTCTGTTTGGCTCTTGGTGCACAGAGGTGCAAGAGCAGGGCATGATTGAGGAGGTAAAGGAGAACCTGGGTATCTCAAGATGGTCTCTCTGGATGTGTAATGGACATTGCAAGAAAGCAAATAGCATATTCTAGGATACCTGTAAACAGAGGAATGATGAATAAATAAGACTCATTCAGCCATCTTCAAAAAAACACGAGTCACGTGGTGCATAGAAACTGCTCATGCCAACAACTTTGATATTGGCACTGAAGACTGGTGTCTTGAAGATTAGTGTGTGAATGTTGGGGACCTCTGTGAGTATGGTTTTGATAGTTGGAAAAAGCCAAGCTGAGCTATCTAATCAAGAATATAAAGCTGATCACAGAAGGAAGGCACTGTACAACAGTCTCATTGAAAAGAAGGCTTTTTAAAATTTCCATTAATTAGAATGTATTTGATCTCTTGGTTTAATCTTAATTTAGGGAGAAATGTGGAAAGCACCATCTTATTTCTGTTTCATAGCAGAAGCTTATATAACCCTTCAGCTTCTGGTATTTCCAAACTACAGTATAAATTACAAAAGGAAGAGCTGTAGTTGGTGTGGGAAACAGAGTCTGTGTCAACCAAGTCTTCTGTTTTACAATGCCCATTTTATACTGTCCTCCAGAAGGTATGACAACTCAGCTTATTAGCAGGGCTTTTTTTATAATGTGCATTGTGAAACATTTTTCTGAAAAAGTGAAGGAGAACTCCTACAGGTTTGTTTTGGTTTGGTTTTTTTCCCCAACAGCTATGTCACAATTCCTGACCTTTTTGTGTGTATGTAATTCAATAAAATATATAGATATTCACATTTGATATGACCACTTCTTGGAACTTCAGAATCCATTAGTTGATGCTTAGCAGCAGATTCTTCTCTTCCAAACTGCTGCTGAGGAAGGCACCAGCCAATCTCAGAAAAGCCTATTAAAAAAAGATAAAGTCTCAAACAGCAGTGATAGAGTCTGGATGTTTATCTTCACTAAAAGATGCCAGCTGTTCCTCTCTTCAAATACCAAAATTAGGTATTTGTCTTTTAAAAAATATTTTACTACTAAATATTACTTACAAAAACAGCCCTCGCACTTTCTCTAACTGTTGCATTAACAGTCAAACTGTCATGCTTCAGCTAGCAAGCTACAAGGTTTCATTTTTTCCTCACCCTTCTGGAGCTAATAATTTTTTTTTTTAATTGCCCAAAATACAGTTTTGTTTAATGGCTGTGCTGAGGAGACTGAACCTTTCCCCTTCTGTTGGCACACTGTTGGCTTTCCCAGGAGGCAGACATTCAGAGGCAGTAGTGCTGTTCCCCTGGCCCTTATTTGAGGTCTAAATGCTGTCTAATCACTGTGCATTTTGTCTTGCTAGTAGATACCTAAAAAGTTTATTGTTCACTTTTATTACACACTCAAAGGGGAGAAAGCTATTATTTCTTCTGGAGGTATCCTTTTACAAGAGTTTAAGAGCTTAAGTTCCCCTTTCCCCCAGAACTTCCCCTGTTGCTTTAGAAGGGGAAGTCTCTGCTACTTTTGTCCCCTCTTCAACCTTTTCCCATCTTCCTGCCTCTCCAGCCACCTCCTCTTTCATTTCTCAGTAGTTCCTTATGGCTCTTCCAAAGAGCCACAGTCTAGACTTGGCATGATTCTTGCCTTTTTCATTAGTGCCACTGGTAAACTCATTATGGAGTGGTTAAATTGCCTGTGTTTATTAGTTTTGTTCTGCATTTCTTAGTTATAAGGAGCAAATAACTATTGCTGCCTGTCTTCAAGCTCAGCAAGAGGCCATTGAGATACATTAGTCTCCAACTTATTTGAAAATACTGTGCTTTTGCAAAACCAGAATTACCACAGTTATTTTTAGCAGAACCCTTCACTTGCCAAAGTTGATGATTTAGGTTTTCCACTTGTTCATGATATTTTCAAACCCGTTATACATTTATAATTATAGACATCCATTTAAAAAATGAAATGACCGGCTAGGAAAGCAGAGGAGCCCTGCACTTACTTGGTTTGTAAGTGTAGACTCTCGTAGTGTGGTGTGAGAAGCCAGCCTAAGTATTTGGAATGCTCTCTCCCCAGAATTTTTTCATAGTTTGGCACCCTCACATTACTTGCTGCTTTCTGCTTACCAAGAGGAAGGGCTGGGAAGCAATTATGAGTAAATAAAATTATTTTACAGGGAGAGCTTTCTTGCAAGAAAGGAAAGGAGAAGGTTTTTACCTTTGCAGGGGAAAAAAAAAAAAGACCTGAGAGAAAGCAGACACTTTAAAGCACTGTGGTGGATTGAGTCAACTCAGTGTGTGTGTTTTGGATTTGTGCACACATGGTAAGAAAAGCCAGCAAAAGTCTTCATGGGATTTCACTGAGAAGAAGCTGCAGATGCCAAGTCCATTTATCATTTCTTTGGTTTTGTGCCACTGGCCCTTATGGCCTTCTCCAGCCTTGGGATGTGAACACTTTCTGTCCCATTACATATGCTTGTTTTGTTTTTAACCATTTCTTTGCCACTGTACTCCTTATATTCTGTGACACAAGACATATTTCCCCTTACAGGGGACTGGGTGCATTGCTTTAAGAAATACCAGTGTTTGGAAAGATAACTGAACTGATCCAGAATCAGCTTTGGTGGATTTGCAGGATTTTTTTTCTGGGGGGTTACTTATGACAGGACTACTGGTATAGAGGTCTGCTCAGGATCTACTGTTTTTTACAATTAACCACTTATTTTTTTCTCCACCCTGTTTTTTAATTCCCACCCTGTTTTTTCCCCACCAAGCCTTCCATTAAAAAGTGTAGGCTCCACAACCACCCATCTGTTTGTGGTCTACCTGAAGAAGATGGCATCTTGAAGAAGCTTGGTTCTTCAATAGCCCCCTCATGCAGTCCCAGCGAAGGTCTTGTGCCTGAAATGCTCTGTCTAAAAGCACAGGCAATCCAGACCTTTCCTGCACTTCAGGTCATTGCTTTTGCAGTCGTTGCCTTACATGACTGCTTGAAGATACAACACAACATGTGGGCCAGCAATCCCTGGCTGATGGTCAGAAGTTCCCCTTTGGTCATGCAGAAAGACATCTACTTTTGTTTTTACTTTTCTCATCCTCTAAGCCCCAGGTGTTGACATCAAGAGGTACTGGGTGGATCAGCATCTGACTACAACTGCCAGCTGTTCCTGTGGTCAGAATTAGCAGGGATAGATTAAACAGTTTAAATGATAGGTCTTTGCACACCTGGCTGGTTTTGACAGAAACGGGCAAGGAAGAGTTATCCACGTGACTCTGCTGGCAGCTTTGAAGGTTGGTAATTTCCATGAGCACTGGGCTGAAAGCAGTTACTCCAACTGGTGTAGCTGGAGCTGCAAGATGTGGTGTTGTACTTTAAGGTGTGATTTAACAACTGTGACTTCCCTTATGGCAAATCTTTTTTTCTAGGCTGTGCTTGAAGATGTTTGGTAAGACATAGTCAAGGAAGTGTGTGCTCTTCAAACTTAGAGCTGAGTTGTCTGTCATGTCCATGCTTAAATCTTTTCTGAGGTGGTGGGGTCCGAGAGGATTTATCACTTTTTGTTGCAACAACTTGCTCTCTGACTGTTAAGAGAATGGATTATTTCAGAGTGATCACCTCAGTTTAAACCTTGATGAGTAGAGCACAACAGGCGAGTGGGTGTGCCTGACAGCAGAACCTGGGTGTTATGAGGAGTTAATCTACACAATGTCCAACTTATCCTTCCTGTAGAACCTCAGGAACAAATGCTATTATCAGTAGATAAGTTGGAGTAATGGTGAAAAGGGTTCTCTTGGTCTTCTCACAGTCTAGTTAGACTAGGGTTCTCTTCCAGCATGGTATAGGTATGTATGAGTATTGAAGAAGAAGATGCTTCATGAAGCACTGTGAGCTGGAAGGCCACTCATACAGTGATACTCTAGCAGCTGGAATTGGACTTCCTTTATCCTTAATCAGAAAACCAGAGGGAGAATTTCCAGCTTCTGTTGTTTTTCCTCTGTCTCCCCTGAAGTTCCTCACTACCTCGAACTATACCTTTGTAGCAACAAAATTTTTGGTCTTTGTCTCTACATATATGTGTGTGAGACAAAGCCATATAGATACAAATCCTTCTTTTGCACTCTTAATAGTTTTTCACTATTATTCCTATTTTTCCCCATTTTTGGCAGCCATTTCCTGAGTTGGACTGCTCCCACGCAGCAGTGAGGCAGCACAGCTGATGATGGGCTGTGGGGTGAGGATACATCAGTGGTGTAAGCAGAGAATGCTGCCAGGACTTTGTTGTGAGTCTTCTGCCTCACCCATGGCTGTTGAGCTGCCTGTTTGCCAGTGCTCTAAACTGGGTCTGTGAAATGCTGCAAAAAGCACTACACCTTTAGCAGAGGGTGTGTGTAGGGTTTAGGTACTAATTGGTATAGGAGAAGGGGAAGGACTGTAAATGCCTCCAGTCAGCACTGACTTCAGAGGATCCTTTCCATGGAGTAATGCCCTAAAGCTCTGCCTATGGTCTTGTAGTAATAGAATAAGAGATAACTGTGCTCTTCTCCAGAGTGGACTGATAAAATCTGCTTCTGTTGCACAAAGCTGCCTTGGTGAGGAAGTAGCTGAGGTTTCCCTGTGGGCCCTAGCTGTAATTTCCCTCTTGCTTTCAAAGGTGTCTGTCTATTTTTGGATAAAACTTCACTTAAGTCTTCATTTTTCTTGGAGCCTGCCTTCAGAATCAAAAAGAAACTGAAACAAAACCCATTGAGCAAGTGAAACTACAGGATTATTCTTTCCTTGATTTGTGGTGGTGTTTACTAAGGACTAACTTTGACTGGCAGTCTCTCAACAGGAGGAAAACAGATCCACATTGGAATATGCTCTCCCTCCAATTAGCTTAATGGGAAAAATAAGCTCCTTAAATCTTTTCTTTCTATCCCAGGTAAATCCATAATTAATTCAGTTTTGGTATGTTCTTCTAACCAAACACTTGCATTCTTGAATCTGCTTCATTGTCTTCATTATGGTCAGGTTAATAAATCCTTTAATTTTGGAAAAGTGATTCAGAAGAATGAATTTGGTATTTTCCCTTTATTCTCTGCCAAAGTCATATGTAGCCTTTGAAGTTACCATCAGCATAAGTTTAGCCTTTGCAAAAAACTATTTGAAATGAGAACAAATGTCATCCAATGTCTTATTTTGGACAGAGTCCTAGGTAATGGCACTAGTATAGTTTAGTCTGATGTATATTTAATAATCTAGATAGAATTCCAATAAATGAGATTTGGATTGAGAAAACAGTGTGGGAATTGGCCTTTTCTGTCCCAGTGTTGTCAGTCTGATCTTGCAGTCTTCTGGTGCCTTGTGTCTCCATCAAAGTTTCTAATGCAAACTTGGGTACCCCATCACCATCTCTGCTTTCCTCAGGAACTGCTTCAAAGCAGGAGTTATCAGGGTCTGCAGATGGTGCAGTGGATGGTTTCTAGCAGTATGGCAGAGCTGCTCTGGGTGTACTGTCTGAACAGCTGTTTTACAGGGCTCCCTTTGCAGGGGCTGCATTCATTGCCAGCAGGTAGCTGCTGAGGCAGCACGTGGTTTTGTGTTGTGTTCTCCAGAGGCAAATCACTCTGCTTTGAGAAGGTACCTCAAAACAGAGGCAGGTACTGTCCAATGAACATGGGTTATTTGGCTTAACATAGGAAAACATTAGCTTGGGTTTTCTTATGCCTGTTGGCAAAAAGGTGCTCTTTTAAAGAAATGCCAATAATAATAAGAGCTACTTCAAATAAGGTCTGAGTTTCTTGACTAGGAGTGGGGAATTATGTAGATTGCCAACCCTGAGAACCCTCTGATACTCAGTGTCATGATTAGAGGGTGTGAAAGTCTATTTGAGGACTTGGGTAATTTAAACTACTTGAGCTCCACAGCAAGATTACTTCAGATAATGCTTGACAGCTGTGTTTTCTAGCAATAAGGGCTCAACTATAGCAGTAGTTGTTTGTTGTTTGTGACCCTCTCTGATTTTGAAGCAATGCTTGCTTTCATGACTGGTCTTGAGGGTTTGAGGAAGGGATAGTTTTGCTAATTGTACTCCAAGCTGAAGACTGGATAGGTATTTTCTTTTTGCTATGTGGCATGGTTTGATTTCTTGTCCTGGGAAGATACAACTGGAAGGTGTCAACTTTTTAAGAGGAATCACAGAATACTAGGTTAGAAGGGATCTCAAGGATCATCTGGTCCAACTTTTCTAGGTAGAAACACTGTTGAGGTAAGAAAGTGTTTGGATTTTTCAGTTTAAGAATTTTTTGCTCACCGTGTGTGCCCATGTATATGATTTAAACCACATTTCTAGAACACACATGGAACATATTTGGAGGCAGGAAGTGTGTGATGTGTATGTGAACTGCAGTGTTACAGTTTTAGCTCTGTGTGTGGATATACTATATATGGATATATGTATTACTGGATGCCAATTAATTTCACTAAGACTTAGCACAACATCTTTTAGAAACACTGCTACTAGGAGAGTGTATTCCCTTGTTGTCTATCTAGCATTTGTGTAAAGACGTTGTCCCTGTCACCCTCCAAAAATCTGCTTTCTGCTGCCTTTCCTTTGTTGTACTTCAGAGTGGCTAAAGTCTCCCATGAGAACTAGAGCCTGTGGTCTGGAGACTTCCTTGACTTGTTTACAGAAGACCTCAGCTACTTCTTCACTGTGTGGTGTGCAATAACCTCCCATCACAATTGCCACTCTTATTGGTCTCTCTTCTAATGCCAACCCACAAGTGTTCACTCAGCCTTTCATGTAAAGGGTAAAAATTCTCCACTGCTCCAATTTGCTAGGTGGGTCTCTAGTAGCCTTCATTGCTTAAGAGAATACCATGGTCAAAAAAGTCAGGATGCTGCCTGAGATACCAGCCATGCAGACAGTAATTTATTTGCAGGAACTGTCCACTCCTACCTGGGCTTTTTGTTTTTGCTTTTAGGATCAAATGAGCTGGATCTTCATGTTTGTCCATAGAGCTCTGAAGCAATTCTTCATGTATTCCAGGTCTCATGGATGAGCAGCAAGGGGGATGATAGTTGGAGGAACAGATAAGCTTCAGTTGTCCTTCTACATCATCCCAAATCTGGCACCCCACAAACAAAATATCTCCCATTACAGCATCTTTGAATAGATGGGTTCCTTTGACCTCTGTAGATGGGAATCTCCACCCATTGTCACCCAGCTCCTCCTCATGGTGCTCATGTTCTGTTCAGGCCTTATGGGACTTGAAGGCTCACATCATGGAGTTTGTTCCCTATGCTGAGCTATTATGGCACAGTACTAATCCTGTCCATTCAGACCTCAGGGCAGAGAAGGAATCTGAGTCTTGCCATCAGAAGTCCCAGGCTCCTGGCTGCTCCCCAGTCTTCATCCCCCATTTTGTCCTCTCCATGTCCCTCCTTTCACACATTGGGCTCTCCTTGGGCTCTTGCTTTTGCAGGACCCTGAAGACCCCACTTATCTCCTGGTCACCCTCTACTGTCTTCCTCCCATATCCTGCTTGTGTGCCTCCCCAGTGCCCCCCTGCACTCTGCTTTCCTCAGGGAGGCCATGGAGGAAGCTGGAGTCACCTTCTCCCTCTGGGCTGTAGCTGCCTCTTTGTTAGGGTTCTATCTCCTGCCACTGCTCCAGGCTTCTTCCAGAGGAAGGAAAGGAAATTAATTTCTGTGGATTCCCTGTGGCACAGTGTTTTGCCATAGTCTGGCCCAGGCAGGAGGATAGTGGCATAGCTCTCTGTCAAAGGGGGCTGGGCTGGGCTGGAGGGATCCTGAGAGGAGAAGCCCTATTGGGTGGCCAAGCTTGACTTCTCATGATTAGTGCTTAGAAAGAGTAGTCCTGACAATGGTGAGAATTTTTTTCTTGCTTTCTCATCTCCAGGCATTAGTGGTTTTGCTTTGGCCAAGGTCTCAATTTCAACAGAATTAAAAAACGTGTGTAGGGTTGTTTTTTGTTTGTTTCTCCAATAGGGTTTAGTGATACCTATTCTGGTCTGAACTTTTTTTTTTTTCCCCCCTTCAATTCCAAAAAGAAACAAGTACTCTTATTAAAATTAGGTCACCTTTGCCATTAGTAACCAAATCTGAAATAACTTTCTAGGCCGCTTTGGAGTTCTCCCATGAAAGTCAATAATTCTTTTTTGTTGTGGTGTTTTTTTGTTTTGGTTTTGAACTGTTGGGTGCCTTTTCTTCACTCAAATACCTACCTCAACCTCATCAAAATATTAACAAGGAGGTTTTTATGCGTAAGTATTTATTTCCAGACCCAATTTGCAGCTGTTATGGTTTGTTGGATCAGTGGTTTCATTTTTTTAATGAAAATTCTAAAGAGGTTTTGATTATGAAATGCAATGCCTTCCAAAGAGCTATTAAGTTTTAATGTATCAATATCTCATTTTAAAAAAAATTACTTTTCAAAGCTTCATACCTGTTTAAAATTAGAGAAACTGCAGATAAATTAAAAGTCTGGGTGGCAGGAGGCTTCTATCCCTGTAGCAATTTGAAAAAAATATTAAATAACTTTTGAGTCAAATTCAGACTTGCAAAAGGAATCAATGCTCATGAGTAACATGCAGGATGAATCTTTAGGCCTTTTCTGTGTTTTAAAAAAGCCATTTTAGGAGGTTTTGAGGACATTTTAAAAGCCACTGACTAAGTTTAGCCTTTCAGTCCCTCAGCAGGGCGGGCTGATGTGGTCCTTTTAGTGCCAGAGATGAACTTTGGCAGAAGGAGGCGTTACCAAAATCACACTGTGCCACTGCCAACTGGAAATGAAATTTACAGCCCTTATCCCACGGTTTTATGTTTTAACCAGTGCTCCCACATTTAGTTCCCGCAAGGCTGGGGGGGGAGGAGAGTAGGGGGTGAAAATCTGTTGCTTGTTTGACCTTGTGTAAGTTGAAAAGCCCCGTGCAGTGTCAGAGAGGAAGACACAGGCACAGCATGGTTGTTGGTGAAAACACATGGCCACAAAGGCGGCGAGACAGTGGTTTACAGTTTGCTGACAAATGACTTGGTTTCCCTCCAGCCTAATCTGGAAACAAAACCATAAGCTGTGAGTGAACTGGATCCCCCAGCTGTTCACCAGATCTGGAATTTTCTATGGCTGCCCCCCCGCCAGCCCCTCCCAGAGCAAGGCTCCCGCAGAGTGTTGTCCCTGGACAGATTATTCAGCAAAATGCCTTAGAAAACTGGCTTCACATTTGTCAGGGGTTTGTTGGCCCTAGGAATGGCCTGCGTGAAAGGAAAATGTTTCTGGAAGATGTCTGGAGAGTGCCTGTCCCAGGGTTTCCCTGCTTGTTTGTCAGTGCTGAGAGGTGGAGGGAGAGCTGGAGAGTCCATGTTGTGTGGCACTGAGCGGACTGTCCTGTCCTCCTGTCCTCCAGCCCCTATTTGGCTGCACCAGGATAAAGTGGGTGAGGAATGAAAGGAGAATGATCAACCACTGCTGAGGTTTTCCTGATTCAGGTGTTGGGGTTAAAAATGGCATTATAGGTTTGCCTCAGGTATTCACAGACATTTTTTTTATTATTACTGGTTGTTTGGCGGTCTTTTTCTTAGGAAGGAAAAGTGGGAGATCTCCATGTTAGTTCTGGCATCCTCTCAGCCACCTTCTCAACTGACTGCTGCCCAAGGAGCTGGTCCTTCTTCTTCCCTGTGTTGCCTCTGGAGCTCACCAAACCAAAGAAAATGAGGTTTTTTTTCTAGATTAGTGAGTCGAATCTGTATTCCTGAAGGCCAACTGCAGGGAGGAGCTGGGACCACACAGTGTTGGCTAAGGAAAGGAGAAGGCTCTGCGTGGGCAGAAGGTCACCCTGCCTGGTGGTGTGGATCAGCTGGGTCAGCTGTCTCGGAGCTGTGCCCAGAGCATTCCCTCTTGGGTATCTACCAAGATGCAAACCCCATGTATGTTATCTTGTTGAAAGACCACACTAATCTCTTTCTGCCTCCCTCATCTGTTTTTCAGTGTGAGTTCACTGGTATTTCTTTGGGGGATATTCCTTACTTTCATGAAATTCTGTTAAAAGAGCCAGTCAAGCACAAGCGGACAAATTGGTTTAGAAAACAAATTTCATTCATCCCTGTGCTCGTAAAACCATTTGTGTTATAACCTGTAAAAATGAATGGGTGTCAGAGAAGCTATTCCTGTTTCCCAGTCATGCGAAGTGTAGGCACTGTCAGCACAGGTGATCCCTCACGCTAAAATATTAAAGCCAGGGCTCTGACAAATACTATTTTTCAGCTCAGTAGTTCTCTATCTCGCAGCAACAGCTTCCACAAGTCACTGACTATTGTAAATGCCCATGTCTCACAGCAAAATGTATTTAAAAAAACTTATTTTACCTCATTTGTTCTGTTAATTAAACTCAACAAAACTTGGAAAAATTACTTCAAGGAAAACAGAAGTCTGCTGTATCTCTGTGGGAGGAGAAAAATAGGGAAGTGTATCACTTTGGGAATGTGATGATTTATTATTTTTTTTTTTTCCCCCTGGGCTGAAAAGTATTTCAGGGAGGCTGTCCTTCAGACTCCAGTAGGGTTACATGTTGCTCTAACATTGTACAGCAACTAAGTCTGAACAACTGAAAGCCTTTCCACATATTTCACTGCAAAGATGCAAAATTCTGTAGCAGCATTAGCCTTGTGCTGCTTAACAGCTAGACTGGACTTCTAGTCTTCACTTGGCAATGACAAAAAGACTTGAACTATGCATATTTGCAGGGTGTTTTGTTAACCATCCTTCTTTTCTAGCAAAGATTAAAGAGCTAGCCAGACCCTTGAAAGCTGCTGGAAGCATTTGTTGACTTACCATGGCAGGAGCTAATGAATACTTTGTCTCCTGTGGACACTGCTGTATAAAGAGATAATAAGAGGGAACACCAAGTGTGCCACCTTGCCCACCTACTTACAGTAATGCAGCCAGCTGGTGATTAAAGCCATCTCGTTTCTGAGGGCACCAACAGAAATGCTGTGGAACATCATGCAGAATTGATTTAAGAAGTAACAGCTCCAGCTGCCAGTTATGTCTCTTTAGCAGGAGTGGTTGAAGGAAATGAAAGTTGACATCCCCCTCATTGCCATTCACAGCCTGATATGCTAACTTCAGCAAAATACGCTGGCCATCCTTTTCCAGAGATGGCAACCTCCAGTAAAAGGGCAGGATTGGCAGTTTGGGGTGGAATCTGCCACCAGACGTGAACTTCTTCAGCTCATGTGCACACACTTCAGTTTCCTAACCCTAACATAATGGTCTTGATGATATCTTGTTTAAAAAAATTCACAAACTATATAGATTATGTGCTTGCATCAACAGAGAGCATGCTGCTTACTGAGAGTTCCATCCTGTAGCAAATGCAATTGCCTCTTGCCTGGGAAGGCAAACTCCTGGGGTTTCCTGGGCATAGGTGACTGGCTCTGCCTTCCTTCCTGGCTTTAGGAAGGGCAAGGGTATGTTTTTGCTCACCTCTCAAAAGAGCCCTTGCAATACCTTCTTTATTTTGAAAGAATCCATCTGTGATTTTGTTTTTCTTTCCTTTTGTTATGATATGCTGTGCTCCCTGTTTTGCAGAGTTCAAAATGGGGCTTTCTGGTGATGTTAACCCTTCTAAACACATGTAAGACAAGATTTAAAATGCTTGTGTTATTGAAGGTATTTTTCTGCTTGTTTTCAGAAGTGGTAAAGGCTTTTCTGTTAGGTTCATAAAATAAATTCAGGTCAGGTTTTGAAGCTTCTAGAAAACAAGAGAAATGTGTTGCTGTTAAGAAATTGGTTTCACAGGAGCTCTGAATGTGCTGATGTTGGTCATTAAGGTTTTTGACTTCTTCAGGATCTGGTCCTTGGGAATAAACCACAATTTTGTCAGCTAGGTGCCACTTGACATTTTTAAGAGGTGGAAGCACATAGCTTTTATGAAACAAAGTATTATTTAATCTTAACAGAAACCTTGCAACATATGAGAGAAGAATTTACAAATAAATATCAAATACCTGTTTTTCAAGATTTGCCATTTTCTGTAAAGTATAATTGATTCAAGTCACTCCTGTATGGCTTGTTTCCTAGTGACTTTCCTATTCTAAAGAGCTCTGACAGAGGCATAGCCTCATCTCCAGCACATGATTCTAACCCATTTCAGGTCTGTGTCTTGATGATTGGCAATACAGCCAAAATCGTGGAGATGACAGATGCCTGCCAAAACCCCCTTATAGCTGTGATTTGTCAGTTTACTGTGGAGTTTCATACTACTGTATTGTTTTGGTTTTCATGTAGCTTCTTACTATTTTCTATTAGTGTGGAAAATCTAGGTTACTCCTTCACTGGAAATGTCAATATAGCTACTATATCATTATCTTATTAACCTGGGTCAGATGCAGCATTTGTGCACTGCTACAGATAAGTTCTACCTTCCCCACAGCTCTGTCAGAGTGTGTGGCCTTCAGCCTCAGAGCGTGCTGGGCAATTGAAAATGACTTTTTTTTCCATACGATTTCCCTCTCTGAAACGGCTCTTGCTTTCTGCAATGTCACCCGTCGTATACATCTAAATGAACATATCAGTATGCATATCAGTATGATGCACATGCCAGGGTGTGTCATGTACAATCTGAAATTACCAGCAGACATTTATTTACCCGTTTGTTTGTTTGTTGATGGGTTTTCTCTCTGTATTTATTTGAGCTAGGAGTATTATGTATGTTACATTTTTGTAAACAAATCTAATGCACTAGATTCATTCTGTTTTGAGTGTCTTCTCCTCCCTCCTTTATATAAGCGTGTAATAATAACTAAATAACAACTTCTATAACAAGTCAAATAAGTGTTTAAAATTCTCATTTGAGAAAGTGGTCTCTGCAGGTACTATATTTTTCTTTAAAATTGAGTTGGCAGCATGAAGTAAAAATAAAAAAAACAAAAGTATGCATTTTTGAAAGAGATTGAAGTACAGAAAATATTATTTCAGGAATAATTTTGTTTTAATAACCTTCATTCTTAGAAAAATGGCATCCTGTGGTTCTTGGCTACTGCTGTGTGATTATAGTTTTTTTGTCCTAGGAAGTAAGCATGGAGACCATACCAATCTTTCCCTCATGTTCACCAGTTAAAAGTCATGCCAATTGTTCCTAACTTACAATAGGGTAAGGAAGAAAAGGCTTGGTCCCAGAACTAGCAAACAATGAAAAATACTCTGGAGACGGATGAATATTTCTGCATTCTTTTTATTTCAGCTCTTGGCAAGAGAGTATGACAGTGGCTTAAATGCACCCCCCCCTCCCCCTCCATTAGTCTTCTGATGACCATTAACACTGTTACTTCCATTATCATGTTTGAATTGGTGTGCCTGCCTGAGACAAGTTTCTTCTTTATGTAGCAGTAGATTTGAATATGCTTCTGTATATTTTCTGTTGAGGTTTTGGCTACCCTGCAGCATTTGGGGCATGCTAAATACTGAGGTTTTTGGAGTCTTTCTGAATCTGGAGAATTATCTGGTGATCTGATCTGCAGCCTAAAAGCAAGCTTACAGAAGATGAGATTTTATGAATGTCTTGTTCTCAAAACCAGAAGTCAGAATGTCTTGTGAAGTCAGAATTTTTTGTTCCGAGGTGTTTTTGAGAAACAAGTTACCATGACAGGATGAATGTATGGCTTCTCTGGACATCCATTTTCCCTGAAATTATTAACTATGCAAGTCTGACCACTTGAGGAATATTTCAGTCTTTGAACACTGGCCTTCAGAGTCCTATAAACAAAAGTTTCTGGCATGTGACATGGTAACACATGTCATGATTCCCTGACTGCCTTTCTTTTTTGTGTACAGTCCATCTGTATTACTGACCATAAACACCTAAGGGTCAAATAGTAAATCTAGACTCTTGTTATGGCTGATTTTTGTGTTTGCTTTCCAAGGAAAGTACCCAGATGTAATTGGTGCTTAAACATTCTTGTAAACTTGTAAAAAGTCAGTACTATGAAGACTTGGTATGCACAGTCTTCCATTTTCCTTGATTTATTTTTTTTTTTTTTTTTTTTTTTTTTTTTTTTTTTTTTTTTTTTCTTTCTGAGGACTCTAGCTATAGTTAAGATGCTGCAAACCATGGCAGAAACCCAAGGGGGTTGGCTTTTAACCCAAGACTCAGCTCACTTCTTCACGGCTGTGTGAAGGCAGCATCATCTTGTAATATTGTTGTCTCATTAGATACTCAGTTGACCAGATACATCATTACTTACAAATTCATCGTAGAGTAAAATCTCTTCTGATTCTTATTTGTGGTTCAGCTGTGATACTGAACTTAAAATAGGGCGAGTGTGTATATATATATTTAGATGACTGACTTCTGACTGCAGGCCAGACAGAAGCAATTTGCACATTGAAATGTGACAGGCTCACAGGGCAGAATTTTAATCAATGAGACATTTTAGCTTATTTCCATGTATTATTTATGCTTGAAGACTAATATCAGGTTGAAATAAGGCAAATTTCCTCTTCCTAGAGGAGAACTTGGAGAGAGTATATGAAAGGTTCTGGGTGATGAGGAGCACTCTGCCCCATTACACTGTTAATCAGACTGGTTGGTTGTGGCAAAAAGTATCTGTTAGTGCTTTTGGTGTAGTATAAACCTTCCAAAATACTGGCACTCTTCCAATTTCTCCTCTTTGAGTTGAATTCCAGAGACAAGACTACTGCAGTGCTTGGCTTTATGAAAAGTAATTGTTTTGCTGCCCTAATTTGAGAGGTTAACTACTGTTGTGTGGAATAGTTGCACTGTTCTTCACCATGTTACTGGTGTCAGAGAACATCCCTCCAGCCATCACCTTGCACAGGAATGAAAATATCAAAGATTTTTTATGCACATTAAATACACATTTATTTATATACACTCACAGCACAGTGTACATTACCCAGATGCCCAGAGGGATATGTATTTTGCAACTGCAGAATGTGTTTATCTTGTTGAAAATACCAGGACAACATCCTTTGACCATTATTTGTCTAAAGGTATCATTAAGTCATCCAGTACTTTCAGTACATGTCATATGAAACAGTTCAAGTTTTCTAAACTTAATCAACAAATACAAATTACAATATCTCATAATAAAAAGGATTTCTCATATACTAAAAAGAAATCTGCATTCATAAAAGGAACATTGAGATCACTGGAAGCTTCAAAGATTAATTTGATGCAGAGAATGATTGACTTGTACTAATAGGCAGGAAAACTTTATTCCCAGCTGGAAAGGAAATGGTACTGGCAGAAAATCTTTGAAGCATTTTTTCATAACAGAACAATCTAGTCTTTGGGGTTCTGTTAAATGAAGTAAAATCAGCTTCCTTTCTCTTACCATGCTGAATTGACAATGAGAGATTAACAGTATTGAGACAGAATTCTAAGAGTTCTGACTTGGTTAGTTCTTTGTAAATGAATAAACTTTATTTTGGCCAGTGTGAAACAAGTAACTCATTACAAATAAGTAATTCAAGATGAAGAAGGGGGTTCTGCTCATAAAAAGTTCAACCGCATTATTTAAATGCATTCCATACATTTTTTTCTCCAGCAAGTAGGGAAGGAGGGAGAGGTGCCATGGCTGTTCTCTCTTTGAATACAGTTAAAAGTTTCTTAACTATCATTGTAAAAGCAGAAAAGTGGCAGAAGATCAAGATTCTTCTCAATCTTCCAAATTTTTTTCTGAGAACTCAGGCTATTCCACACAGTCTTCAAAGAACAGTATGTTATCAATACAGAAACAGGAGAAGCCATCTGTGTGGTTTGGGATTAGCAAGTAGAGAAATCTGCTGGCAGTGTTTGGATTTAACACAGTGAATAATTGATAATCATCAATAAATCACTTAGGCTGATGGTGAGTGAACCATCTTCAGGGCTGCAGATTCAGAGGTACCTGATATAATACCTGAAACCCAGAGTGCATGTGTGTGGAATTGCAGATGGATGTTCCTGCATCAGTGGATTGGCTGACACTGTTTCCTATTCAGATCATAGCCTGCACAACTGGTAGCATGCTCTGTGAAAGAAATTACTATAATTGTCATAATAAAAATAATTTAACAGATTTTTTTTTTAAAAATCAGCAGTCTATAACAATTGGGTGTATTACTTTATAAGCCAGTAACACAAATACATATATTTGAAATGTAAGCAGGATTTCTTAGGGTCTTGCAGGTTGATATGCATTAAGATAATTTTAAAAACTTCATTAATACTTTACGTAAGTCTTCACATACTGCTCCTTTGGGATTTAGAAAGAGTAATTACACAGTAAACATACACTCATTATTGAAGTCACTTGTTGCAGCTTAGCAGTGTCCATGCAGATTTGTTACTTCTTTCTGAGGGATTATGTGAACATAATTTTCAGGTTCGCAGTCTGTCATTCATCATAATTGCCAAGCTTCACTGTTAGAAACACAAGGTAGTTTAAGTAATTCTTGGGTAAACTGTCTCTGTTAAATAGAAGGCAGGTGTTGGAGAAATACTGTCCTAGGAGTTTGTGATGAGGGTTTTGTAGGTTGTTTAAGGCTTTTTTTTTTTAACCCCACCTTTATAGTCTTAAAGCAATTGCTTTATCAGTTCCCTTCTATGATCATTATCTCCAGGTCAGGATGGTGCTTTTGGACAAATGCTGAGGCTCAGAGCAAGACAGCATGTAAAAGGTCAAGCTTCCAAAAATGTATGAAAAAGAATACGGAAGGAGAGAAATATATAACACCTCCTTCCTTCATCACATCACATCACATCACATGGAAGTTAAGCTATATAGCACTCCCTTATGCCACATGTGAAATATGAAATACTTCAGAGACATTGTGAAAATAATGTGGTTTTGAAGGATGCACTCAATAATTTTGCAATTAAAAAAAAAAAATTAGTCAATTAATAAAATTCCTCCAGAACCAGACATGTAAAGTGGCTCTCCACGTGCCTCTTCTTTATTTGAACATGAATTTTCCTTTCAAAAACTACTTTGTGAACTGAACACACACCAGAACTATTAGTGAAGCCATTTTGGATGATGTTAGAAATTGTCATGTAAGAGTATCTAGTGCTTGAAGTGAACTACATTGTTTATAGAAATTGAGGGATTAAAATCAATCAAATGTGAGACAAAGATGAGAGCAATTGTATCAAAGATCTACACAGTAAGTATCTACAGAGTCAGCTAAAGAAAAGGGCAAGCATAGGAACCAGGAATTGTATGAGGGATCTTGCTGTGTGCCACGCACCTGCCACACAGCCCCAGCTTCTAACAAATGAAGATTTAGGAATTTAGTGGATTAGAGCTTGCATTGGGACTGTTTTGTTTATTAGCTCTTGATGGACCTAGTTTTATGTTCTCCTTTCTACCCCTTTCCACTTTTGACTGGTGACACAGAGCACAGCTGCATGGACAGCCACCTTCTGCACATCTGACTTCTCATAGGCCACTGAGTTCCTTGTAATTTTTAATATTGTGAGATATGATGAAAATCTTTTCTATTCACTTTCTCTCAACTACTTTGCTTGTTTGGCCTTGATCATATCCTTCAGCATCTTTTTTGCAGGTTCAAGTGTGTGTTTATTTAGTCTTGTATGCAAAGGTTTGTTAATAAAAATCTCACTGCCTTGGTTGCGCATGTACTTTTTCTAAGTTCTGTGGCCTTTTTCAGGACATTGAGCATATTTTGGATAGTCAAAACTAGCTTAATATTTTGAGAAGGATCAAGATAATTGCATAGTAATTAGTTTCCTTCCCTTTAGATCCTGAGGTGCTGCTCAAACTCTGCCTTTGTCTTCTGCGAATTTGCACTGGTGCAAATCCATGTGAGGAAACATTGTATCCCAATCCTGTTTCTGTCCGATTTCCAAGCCAGAGGGCAAAAAATGCTATTCCCAGGGGGAAGACTGAGGTGATGAGATATCAAGACTGAGACCTCTTGATATCCCCACCCAGGTAACAGGACCAAACTGCACAAGAGAGATGGATTTTTCCCTTTCTCCTCTCCCTTTGCCTTAAGCGCTTGGGAACATTTGCCATGGTTTAAGAGGTCTGGGGCTGTTGTATGAGTAAGAGAAACCACATGGTTAAGAGTGGTTTAAGATCATGTTTACCAGTGGGGAGCCCTGTCCGTACCTCTGTCCTGCATCTTATTAAAAGCAAGGTCTCAGGTATCTGTGCTCTTCTCTTCAAAACCCAATGTGGGATGTCTGCTATTTATGGAAAAATGTAGTATACCACAAAGCATAGCAGACTGCATTTTAAAGTTTTCAAAACATGGTTATGCCATTTAAGTGGCCATTGCAAGGGCTGTTTAATTTCTGTTAAAGTGGAGGCAGGCAGATATTCTGCTAGTTTGTATGCTGCAGTTCAGATCCTGGAAATAGCTTTGTCCCATGTCTGAAAAGCTTGTGTGGCATTGGTTCATCCTGGGATTTGAAGCATTTTGTGAATTCAAGACGCTCCTTAGTGTATTGTGAAACAGGAGGAGTAATTTAAAATAATACTTACAAGTCTGCATAGGCTTTTTAATTAGCTAATGAGTTTTCCAAATTAGGGAAGTATCTACAGATATTCTTATGGTAATTTTGATGTATTTCTGACTTGAAAAACGTGAGTTTGAATTTAAAACTGTAGTTCAGATCTGCCTCTGGTTTTATCTTGGCTATCATAAAACCAAAACCAGAGTGCTCTCTATGTTTTAACACTGCCATTGCCAGCAAGCTGATGAAAATCTCGATCTGCTTTTGGAACTTGTGTAAGGAATATTTAATTATTATTGTAGTATTATCAATAGTTGAACACTTCTTGTTGCTTTGTAAATCTTGTAGAATTATCAGTGGTCACTCTTTAGAAATTTCACATTTTCTTGGGAACAAACCAAAAGGAGAAAAATCTTATTGTCAGGCAAGTAAGGACAATGAAAAGCTCAGCCTGAGAAGTGATATTTAATTACTTACTGCCTAGACAAGCTTGTAAAACAAATTTAATTATGTGAAACAGACAAGCTGCTGACCTCCACTTAAAGTCCTGTGTACATAGGGTGACCTATGGGTCTGACCTGAGATTGAAAGGAAAGAAAAAGGCCCATGTTTCCTCTTGCATGCCACCAAAGAGCAGCTGTGCTCTGTACCCTCCCTGGGGAAACAAATGCATTTGCTGCCTTCCCCAGTCATGACAGGGAAACCAGAAGAGAAATTTAACCAAGACAAAGGTTGAGATGAGTCCAAATGCTTCTTACCACAGGAATACTGAATTCAGGCCTATTTGTTCAACCTATCTGCCAGTTCCTATATTCAGTACCCCACAAATATTTTTCCTGTTGTGTAAGAAGCATGCTGTTGACTTACAGTCATGAATATCATAGAATCACAGAATGGTTTGGGTTGGAAGGGACCTTATAGATCACCTGGTTCCAATCCCTCTGCCATGGGCAGGGAAACCTCCCACTAGACCAGGTTTTTCAAAGCCCCATCCAACCTGGCCCTGGACACTTCCAGGGAGGGGGCAGCCACATCTTTTCTTGGCAACCAGTTCCAGTGTCTCACCACTCCCACAGTAAAGAATTCCTTCCTAGCAGCTAAATAAATAAATATTGAGCAGGTATTCTTCCTCATATCCTAAGATCCATAGTTTAACTTTCAGTCTGTCATGACAAGGAGCTGAACTTAGCTCTTCAAGTGTCTTTGTGAGAGGGGAGAGTGTTCCTCATCTGTTTACCTCAATGCTACAGGATTGCATTGCAATCCAAAAATAATGCCCCAGGTGGGGCATTTCTAAGGCACAAGCACATTGCACTTACCCAGAACTTGCTGTGGAATTGGGCTGTAACTGATGGAAGGTGGTCTGAAAAGTGCAGAGTAGACACCCAATATCTTTTTAGAGAGTTAAAAGCGCAAATTTGTCCTGGGAAGATCTTTTTGTACAGAAGTGGAATGAAAACCTTGCAGTGAATGCCAGAGAACAGAAAAGTCCTCCTGATAGTTGTCTGGGAACAGGGAGAACATAGCATGCTGTTGCAGAGATGCAGGGCTAGCAGTACAAATGTACTTTTTGCTGACTTTTTGATTCCAGCCACCTACGTAATGTTCAGACCCTCAAACTCAAGCAGATAAAACTTGGCAAGCTGGAGCATTTACCCCTCCCAGCAGTGGCTTTTTTCCTCTGTGTTGGAATTGGCAGCCCAGAAACCAGGGCTCCTGAGAGGATATCTCTGGTTTACAGCCCGATGTGGAAATGTAAGCAGCCACCTATTGCAGTTTATATTAGAGTGTGGCACTTCATCATACAGGCTTGCCAGCCTCAGTTTATATTGAATTAATATATAGACCTTATGATTTTGTTTTGGTGTGAAATTAGGCAGCAATATATGCCTGGCCTGAAAGATGAACCTGCTTGTCTTAGATGTTTTCCTGTCCTCATAACTAATTGAATTACAGGAATATGAATACAGTGAGAAAGGTACAACCCTGTAGAATTAGCATATCTATAATGCATATGCACATACAGACAGGAAAAATACCTATATCATAAGGAAATATATCTAAATTTAGGAAGCCATGACTCTTTCTTATAAGCTTATAGTGTATGTTTGTGTCCTTATGTTTTCCCTGTAAAATACAAGTTTGCTTTTCCCCAGTATTAAATTGATCAGTACTCCTTACACATCACTACTGAAGATTGAGATTTGTATTATGGAGAAACCAAACCAAACAATAAAATACTATTCCTCCCAGGAAAGCTGGGAAACTTTATAGATCATCTGCTGCAGATATTGCTCATTTTTACAAGGAGTTGAGCAGAATTGTGGTGATACTTACTCAAGAAAAATGACAAATTGTGTTGGGTTTTCTTCTCCACTTAAATTCCCTTAGATGAATTTTCAGGGGGAAGTAGTGCAGCAGGAATTTAGTGCTACCATTTTTGAGTGCCATATATGACAGTCCAACATTATATCTAAAAGTTGTTCTCCATATGCCCTGCCCTCTGTATAATTTTGGCATGTGTTTTGTATATTGGTTCTGCTTTAAATGAGCTCTGCAGAAGAATTTGCTGTCAGGTCTGGGAATGATAATGCAACACCTTAATTTTCCATATTACAAAATGTTCTGAAGTGCTTGCAGAAGTATCCCAGTTTTGCATGGAGTCAGCTGGTGTAATTAGGGTGTGATGCAATTGTTTCTTTACTGTCCTGAAGCCATCCCAAGAACCACAAAGGCTCATTGCTTCTTAAATGTTGCCTTAACCCTTGGCCAGGTGGGTGTCACATCTTTGGGTTTTTTTCCAAAATCTTTGTGACAATTGGAGTCACAAGATCCCAAGTCACTCTGCTCATAGGACTGCAGCTCAACATGTTTCTTTTTTGTTTTTTAGGAAGATCAAATGCTGTTCCAGAATGTTATTTTTTGGGGGGCAGGGGTTGTTCTTTTTTGCTATGGAAATATATAAATGTCATTTACTGTCTTCTACTTTGTGAATCAGAATCTGAAATTATTTATTTTGGCCAGCCTAATATATTCTCTCATCTTTCCTCTTCCTTCTGGAAAGTTTTGGCCTTTCCATGAGCTCAATTCCATGAGGAGCAGAAGTTCTGACTGCTGAGAAGAGCAGTAAAAATCTGCAAAACTGTCTTTCCTTACATTTTAGAAAGGATTCTGTTATAAAGGTGCTGACTTGTACAACATATTCCTTGTTAAGATGACAATTTTTGCATTTTGAAATAATTTAATGAACTCTGTCTTCAGAGACACCCTTTAAATGTGAATGTTATGTTTCTAAACATTTGCCAGTCCTCATGAAGGTCGCATGAGCTGTTGCTGATCTTTCTCTGACTGTTTTGGAAAAATATTTTTGGAAATTGAAAGGCACTTAGGGTTTTTTTAGTTTGTTTTTACTTAAGAGCTAAGACAGCTTAATAGGGAGGTTTTTGAAGGCTGTCAGTGTAGAAAATGTCCATGCACATTTAATATTTTTTCTCAGAAGCTGTCAGTGATTATTTTGATTTTGCTTTCTTTCCTGAATACATTTATCCACTGAAGACCATATGTTTACTCTCTTTGCCACTCATTTCACCCCTTTAACTATTGTGGCATCGAAAATATGGGTTTTAGCTATCCAAATCCAGATTAACATCTTTTGTCACCATTTCTTTTCCTCTGTATAGGTATTTATGGTGAATTTTCCAAGTGTGGAGTGGGAAGATAATATCCTTATACTATAAGTTTCATATTTTTGATTTTTTCCTTAAAAAGGCTGAGAGGACTTGTTGAATATGTCTTCCCAGATGTATGAATGGCTAGTTCTGTAAAAAACACTTTAACAGCAAGATGCAGGCATTTCTCTGCTCTCTCTGCACACATCACTAGCTCAGATAAAAACATGGCTTGAATAGGCATGTGCAAGAACTGTGTTGCCAAAGGTTGGAGACTAAATAGTGGGAACAAATTGAGGGCTTTCGCTATCTGTTTTCTTTCAATGTTTTTCTAATAAACATCAATTTGCTCTGATGTTGGGCATTGCCTTTAAGTTAACCAGAACCTTAAACTACATAATTACTAGGAAACTGTGGGCACTGTATAGATTTAGAAATTAATAAACACATGTAAATAAAAACAACTGAAGGTTTACATGAACCTCACATATAGGGTATTCTGGAATGAGAAAGCATTTAATCCTCTTACATCATGCTAAAGGCAGGTTCTCCAGCAGCGAGCTTGTATTTGTTATTGATTTTGTTTAATTTTCAACTTTGGACCCAAGCTGTTTAAACAGATGACTCCCTGCTTTTATCCAAGTCAACTTCCTCATGCTTTCATCAAGGCAAAAGAGATTATTTGACTTTCTGTCTCCTAACACAGCATTACAAGAGAGTCATATGTTAAGTGACATTGATGGATTCTGTATCACGGAATGGTCACTCAGCACTTAAACAGCCTGCAATAGTTCCCTGGCAAAGACAAAAGCATCTCATTCTTATTTATTTGGAGGATATTTATTAATATTCATTACAATAGTATTTACTCTCTAACAGAATCTAATGCATTTCAGAACTAGATTAGATGAGGGTATATTTGAACTGGAGTAATACTATGCAGGCATAATACAATTTTGTGCTGGCACTAATCCTGTACCTTAGTAGCTTTTTTCTTTTTCCTGGACACACAATATTTGTGAACAGATTAATACCTGGCAAGAGGACACCTTCTCTTCAGACTTACAGTGTAGTTGTGAGACTTCAATAGCACCTGGCACTGAGTCAAGCTCTGGACATACACAAGGTTTCCTAGTGGAAGCAAAATCTCCATTTATCTATGGCATCTTATTTATTTAAAAGTTAAGATGGAGGCAGTGACTTAACTAATCAGCTCTGGTTAGCACTAGTCATCTACTAGACTGTGGTGTTAGCAGACTGCAGTGCAACTTTCTCTGAGTTTTCTTGACTTTTGTGCTCCAGATGAGTAGGTGAAGTGATAAAACACCTTTTGTAGGTCCTGAAGAAGATTATTCCCAGGGAGGAACCACAGATACTTTCTACCCACATTTAAGATGTGGAAAGAGGACTTCAAACTCTAGCAAATGACCTCTCCCAGACATAGTCTCAATTCACAGCTGAGCAGGCAGCGAAACCCTCCCAGGGTTTTCATGCAGGAGGCACATGACTCCCTGAGAGCCATGGAGATGTATTAACTCCTTGTTACAGCCATACTTCTCCTCACGATGTTGTGCTTCTGAACAAATGGTACTTTATGCAGAGACCTCCATGTTGTTAGCCTGGGGGGAGCAGCAGTGCAGGTGATCCTGGGCTTGCTGCACTGAACCCCAGAAGCCCAGCACAAAATCATCCTCCCAGTGTGGGTCAAGGATTCCTCCCAAAGGGAGTGGCCTGGATGGAGCCCAAGTGAAGGAGGGAACTGCACAAAACAGGAGGTGCAATAAACTCAGGAATGATGCAAGAATAAGGCATTCTCAGCTGTTTAATTTTTTCATTGCTAACTGCTTAAAAAGAACTGCTGCAAAAGATCAAGGCACTTGCAACTACTGAAGGAACATTTCTGTTACGGCTCAAAATTGCATACTAAGTGATTGTATTTCTGGAGTAAAATCAGCACAAGGCTGCAATTGCACCTAAAAGATGGTGTGCCTTGGCCTTTGCTTAGCTGTGGGTAGTCTAACATCTGGACACATTGCAATCTTATTTGCAGCCTACAGTGTATGTATGTCTTTACTATAAAAGTTCTACTGCTTTGTGCAGTTCTTGGCACCTATACACATGCAATTGCAGGTTATTTTCCATCGTGATATATTTCACAGGCAAGATCTGGATTTAAAAAAGTGTTAAGCCTAAAATGAGTCCTAATATTAAGCCTAATATGAGTCCTGATGCAGGTGCTGAATCGTTGTTTCTATTAGTGGTAAATAAACAAATTAGGAAGTAGCTTAGCTTTTTGCTGGCCAAATTAGCTCTGGTTAAGTTAATCACAAGTTACTTCTGCCTATCCTCCATAGCACATCTGTTTACTGAGATTTTTGTGTATATGCTGAGAACAGCAGAGGGAAATAAGAGCTGGAGGTATTTTGTTTTGGTATCAGAGACTACTGATATATTTTTGAGGTTTTTGTTTACACCTTGTAGTGATATATAAAGTAGGATCACAAATAGTGTTTATAATGATCTGAACAGGCTCAATTCCTGATATACAGCAACATACCTACTTTCCTTTTTTTTGAAAAAAATATGCCCTTAAGTCAAAGTCGTTCTCTAGCAGAAATGCCTGGAGCCTTTGAAAAATCTGATCTCATCAAGTACACCAGCAGTATTAAAATAGTGTATCCTAAATCTCAGTCATTTAGAAATTATCTGTGCCTGAAATGAGAAAGATGAAATGAGAAACTCGCCAATTAGTATAAATGTATTAGTAGTGAAGAGACTTCAAAGAACTTGATTATATATTTGGTGGTTTTGATATTTTTTTTCTGAAATACACCCAATTTGGAGACAACTTTAAACACCTTTTTGTGATAATATTGGAACTTTTGAAGCCCTTTTACCATTTGTGTGCAACCAAATGTAAGGGCCCCATTGGAAAATATTTTAAAGCAGTCTGTGTAGTTTTTAGAGATTTAAAGGACTGAAAAAGAAACGCAAAGTCTTTGTCTACTTTTGCTCTTCTGCTGCATCACTCTTTTCTTTTATGTGCACTGTGGGCCCATGTTTGATGCAGCATTTAATCGTGTTCCCCAAATCTTGTGGTATGGCAAGCCTTGCTATGAAAGCATCATGTTTTATGTCTGTATCTGATCATCTCTGCTCACCTATGCAAGATGTTTAGGCCTGTCTTGTGATCAGATGGTATCAAACAGCACCACAGGATCCAGTAACACTTGAATTTTCAACCTCTGTTGACCTGGCACAGAACTGAAGTCTCAAGCCTTTCATAGGAGGCTCTCTCACATGAGAAGCATCCCAGCCTTGAGCTGCTTTAATCCCATGGCAGGTTATACCTAGGGGCAGATGGCGTTGCCACCTTTAAGTCCATATTTGTATTGCACAACATCTGGCAACCAAAAAGTTTTAGTAAAAAATAGTATTAGAATAGAGAGTCACATGCTGCACAAGGGATAGTTTGGAAAGAAAACAAGTATTGTATCCTCTTTTGTGCAAATCCCCATTCTGTGGCCTGTTTTTCCTAGTAACAGATACAGCCTGTTTTTAAATTTGGTTTTTTTTGTGGAATTTTTTTTTTTTTTTTTTTAACAATGTTTCCTGGTTTCCACAGAAATTTAAGCAACACTGAGGCTTGTTTTGGATGTTCTGCAAGGGACACTGAATGAGTAATTCAGATTTAAACCTTTTGACCATGCCACTGCATACTGATGATGTCAGTAGGATTTCTTATCGCTGCTCAACATCCTTTGTGTTTTCTGCTGGACTGGGAAGTAAGAAAAGAGCAATACATCAAAGCAAATGGTATCTTTTTTTTAGCAGCACATGTACAAATATTGGTGCAGTGCTGATAGTTTCCATAATAAGTGCCAGTAACAGTGTTTTTTGTTGTTTTTTTTTTTTTTTTTGAAGATACACCTCAGAGCTGTAGGTTCAAAAATGCATGGTAAGACAAAAAGGTGAATAATACATTCAAATGATGAGTGTTTAAGTGGGAAGTGGAGGAGAGGCCTAACTACAGTCTCATGCTCTGCTGTGGAAACAGGAGCAATTCCAGATTTATTTTAAAGAAAAGATAAGTGAGGGGCAAAAGGCTCTTTTCTCTCTCATACTTTATCAAATTTGTGCCTCCTTAGTTTTTTTTTAATCCTCCAGCATTTTTAAAAATTACTCTTTTATGAAAATTATAAATGTAATTATACATAATGCGTATTTATGATAAACTTACATGTAATTATGTAGTTTTCAAAGATAGAATAAAAGCCATTACTGAAATAAGAAAACAATTTTCTGTCACCTCTAATAATGTTTTCCACATCCTTCCATTCCAAAATAGAAGTGAATTGGATCAGCACGAGGAAGCTGTTCATATTGGTTCCCAGCTGTGCACATGTCAGAGGAGATAAATCTCATGTCCTAGAATATTACCCTTTCCCAAGCACCAATCTACACACCCCTCAATTCCACTTTGCCAAAACCGAAGCTTTCCAAGGTGTTCATCTGCTCCCTCAGCAAGGTTTTGAAGTTCCACAAAGTGTTTGTCCAAGGAGGTTCAAGGCCCACGTGAATAAATAAAATAGCCTCAGCTGTTGTAAATGGCAACATTTCTTTGTCTTCTTTCTGGAGAAGCAGAGGTCAGATCAGGGATGCACATTGATTTTCATGGTTGGTGCAGGTTTTCAGTGCTCTTCCAGTCCTGTCTCTGTCCACTGGCCAGATGGGTCATTAGTGGCTGATGCTCTGGGAGCAGAATTGGCTTTCAGCTCAGACCTGCAGGAACCTCATGGAGCTGAAAAGGGGCAGCTGGAAGCCCAGCTTTTGTCCTTGTCCATTTTTATAATACGTACCAAATCTGAGTAGAGTCTCACTTGATTTTTAGTTCTGGGCTGCAGTAAATGCTGTGTCTATCATATTAATTTACCCCTCAGGCCAGAAAATTGGGAAGAATATCCTGCCTCTTCCCTCAAACAATCATTTTTCAAGGCTTCAGGTGCAGTTTTGATGACATGTTTTTGTATAGCTGTGTTTTCTAGAAAGGGGAAAAACCTTAGGTTTCCTTTAAAAAAAAATAAAAATAGTGTCATCCTAAAAGCAGACAAACAGCTTTTGCTTATTTGTTTTGTAAGAGGTGTGTTTGTGTGAGTGCTGCATATTGCTTCTTGGTGACTTGACCAAGGTGTCACATGCTTTACTTTGCAGAAGTTGCCTCTGGGTTATCATAACACCAGTTCTCCATTAAATAACTGGCTATGAAAAAAGGTTTAAATAAAATACCTTTGGGAACAGTAAATGACAAACTTCTCTGAACGTGATTTATGAGAGCCTTGCAGCCCAATCTTCTAAAAGAAGCACCCGCAATCTGGCTTTATAGCTGATACACAACTAGCTGGCATACAAAAACCTTCCTAGCATTTCAATTTACAACCTGTGATACATAGGGTTCTTTCTTCCTTGTAATGCTTTAAACTGAAATTGAATTTTAAATTAACTTGACACCGTGCTGTTTTCAAGTCAGATAAATAACCGTGTTCCTTTTCCCTCCGCTCATAATATATTTGATATCTTACTATGAAAGCATTTTCTGAATTGGTATTAATATTATACATTTGCCTGTCCTCACTTTCCATAGCAAAAAAGTGAAACAACTCCACAGCTGTAAGAAGTATTGTTTGTACTTTGGCAATGATTTGGTTTTGTCATTTAGGAATTTTATGGGTTTATTGCTGTTGCTCACTGTAAAAAGTTGTGGTTTATAGCTATGGTTTTTCAGATAACTTTGATCAAACACTGGCCTTCAGAGTTATGTTCTTTGAGCTACCATGAATGTAGGTGATGTCCATGTGCTTTAATGCATTGGAGGGCTACATTCTTTACTTCAGTATCCCATTTACACCTTTACAGTGTTAATGAATCAATGTCTTAAGTTCCCAGACTATCAAGGTTTGGAGTTTTGGAGTGCTTTTTAATTTTTGGGTGTTTGCTTGCTTTTAAGCTGTTAGACCAACACTGTAGATATGTAAGTGCCTGTGTAACACACCAGGTACTTATGAACATGGTCAGTGGTGTCTTAATCTGAAACCTGATAGTAAAATCTTTTTTACACTTAATAGATGAGTCCATTAGTATGTATACTATGAAAGAGCTGCCTTTTAAGAAAATATTTTAATCTATATATTTCTAAAGAAAAGTAAATAAATACCTTTGTTTCTGAATGTACAGGTAGAGTAGAAAAGAAGACTTCTACAGCAAAATTTGTGAATTTTTTTTTTCCCTAATTCTCCCACATTATTAAACAAAGCTTTCTCATAAAGCTGTATCTGGAAGAGCTTATACTGAAGGACATACAATGGCATAATTTAAAATGTTGGCAAGCTGGGCAAAATGTATTTCTTCTGTTCCTGGTAAAACATGTGGCTGACACCATGGGTCCATAAGTGTAACTTGAAGTAAAGTATCCCTCCCTCCCTTCTCCCCCAGGAAGATGTTCTCCAAGCAGCTCCCATTTTGTACTCTGTGGCTTCCTGCAGGGCAGTAGCATTCCAGAAAGAGTTTCATCAGCCCAAGGCTTTAATAGTGGTCAGGATAGTCAGAAGGAAAAATTACCAAACACTTTCTCTCATAGGCTTAGGGCTGGAATTGTAAATCAGGGGCTTCTAGGAGCATATTAAAGATCACTGCTTTCCTTGCCCACTCTTTCCCTATTCCCTCACTTGCCCCATAGCAGTATCACCTGAAAGCCTGACTCTGGTTTATTACCAAGCACGATGAAGAAATACTTGGAATATTTCATTTGTGAAAATACCTAACTCTACCTTAAACAAGACAAGACCAACTCAGACAGAAATTCTTTTAGGGAAGAAATACCACATGAAATTGCGAAGTTCTCCTTTGGTCAAATAACACTGAAATACCAGAGCCTTAGTTCAGTTGCTTTTCACTGTCTTACACTCCTGTCATCTCTTCTTTACTCTCTTTCCTGCACCACTCCCTTGAGGTATTCAAATGGAAAAGGTTTCTTTCAAAGCTACTTACACAAAAAAAGCCTTCCGAAGCAGAAAAGATTTTTTTCTGATCAAAAGCATCTTGGTGTGCTCTGATCTTTCCCCAAACTTAGCTAAATGTGCAGGAAAAGGACTTTCACTCAGCACCCTTCGCAGTTACAGGTCCTTTTGGTAGACGTTGTCATTGCACATTCTAGGGGCGTGCGTATATAGGAGGATTTGTTAGAGTTGTGGCCAGGATATATGCCAAAGAGATTAGACTTCATCTTTCATCCCAGGGAGAAGAGAGCCTAAATGGGTTTATCATGGGGTTTTCATTCACTCTGTCATTTCTGCCTTCTTTATAGTTCATTGCCAGACTTCAAATTTCTCCCGACAGCAATGCACACCCTTGCAGCTGGCCCTGCATAATGATTCCCTCCTCCTAGACTGCCCCAAGAGGGGATGTATAAATCTCCTCTGTCAGGGTGCTTCCTTTAGCAGACTCTGCCTCTTCTCTCCCTTGGAAAAATATCTGTCCCCTCCACAGCACTCTCATTTACCCCCTACCAACTTTGCCCGCTGAGCCAAGATGCTGCCTATGACCATTATCCTTTCTATGCTAAACATCAGGAAATGGTTCCTTTTCTGACAAAAATGCAACCTTTTTCTTTTTTTTTTTCTTCCACTAATGACAATTATTAGTGGAAATTGGAGCATCTTTGGCAATTGTATGTGACAGAAACATTATACTGTACTGCAGCCAGCTCCCGTGACAAGACCTGACTGATGGATTCAATTAGGAGCTGGGGGATGAGAAGGACAGTCAGGAGCAAGAACTTGTACTGAAATACAGGTCTTTAGGAGGTCTTAAGTTAGAGATCCCCACGTTCTCTGAGGCCCTGTATTAATTCAAAATGATTGCTTCAAATCATTGGGTAAGGGCAGTGCTGCCAAATCCAGGGCTGAACTCACCCAGTGCATTGGCAGTTTATAAATCAGTCGGGACCTGTGGACTGTTTACAGAGTATTGTTGAAAATCTCTCTTAACCCTCCATCCTCATTTATAGCAGTGGAATATAACAGCTGGCTAAAAATCCACACAGGAGTCGTTTGAAAGGCAGCAAGGTCTGTTCCTGTCCTAAGGATGAAAGCAGGCACAGGATGGATGTGCTGCATATGGGAAGCACTTTGTCATCCTTTACCTGCAGGAAAGGGACAGGTGAAGGTCAGTGTCTCTTCCAAGAGGCTCTTCCATGAAATACTAGATTTCTTAAATAGGTACTTGGTGTTAGCAACATGTTGTTAGTCTGATATTCATAGTTGCTTTCAGAATTTAATGATGTTTTTCTTCAGCTACAAGTATTTATTTGGCTGTTTTTTCTGCTGCTGTCCTTATGATGATTCATACTGCTGTTATTTTAAAGAGGAGGATAAACTATAATTGTTTATATACAAACAGATTATGGCATTGGCTGCCAGAAACCAATCTTGCTAATAGTTGTCTTGCTAGGGTGTCTCCTTGCTTCACGTTTCGGCTATGGGAGAGAGCAAGCTTAAATTTTATTCTTTCTTTCCAAGTGTGCTCAGAGCTAGTGCTATTTTTCTTCTCTGCAAATGCTGGCAATTGATTATAAAATGTCAGAGGGGTCAGCAGAGTAAGTGACCCTCATTTGGCCAGCTGAAATAGTAGATAAGGCTTGCTTTAGGACATGCTGCAGTCATTGACAGGTTTTGCTGCATCTGCAGCCAACTCTGTATCAATAACAAGTGAAAAATGGTGGATGGAAAAGACTGGATTGTAACTATAACAGTGCTCATTCCACTGAATTTATTTGGAAATTGGTCATTTTTTGTATCCTTGCTATTTTACACTCTTTGTGATCTTCTAAATAAGGATTGTGGTTCCAGGGTTTGATTTGAGCAGTATCGACTGTCCTCCTTCTAGAGAAGCAAACAAGACTTCTCCGTGCTGCTGGGGGCCTAACTCATGAACTGATTTCTACCATGCCATACTTGCTATACATCAGGAATCCCACTCTCATGACTTGATGTGCAGAACTGCATCCCTGCAGCAGACCTGCCTGACAGCTGTGCATCACATACACCTATTCCCAACATGCTTAAAATTTGTCTTTGCATCTCAACTACTCCCACGTAATATTTTGAGCTTTGAATCAAACTATGAGGGTGTTGAAGAAAAACCCTCCACAGCTCACAACAGTCTCTTAAACTCTGTTGGAGGTTAAGGCTCAGCTTTGAAACTAGTGATGTGATTTATTTCTTTGAGAGAGCTTTACTAAAAGAAAGGTGTAAATGCTCTGTATTGTATCTGTGACTCTTGAAAAATGAAGGAAGAAAGACTGTGTATCCCCTTGCTTCGTAGACCATTGCATACCCCTGCAGCAGTAGCACTGATAAAGTTTGATGGCCAACATGCCTGTTGTGTTTAGAAGTTATCTGGAGTCCTTGGAGAGGAGGGGAAAGGAAAGGAGAGGAAGGCAGAGGTGACAGGAGCATTAGATTTTGCAGAGCAAGAGAAGTATGGCTCTATTGAACTTGGGAACTTTAGAATCCCATATAACTTTTCTTCAGCTTAGCAATGGAAAGTTTCTGTTTATTTTTTATTTTAATATCTTGTCTTTCTGAAAGCTTAGGCATGGAATTCTTGCACTTCATTCCCCGGATATCTCATCGATTAAATAATGTCTCTATTTCTCTCTAATGAGAACAAGTACAATGTGAAACAGAAAAAGAACTTTCAGCACTGTTCAAGTTTTTCTTGGGTTTGGTATTTCATCAAGATACATGAGTATGCTTAAGGATTTTGATCGGGAGAAATAACAAGAAAGTGTCTTCTGGGAGGCTCTTGGAAAAGTCAGCTTTTTACTGCTCAGCAAACCTGCCAGCCAGCTAAAAGTTTTTGCCTGTGATGGAGGCATCCAGAACTCAGGGCTGGGAGCTGGCTGTGTGATGCTCTGCAGGAGAAGTGGGCTGGTGTGTGACCTTGTGCCTTGGTAGAAGGGGAGGTGTTACTGGGAGGACTGTGCTGGCAGGGAAAGGTGTGGAATTGGAGGGGGATCCCACTGCTGTTGCTGCAAATGGGTCTGACAGCTGCATGAGAAACAGGAACAGAGGCTGATTTTGCAAAGAGAATCCTGCCTTCAGAATCACAGATAGAAAATGTATTACTGTAATGTTGGGAGTTCTACTGTAAACGCCACCACTTTTTTCCCCCCCCAACCCCTCCTTAGTACTACCCAATGGAAAACAGGATACATTCTCTTAGTTTTCTTACCAGCCTATTTTTACCTAAATGTGTTAAATCCTGTCAGTTTGTGATATGTGAAAAGATACCACTGCTAATTTAAGATTAAAAATACTTTTTAAACAGTTTTAATGTGTAAAAATGCTGATAGATTTGGACTATTTAAAGACTCTGTCTTTAAGAAGATGCATACAGTAAAAAGGGTAGTGATCATGAAAAAAAAGGTTGGCTTGTGTTTCTGAGAGGTACAAGCCAGTCTTTGTTTCCTTTGGAAAAAATCATACGATAACTTGGGTTGGAAGGGATAACCGAAGGTCATGTAGTCCAACACCCTTCACATTTCAGGGCCAGTGAGATCAGGTTGCTCAAAACACTTAAAATATGTAGCAGTCTTCTCTACATTACTCAAAAGTATGTGGTAGTGATTTTTCCTGGGATTTCTTAAAGGAAAAAAATTGTATTGAAATGTTTCCTTTGTCTTCAGCTTTCAGGATAAAAAATTATGGAGGCTCAGGAAAGAACTTTTTTACTGTGCATTTCCTTTTTTTTTTTTTTTTTAATGGAACTAAAAATTTCACCAGGCTAAAGCTTATTTTCCATATGCAATTATTCCCCAGAAAGTTGTAGTAATCATAGATGTAGGCTTTTCAAGAATATGCCCCTAGAAGTTAATTTCCGAAGCAAAGGGAAACTGCAAGATTACATTGCTTTTGAAAATTGAGCCTTAATAAAAGGCATCTGTCCTTGAAAATGGATAGTGAACTATGTAAGGGTTTGGAGGGAAAGAGGAAAAAAGGAGATGCTAGAGAATGATAGTTGATGAATGTACATAGTAATTTCAGTCCATGATTAATGCTCCTACTTGAAATTAGCACTGGTTTGTTTGGTCACAAAACCACTGTTAGCTCGAAGTCTAACTCTTACCATAAAGTTTTGTCACAGTATATTTGTTATGGGACTATCCTTATATTCTCCTCCATGGCAGAGTTAGGATGCTTTGTAAATACCTTTCGAGTGCTTTTTTGTGTCTCCAGAGCTTCCTAAGTTGAGAGAACTCCCGCAGTAGAGAGAAGCAGAGAACCACACTTACCGATAATGGCAGCTGTAATGAGTTTCCCCTCCTATAAGGCTGTGTTGAATCTCCCGTAGTCACAGTGTAAACATCCATCACTGGGTTTTAAATGTGAAATGTTGCATCATTCCTGTGCTGAGGGATTTGAGAGCTTCTTCTGTTGTTCCAGGTGAGAAGAGTGAGGGGCACAGCCCAGGGCTCAGTTCTGGGGCTCACCTGGTACCCACTGGAGCACAGCTGAACAGGAGTAAACACTGACACTGCCTCATCTCCTCCTGACCCCCCAGCAGAAGTAGGTTCCTCTCTCTAAAGCCGTGGTGTGCACACAGACTTCTCATGCAAATTTTTTGTTTTCTGGTAAGCTAATTTTTTCCTTTTTTTCAATACACTGGAGTTTTCCATATGGGAAATCATATTCTATTTTCTGGACAGATTTGTTGCTTTTTATCAAGACTTTCAGGTACTGCTTGAGCACATAATAAATGTTTATTACTAATAATGGTGATAAAGCTTCTATGAGCCTGTCTTGCAGAAGGCATTAAAAATTAGCAAAGAAGAAAAAAAGAGAACAGCTTGGCAGAGTTCTGTATTCATAAACCTATTTATAGATGGTATGCTGGGTAGGAGAGCAGGTCTGTGTCTCTGCCAGCAAGATGGTCCAACCTACTGCTGTGCTAGTGCTTGCCCTAATTTTGTACTTACATTCTGAGTCTCCCAGGGGGATGCTGAGCAGATGTGTGATTGACCTGAATCTCAGAGGTGTGCAGGTTTGACTGTGTCTCTGAGGACGATCGGAGAGATTCGATCAACTTCTTTTCCAGGACCTGTTCATGTTGATTATGCATGTGTTGACTTGACAGGTTTCTAAGAAACCTGCGTGTAAAACCTTCTTCCAACTAAGAGTTTTTTTATCCTCAAGTGGCCAAAGAAACCTGAAGCAAAGATTGACAGAGAGGTTGCATGAACATGGCTCTTGGTCTGTTCTGAAGCCTCAGTGTGGTTTAAAACTGATTTGGCAGTCAGCTGGTGCTGGAGATGCTCCTGGAAGTGCTGCTGTCAGGAATGTTGGTTCCAGCCTGGTGTGAGTGTGACAGGAAAGCTGAAGCATTCTGCTGGGATCTCCTGTGCCACCTCCACCTCAGCTATCATTAATAGTTGTCCATAGACTGTACTTTTTGGAAGATATCTCTTAGCTCTTCCAGTGAGAGAAACACATGTCTCCTGTCCCACATCAGAGAGAAACAGTGGGAGAGGAAAATAAAATTTACAAACAGCCAAGTTCAGAAAACAAGAGCATTTGGGATGGGGTTTGCTTAGATTTCTTTTTTTCTGTATGCTTTTATGGATGAAGTTTTACTCGCCCTTAAAATTAAAGGGAAAGGGAGGAATGAAAATAAAGTTTTAGGTACATGTGAGCAGCAGAGTGAGAAAAAGTGAAGACAGCAGTTCTAAAGCAAAAGAGCACATTCTGCCTTTGCACATTCACTTATGTACCTAAAGTAATTATTTTTCAAAATGTAGGAAAAAGCATGAAAATAGCCATTATTTAAGCTTATTTAGAAATACACATCAGGGAAGATGAATATCACTAAGGAACAAAGGTGGGTCCTGTAGGGGATGGGGAACAGAAGGGTGGACTCACTGAAAGCAAGTAATAGCAGAGTAATTTTGCTATGGAATTTTAAAGCAATTATGTGAATAACAGAGAATATGTCCTGAAAGTAGCCAGAAGTGCTTTTTTGTGGGAATAGCTAACATGGTTTCAGAAAGTCTCTGCCTGGCCAGGGTTAGTGCTCCTAGAGCTGAGATGGTGCTGGCACTCTCATGTTTGACAGGGCATCACCGCCTTGCTGCAAGTCAGCCTTTTGCCATCTCCCTCTCCCATTGTAAATTTAAAAAACAAAATGTACAAATGTGAGTCTGATAATACCCAGTGCTTGTTTCTGTGTCTGATTGGAAAGTCTGATGTTCAAAAGGTGCTTGGTCTTAGGTTTTGAAACATTTTGATAAGTTTCATTAAACTACATCAAACTTTTACTGAAGGTGTGGCAGGTTTCACATAGCTGGACTGATTAAAGGTAGTATTTCAAGAAGCCTTCACTGGTCTAATTGTTTCTTGAGCTCTGTTCCTTTGAAAGGAAGTTAGCATCCTTGTGCTTTTCAATAAAATGAGCTGAGGACTAAAAATCCACTGTCAGCAGTTTGGCTTGAACACCAGAGCATGTGGCTTGTTGCTCTACAGAACAGGGAGGATATTAAACCTAGATATTAATTTTCTGTGTTCCTTCTTCATAAAGAAAATAATAAATGCTCATACAAAGGGGGATATAGTTTATGGGATTCTTCAGCATTGCCTTTTATATTATGTAATTCTGAACTTAGAGGCATGAAGTGTTTCTTGGTGTTAGCTGTGTTTAAGTATAAATCATGCTGTTTTTTTTATTTTGTGCTTTTTAAAAAAACTGTTGAAGTACCTACCTACACGGTAGTGCATAAAAAGAGACACACAAACTATGAGATCTCTGCTAAACTTCCTTTCTTCACAGAAGCTTTTCTCAAACTTCAGTAGTCTTCAAAGTTTTCCCTTTATTTGGGTGGCCAGCATAAGCATTTCTGCAAATTCACTTCATGTGAAGATTTTGCCGCTAAAGTTGTTCAAGTCAGCGTAGCTGCAAATCTGATTCAGTTGGATGGCAATGAACTTCACATGTAAATCGAGTTTCTAGTAAAGTCCTCATTGTGCTAGAAGGTGCTAATGGCTGCCATCAATCAGGGGGCTGGTAAAAGTTGTTCTCCCCCTCTCCTCCTGACTAAATGAGACAGCAATTAAATACCCTTTTGTTGAGTGATAGCTGAGACAATGGAAATCAATGTCCAAAGCACAAACCAGAATGGCAAGTCTTAAGTATAAGCTAAGCCATGTGTCCCAAGGGATTGGCATGTTGATTTGCTTACAGCTGAGAGGGTATATGAAAGGAATAACTGGGAGTGTAGACAGCAGGGGCAGCAGTAATGCTCCTTGGAGCAAAGCCAAAAAGGGAATATTTGCTGTGAAGACTTCTCAGTGGGGTCTTGCTGCCATGATCTTGCCTCTATGCCGTTCAGGATCAGCAAGTGGTATAGATGTGATCCGGAACAGGCCCTGACATAAGATCACGATCAGAAAATATTATATTAATTTTGTTTCTGGTATGTTTTTACATTGGCTCTGGAGAACAGACGGTATCTGATCTGGTATGAAGCCTACTGATACAAACTTTGCCTTTCAGCTTTTCTGAAAGTGGTTCAGCTGGCAAGGGTGAGTTTATACTCAATCAGTATTGCAGTGGTTTAGTTTAGATCTCTGGAACAGGATTTGCTGCATTGTCAAGCCACATCCTGAGATCTTCCATACACCCTCCCACCCCTAAGTCCCACCACTTTGTTACAGAGTGCTTATAGGTGCAAGGCTTACTCTAATATCTCCCCTAAACAAAACTTCACTGTAAAAAAAACCTAGTTTGCTCATCTATTTTTTTGTAGATGAAAACAATCGCTTGAGACCTTCTGTACTGGTTAATATTTTTGTCCAAAGGACCATGCAGTTAGTTAGGTGGTGAATGTGTTTTCCCTCTCTTCTTTCCAGACCTTCTCCCAAGTTCATTATGTCAATGGGACACTTCCTTTTGACTCCAGCTCGGTCTTGCTGAAAGGGCCCTAAGTCACTGGAGTGCACAGGGCTCCATTGTCTCTAATCTCTGTGGGTTTTTTGTTTTTGTTAGGATGGTTTTTTTTTCTGCTTTTGTGCAAAACTGTAAATGCATTGAGAATAGCAAGCTATTGGATTTAGTAATGACAAGGCACACTGCTGTCATGCAGCTCATATGCTGCTGGCAGAGGCTGTGGCTATATGATGTTTGCAGCTCAGCTAAATGGAGAGATAGTCTTCTGCAAGTGTAAGGCTCCAAAAATAATGTTAAAGTAAGAAATTATTTTATTTTTGTGCCGGAAAAGTATTGCACACAGATGACGAGTTAGTAATACTATGCATTTGACTAAAAGATAATACATCTATTGCAAGGGCTCTGCATTGAATTTATTCTGTGTATCCTGTCACACCTCTTTTGAGGGCTTGAACCTTGTGTATTAAGAGGTCCAGAGAAATCATAAGGCATTAGGAGTGGACTCATACAAAACCTGCTAGTTGGTGTTCCTTGTCTTTAACACTCTGTGATAAGACACTCTGTCTTGTCCTTGCGTACTCATCAAGAGGACATTCTCTTTTCAAACTCATGTTCTACTGCACTCATGTTTAGTCTTCAGTTTTATAGTTTTGACCATTACTGTGAATGGCACTGTTCACAATCCTTTTGTCTTCATTTCAGTTTAGGTGTTCACTGCTGACATTAACTCTTGTTATAGTCTTGACTTACACCTGACTTCTAAATCAGGTTTTCTATTAAAATAGAGACCTAAGGAACCAGAAGAGATTTCGTATGAGTACAATACACTGCCATGTTACTAGCATGAGTATAATGCTTTGAACCCTTTAAGGAAGACCTTGAATTACTGACGTGATCTTCACTAATACCAATACTGATACCTTCTCTTAAATATTGAGGCATTCCTTTTTAACTCAGAGTATTCTGTGTTTCTGTGATAATAAATATATAATATTAAATTCTACAGTGCAGCCCAGATGATCATAAGCATAGAGAATGCAAAAGGTATCTCTACTGTTTTATATGTAATTATTCTGTGTGTAATTTTCAATGATCGTGGATTAATTTTTTCAAGCATCTACTTTAGCAGTCCAATAAGGCAAAGCCATTGACTGCTATTTGATGTGTCCATTACTTCCTGCAAATGCCTTGGAATACAATGGGGTAGCATGCAGACTTCAGAGCTGTCATGACAGGTATTAAGAACGTGTCAAATCCCAGTGATGACTGATAACATATCTGTCATTTGTGATGAGATTATTAGGAAAAGAAAAGTCACTAGGAGAAAGATACTCTATGAAAAAAGGAGGGGGAGGGGAAGAAAGGAGGAGAGAGGATTTGCTGTTCTTTAGAGCTGCCTGGTTTAATTAAGCCTTGTCTAGTCCATAAACAAGTCTATTAACTATGTGAATGCTTTGGCAGTTTATGTGCTTCAATGCCACAGCAGTAATTCCTTGGGATTTAGGTTTCTCTTTGGTGAATAGTTGCACTATAGGTATTGTGGCTATGATGAAGGTACTTGATTATGGAAACAGCTAGTGCAAAAGTACTAAATTTTTTTATTGTTCTCTAATTGAGAGTTTAACAGAATATTGTGGAAGAAAGGATGCAGTGAGCACATAAGACATTTTCTGCATGGAAACTCTTCATAGAACTGAGCAAGAAGAATTGATCACCAGTGCCATTTGATTTGCATCTTTGGCTAGCATAAGGATGTGAAGGATTGCTTTTTTATATATATTCTGGATGTGTATCTTGTGTGAGTGTGAAAAGAAGTCTGAGCTTTATCTGGCTTGTAAATTTAGGTTTTGCTGAATGGGTCCAGTGTGCCTTTCAGGTGCTTTACGCTAAACCATAAATACATCACATTTTTAAAAGTGGCTCAGAGGCTCATCCTTTCCAACCAGGATGATTCTATGGTTCTGTGACAACAGAAGTAGCTTGTTCTACAGCTTTCTGGGAGTTCCAGAAAGCTGCAAGCTGTGGGGTAAGCTGTGGCAGGTACAGTGATGGTACCACCATGTGTGTGCTTGCAGTGGGGATTCCTCATGAATGTACCAGAAAGGAAGGGCATGGACTGGGTCCACTGCAGCATGCCAAAGGGCTCACACCCTTGCTTACCTAAAGGAAACTTGTTCTCCTGCCCAGGCCCTCAGGAAAGACTGTTTTTTTCTTTCTTTTTTTTATTTTTTTTTCTCTAAATGCATGTTTACTCCACCCACAGAGACCAGCTGAGCAAAGACCAAAAAGCAACCTGGAGCAAGGCTGCCAGGTTTTAAGTAGAATGTATTGTGGCTAAATTAATTTGCCAACATAGTTCTCCCAAGAGCCTTGTGGCAACCATCCCAAAACAACCAGTTTTAAGTATCTCAGCCTAAAGCTGGTTTAGCTTTAGAGTTGTTAAAAAGAATCTGACTGGGGGCTAGGGGTGTTTTTTTTGTTTGTTTGTTTGTTTTTTCTTCCAGAAGCTGAACTCAGCATTTCTTCAGAGTAAATTCAACTGTATACCCAGTAATCATTAATCATACTGTAAAATCTTGGCTTCAACTTTCTCCTTTATATGTAGGAGATTACCATACAGGTTGTTAACACTGTGTCTTGCGGACTGGCAGTACCTACATTCATGCTGATTAAATATTTCTTAATAGGGTTTATTTCCTCTCTTGCCCCAGAAGTGTTCAAGGCCAAGTTGGATGGGGCTTTGAGGAACCTGATCCTGGTGGTAGGTGTCCTTCCCTAGGCAGGGGGTTTGGATCTAGATGATCTTTAAGGTCCCTTCCAACATAAACCATTCTATGATGATACATGAAGAGGAAGGGCTTTGGGGAATGCTGCTAAGAGCCTTCCTCCACCAGTCACAGGTTTGCTTTTGGCCCCAGCTAGATGCAACACAGGTATTCATGTGTATTCCTGATGGGCAGCCCACAGTGTTTGACTACTCTTCAGTGGATCACTTCAGAAGCACAAATAAGGGATTGATGGCAGCATTCACAGATGGTTTTAATTTTTTTTCGAGTGCCTTCATTGTCTTTCTTTAGCTCCCATATTTGATAGATTCATGTGGTGAATGTGGTGAATTTTCTGTCCCAAAAAAGCACCACAGTAAAGTGTATATGAGCTTGAAGTTCTTTTCTGAGGGAAGCTATTCCTTCCCTGCACTCTCTCTCACTTCCCAAATTTACTAGGTTTTGTCAGTTTAAAAGAAGAAATAGGAACACTTACCAGGGATGTATTGCAGAACTTGACTTGAGACTTAGCTTCTTGGTTCTTATTTTCAGTTTCTTGTTTTCATTTTAGTGTAGGTAGGGTGTCTGGAGATAACATAAAAAAACCATGAGGTTGGTGGAGTCACCTCTGAAGATCATTGAACTTCTACTAAATTTCCTTCTAAGTTCCAAGAGCAGCATTATAGTCTCAGTTCTCTTTTATGTGTGCTCACACTTAGCAAAAATCCTATAAAGAAGCCCCTTTAAGTCTTGGTTCTTGAGTCTTAATTCTTGGGTTCATTGCATATATGAATGAAAACTGATTTCAGTGTTTGTTTAGATGACATAAAACATTTTCAAAAATAAAAGAAATCAGTGGTGGTGCTGGTTGCTGTTTGGGGGAGGGGAGCTGAAAGGCAAAATATTGCAAAGTGATTTTTTTGCTGATAACAAACAAAGCCCAGTGGGAGACTGCTGTTGTGAAAATATGTAACTGTTGACATGAGGATGTTTGTTAGAATATTTTTAGTGCTGATAAAGGAAAGCAGCACTCATTGGAGTTTCGGTAATCTTGAACAAAAACAAGTTAAGCTCCAGTTGCTCTGCTCTGGGTGGTAGAGTTACATTATGTGTAAGAAAGGTTTTCCTCAGCTAAGAGTTTCCTCTGTTGTTTCCACCTCTAAGCCTTTAGAGAGAAAGAAAGAGGTTTGGTCATAAGGAGAATAGTGTGCTACATGACTGTTAAGACTCTCAAGGTGGTGTTTGTAAGTTGAAAAGTTGCTGCTAAGCCTAGGTAAATCTAAAAAAATTTGTATATATTTTGGTTGTGGTGCAAAGCATCAGTATTATCATATGAAAAGCACCAGTGATGCCTTGACTTGTTTGATAAAATAAGAATCTGTTCATGGTAATGACCATTAACTCACTGACAGGATGATAAAGAGATTACAGGGTTCAGCTTTGCACTTACAAAGAATTGGTTGCTGTACGTGCTGTTCTGCTAGTTCCATCTCGGTGTATGTTGTGGAACAGTCATTGAAAACATTTTTAATATTTTTAATGTCCTACCTGACAGAGTGATCTCTACAGTATACAATTTTCTGTTCCTCTGACCTTTTACACACCAATTGTATTGGGAAAACATTAATTAAACGGGAACAAAGTATTTATTGTGACTTGAAGTTGTCTTTATCGCAGTTCCTATTGTTCAGTTGCCTGAACAGTAATGAAAGAGCCTGCTTTAAGATGCTCTGTGAGTGCTCTGTTTAAGGATGGCCCTTTGTTCATAACTGCCAAAAAGTAGCAGCACACTGTAAAAGGAAAAATTCTCTTCTTCGCGATTCCAGTCCCTGGGGTCTTGATGGGAACCAGTTTATATTAATTTACCTCCAGATTTAGCATAGTTTAATTTTAGTCTGGGTCATGGGCCACCGATGTGTTTGCTCTTCCTTAAATGGACTATGCATCCCTTGATAACAACTCGAAAATATAGCAAATTTTCTGTAGTGACACAAAGAAAGGTTATGGAAGATTCAGTGGGAGTCTTGTTCATACACTAACCTTTGCTCTTGATGATGATGATGATAATGATTACTATTAATTTATTTTTTCATGATACATTATGTTGTACCTGAGGGTTCTGAACAGAGACCAATGTCTGTAGAAGTTACAATGCTGGTAGTAGCCATCATCTGAAGATCACAAGGAAGATGGAGCAGTTGGGGAACTGAGGGATATGATTTTTTGCTAAAAGTCCAGCAAAGTCTCATATGTCTGAAAAGAGTCAGAGCCCTGCTGTTTCTTACTCCCCTGATAATGTAATTTGGCATGACAAAATTAATTCTGTCTCCTCATAGGCCCTGCCTTTCTTATGGCATGTTACATGGTATGATATATGGCATCTTAAAATGAAAGACAAATCAACTCTCTCTCCTGTCTTAAAATAGTTTAATAGCAAAAAATAGTTTTTAATAATAGCTAAGTGTTAGCCAGTAGTTTCCAGAAATCTGCACTCACTGAAGCTCTACCCAGCAGAAATGTCACTGCTTTGAAGTGCCCTATTAAATTCTTGTCCATCCTATTCCTACTTTCTCACTGCTCCTGCCTTTCTGCTATAAAGTTTTGCTCTCTGATGTGCCAGACTGATCAATTATGTATCACACTGAAAGACAGTTTGCTTTTCTTAACTCTTCTATCCAGCTGTAACCTTTCTAAGTAGTGTCTTGCTGGTTTTGAGCATTTTCACAGCATTTGTGTTTCTCTTGGTGATGTGTAAAATCCCCTCATTACCTTTTCCATACCTGCCTTCCTGTGTGATCACACGAAATGTTGCCAAAAGGTATGGGACAGAGGGGATTATTGTAATGAGAGAAAGTCTGAGAATGTCACCTCAAGTCTGTTAGTTCATAAAGAACATAAATCACAGGATTTGCAAAGGGTGCAGAAGTCAAACTGAGGAGCTGGATGCTGCCTGCTGCTTCAAAAAGCTGGGGGACCTGGTGAGATCCTGGTAGTGCCAGAGAAGAAGACGTACCTTGAAACACAGGGGGGGAATTACTGAGCTCTTGAGTTAAGGGTAAGTGCTGGGGAAGCTTTGCTGCTGTGATGCTCTGGCTCCCTGGCTGCCAGCCCTCAGCTGAGCTATAAGCAAGGCTGCTTCCAGCTGCCTGTTTACCTCCCTTCCAGTCCTGTACCCTGAGAGCAGCTCAGGTGTGGTGCCAGTGTTCAATCTGTTACTCCAGACACACAGGCTTAAGGACATAAACCCTCTTGGCTATTTTTATGTGCAAGGGATCTTTCTCCCCATCATTTTCTGCCAGGATTTTAAAAAAGTATTTTTTTTTTATAAAGACCTTATCCCACCTGATTGCTTGGCTGATGTCCCTTCCCTGGTCATTGTGATCTTACTTCTTTTTAGTGACAGGCATGCTGAGATTCAACTTTAGGCTTTGCAATATACACAGTTTTGGGGAAAAACTAATTTAATTCTTTCTATGTATGGAATACAGAATGCAGAAATAAAAGCCTGTAAATAGCTTTAAAAGCATTGTATAGTTTAAAACTTATTTGTTACTCTGTAGTTACCCATAAAGTCTGCTCTGGAGTCAGCCAGCTGTATAGTTACTTATATGACTGCATGTTTCATATCTGGCAAACAAAAAATGTTGTTTATTCTTTTCTTTGTGATGTGAAAGGCTTTCTCAGTCAATAATCTGTCAAGCTACCCTTCTGTCATCATTGCTGCCTAGTTGTGTTCTTTCACATCAAGTCTCCTAAATCTTGCCAGTCTTATGTGTTAAATTCTTTGACAACAATGTTCCAGTTTTGGAGCACTGAGAGCTTTGCTTGTTTTGCTTCATGAATGGAATGAAATGCCTCTTGGTGAAAATACAAATGCAGCAGAAACTGAAAAATTTAAACTTCCTTTGTAATCTAGAGAGGAAAAATGAACACTTCTGGATGGTTATCCACCACAGCCCCTGAGCTCTCCACCTTGGAAAAGATTAATTGCATTCTCCCAGTGCCTGGTTTTCTTGGCTGATAAAGAGAGGTTCGTTGGCTCACTGCAAGAGCAATTTCCACACTGTTGTACAGAATTTTAGTAAAGATGGGCTCCAGCACTTCTGCTTCAGCAATGAGTAGCACCGTTAAGCAAGGGCCTTATCTCTTCTACTGTGATTCTATTTTAAAATAAACAAAAAGGGTCCAAAAGCAATTTGGCTTGTGCCTGCAGTTCACATGGAGAAGTTGATTTGTGAGGCCCTCTCTCCTTCCCTGGCCCAAAATTCAGGATTTTCACTTGGACGCAAGCTTGGCTATAGAGTATTTTAAAGTTTTAATATTCAGACTGAAGCTGAAGCTAGCGAAGTGCTTCAAAAATAGGCAGTTTGCATCCCTTTCCTTAAAAGCATTGCACACTAGTGCTGGGAAAGCTTTACCAAATACATGTAGCAAACAGATTATTCTTCTTTAGCGTTAGCCTTTTATCTTCTATGCTTAGGGAATTTGGTGCAAATTGACTTTTTGAGAGTATTTTATACTTGTGATAAAGCAGAAAATGGGATTCACTATTTAAGGTAAAAATAGTTTTGACTTCTGACTGCCATGAATTTGGATTTAGGGCTGTGGGTGGCTTTCTAAAAAGCTGTTTGCTCTAGAGAGTGTCTCCAACTTTGCACAGAAGCCAAGGATGGGAAATGTGTAGGACAGTGACAATTTCTTTAGCTATAATATATTACAAAGGATTTCTCTGTCAGAATCAGAACAATTTTCCACCTATGTCTAGCCCCACCAGTATTGCATTTTTTTTTTCTACATGAGATTCTGCAGCATGCAACAGGGAATGGTGTTCTCTTTAGACTGAAGGTCTGTGTCTGCTTCATGAACAGCTGAGCTGTTGGGGGACATTGGTGTGTGCAGGCAGAACTGGCTGGGCAGAAAGGCTGAGCCATCCTTGTCCCTCTGGTGCCACCCAGAGTGACGTGGGCTGACCCAGATAACTCTTACCAGCCACAGTGCTCAAGGAGAATGACAGTAAAAGGAGAGATTTTTTTGATAGAGCAAAGAAATGCCCTTGTGGGGAAATGACAGAGGAAACTTCTGTGTGTGCTTCCACCCTGACTGTGCTGGATCAGAGTGGTGAGTGTTTGGGACCAGTGGTAGTGAAAAAAACAGTCCAGCTACCACTTGAAAAAAAGGCTTGTCCAGAGCCCAGTGATGTCTGAGTTTCAGTCCTCTCTCCAGGCTGGGAATTTTGGTTTAATTCCTGCTACAGCTGTATGACATTTTCTTTTGGACACTATAGGTCCATGTCCACTCTTTTCCTCCATTTTGTTGATTTACTGGCCTTGGTGACAGTGTCAGTCACCTGTGCACTGCATTTTTGTTTATTAGTTTGCATTGTTTTTCTCAAGGTAAATTGATGTGTTTGAGTTTTTATTGTTTATGATTTAATTCCATTAATTGTCTTTCTTAACTAAATATTTTTAGCCTTTTCAATTTTGTTGCATATGGAAGCTTTCCAGAGCTGCAATGCATTTGTATGATTTTAATTAATTCTGCATCACTTAGTGATATGTGTATGTATATAAAGGCATAAAGCAAATGTCTATTTATTTAGCACTGAAAAGCACTTTTGCAAAGTGATAGGCCTATAATAAGTTATTTAAAGGGCTCTGACTCATGATTGCAGGCAGATTTTTTTTGGTACAGGGGACAGAGCAGCAGAAGCAGTAAACTGTAATCTGTTGTTGCTTTTTACTTCTGAAAGGAAACTCTTTTTCTTGGACCATCTGCATCTCTTCCTTCTGTCAGGCTTTTGCTGGATACTGGATAAAGGGAGAAGTGTTGGCACCTCTGCCCTCCAATATAGCACCTCTGAGGATAGGACTTTGTAGGGTGATAGCACCCAAGTTGTGCCCCGGGGGGGAGGGGGCTGGCAGGTTTGGCAGAGTGGGCACTTGTATGGCTTTCCTCTTGGGAGACTCATTTAGCAGCTGGCTGGAGCTAGTGGAAAAGTTACCCAAGGAGCCCTGTATGGCTTCCTGGTGTTTTTTAACTCTATGTTTGGGCAGGCAACAAAACAAAACAGAACAAGAATGTGCAATGATTAGAGGTTTTCTGTTTGTTTAAAAAACAAAACAAAACAAAACAAAAAAACCAAAGACACGCAAAGGCTTCCTTAGTTCAGCCCAGGCCAGTGTAGTTTTCTTCTCTCTCAAAACGTATCAACATTTATATGGCAGGAAGATACCACTCAGCTTTCTTTCAATGCCCTGCCCTTCCCTGCCTCAAAGTCCAAATCTATTTGTCACAGGACCAGGTTACCTTTTGCCCATAGTTTCCAGACACCACCCAGGCATTTAAAACCAGAAACAATCACAGTATAGAAACAACAACGTCTCTTGTTTAATTCATTTGTGCACTATCTGTGAGAAGGTATCTCCAAATGTAACACCTTGTACTTATTCCTCTGGGTGGTTCTCTTTTGGTCTCCTGCAAGAGGGAAGTCCTATGGTCACGGCCAAACAAATAAGTTCTCCCCACTTTACGCGTGAGCTTTTTCCATTTTAAACACCCTTACTTGTTGTCTAACTCCCTTTGAAGTTGATGGAAAATTTTTTTGCTCTCCAAACATTCATTACATGGCCTTAGCACGCACTGCTCTGGCTCTCAGAATAATTAGCAATAGTTAACATTCCTGCAGCTTTGGGAGACTTGGCTACATTTTTGTTGTAAAGCTGAGTATTTCAAAAAAGTCTTCCCTGGACCCTGACATCACACGAGATCATTTCTTCTGCTGTTAACATCTGGATTCTAACATGGCTAGTGTGTCCAGATTTTTTGTTTCCCTTGCATTCCTCAGCATGAAGCTTACCACAATGGAGAAAAGCTGTGTTTTTAAGGGAAACTTGTAATGAATGCTAAGAAAAGAATATAAATATCGTATCACTTCCAAGCTGTCAGCTGAAATGCTTTCCCCCACTTCTTTCCCTGTCACTTTTGCTATTAATAAGAAAAAATTATTTGCTGTCTCCTCTGTCACTAATCCCATGGAAAAAATTTAGCTTGGTCTTAAAAGGTAAAAATATCTTGCAGGTGACTCCAGAGAAAAGGTCAAGTTTTAGGTAAAACAAACAGAAAGAACTGAGGCTAAGCATTGAGGCTTTACTCTGGTGGAATCCTGTTGACTTCACAGGCCATTGGTTTGAATAAAAATTAGGGAAAAAACCCCATGATGTGGGACAACATAGAAACAGCTGCTGACTGATTCTTGTGTTGCTCATTCTATACATGGTATCTTCACATATTCTTTGTTTTATCTCCCTAAGACAGTAGTTAGTAATTCAGACAGCCAAAAGGCAGCTTCTGTGAGGGCTGCAGTATTAAAAATATTGCTGCTTTTTTGGCAAACTAGGAACATTCTTGTGTGTGTTTAAGAAAGATGGGCTGGATATTTTTGGATGCTCACTAATTCAGTTCAGCTGTCCTTGTTTTGTTTGCTTGGGTTTGGAAAGTGAGAGCAAAGCAAAACATATAGAATTACATGAGAAGTAATTCTTCATGGAGCTGTAGGCCACCTTGTCCAATTCTTCTCTGTATATCAAGAAATCAATCATTTACTGTGTCTTTTAATTTGTAATTCAAAACATACATCCTTGTGTTGGGCGGAATAATATGGTTTTATCAAAGTAATAATCTCAGGATAATATTCTCTTTCATAGCTACTGGTATACCAACACTTGTATCTGTAGTGTCTGTATATCTTTGATGTGTTTATGAATTTACTTACACAGCAAAAGGTAGGAAAGATTATGGAGTGGAAAAAATAATAATAATAAAAAAGAATGGTAAGAAGGCTGTTGGAAAACCTTGCTGCAGAAACTCTCTTGAGGGGTGGTACCCTGAAGCCCGAAGCAACTGCACACTGCAGACGTAGAGCCACATTGTCATGAGCTGATGGATGGGTTTCTGTGCAAAGGGAAAGAAAATGGGGATGGCTGTGGGATAAGCTGGGGCTACTTTTCATCTTTACCCAGAGGCAGCTGGTCAGTTTGCTCCAGCGAGGAGCAGAGGCAGGCACAGGCAGGGTGCCAGCCTGGAGCCTGGTCATGAAAGGGTGAAATATGGTGCAGGAGGAGAAAAAGGAAAGTCAGGGAAGCAAACAAAGGAAAGAAGGATAAAAATCTACTTGAGTTAGTGTGAAGCCCCAGAAAATCTTTAGGCCTCTGAGGATAAGTGGATGTTATTCTTCTTGGGCTTGTTTTTTCTTTCTGGTAGTGCTCAGCACTTCACATTGTATGTCTGTCTTTGTTATAAGTGAGTGAGAGAGGTTGTCTCTGTTTTGAGAGGGCTCTTTCTTTTCCAGCCTGAGAAGAAGGTGATTACTCAGGAGATTCTTAAAACCCCAATAAATCTTGGGATCCCAGCAAATAGTCCCAATGTATTTAACGTTTAAAGCTTTGCTTTACAATAATGTGTTTCTACTGCTGCTGTACTGCTAGCTAGGAGTATACTTTTTTTTTTTAACATTGCATCTGTTAGCAGTCAATAGGTTAACCAATGGCATTCCCAAAACCATACCAAAGCAATGGGTTTAGTGTGCTTATTGGCACCTTGAGGCTCCTGACAGAACTGGATTATTATAATTTACAAAATGAAGCAAATGTGCTGTAGAAACAAGAAAGAGAGTGTTTTCAGGTTGAGGCACATTAGTTTGCCAGTAGTAGATAAGGTTGGTAAGGTTGTGCAGTACATTCCAGCTCAGAATGGCACGCTTGGGTTTCCTACCTCCTTATCCTGCTGCTTCCCTCCAAGCACCCGGAGCAGGTGGAAAAGCCAGGGCACAGACCAGGGACTTTTTTTGTGTGTGGCTTACATTTATTAAGAAATAAGTACAAAGGGGTCTGGGCTAAATATGATGATATTTTTAGGGTGCCTTCAGGATGCCTTAGTTAGGATGATCAAAATGCTTTCTTTGAAAACTGGAGCCTGTGCTGACTTTTGAAGCTACAGCGTAAGTGCCTTTCTGCATGATTAGTTTGGGCTGTGGCATGGCAGTTGTGGATGATAAATATCACTGGCATAACCTGTTGGTTATGCTTCTGGGCTGCTGATTTTGGATACAGTTTTGTCTGTCGGGGGGAGTGTGTGGGTGAAGCTTCCCGTGGGTGACTCTGAACGCTGAGCCCATAGCTCCAAAATTGGAGCCCAGCTGAGAGGTAGGAGGACTTATAGGCATCTGTGGGATCCCACCTGCTTTTAATACATATTTCCAAGATTGTTAATGCACATAAATCACCATTCAGGGACAGCTGGGTCTGTTTTTAACTTGCTAGGTATGGTTTAGTGTCAGTGTAGAGCCAACAGTCTACCTGCAGCAAGGGAACTGAGAGTACTCTCAGGCCCTGGTGAGGGAGATGGAACCTACTTCAGCATTGAATTAAAACGTTTTGGGTCAGCTGCACAGGTGTAAATAATAAAGTATGCAGAGAAGAGGCAGCTGGCTGGCCAGAAAGGAAAGTGCTGTGTGGGCAAGCAGGTCCAACAGGGCCTCCGTCCCAGCAACCCCTGTCCTGAGAGCTGTCCCAGAGACAACCCTGATTGCCCACAGCCTCTGTGGTGCTGGGGAGCACGGAGGGAAGGGCAGGGGCTGGGACTGGGACCGGAGGAGCAGCTGGCATGGGCACCATGGGGTGCCTGGGACCCTCTGCAGCTGGGACAGAGCTTTCTGCTTTCCTGGGCTGCTGTGCTCTTCCTCACAACCTCCTCCTGTGGGATCTCATTATTCCCTCTTCTTTATGCATCCGAGCCCTGCTCCCTCCACCCTCTTCTCTGTTTTTATTTCCTCTCTATCTGCTCCTGGCCCAACTCTCCACTACCCCTGCAGGTAAGGGGTTTGCTGTCCTTGTGCCGTGTTCACTCTTCTTGTACCTCAGTCCTTTTCTCTTTGCAGTTCAGTAACCATATGTCTATCGGATGTAAATGCAACCTTACGTTGTTTTTTATATGAAGAGATCAGCCTAGTGCTGATAATAATTCATCACAACTTTCCTTAGCGTCAGAACTGCATCTAAGTGGGAGGTTGGGTGTGTTGGGTGTTGTATTTTTTGAAGCTGGCAACAAGTGGTTAAAAATTACTTCATGTCACTGGCTTACAAGGGCTTAAATACCATAAAGACACAGGAATAATTTGAAAGGCATCTCAGGTAATATGAAGATGTATATATCTGCTGACTGCCTGGGCAAATTAGAGAATTAATTGAAAGGGAATGTTAGCTCGTTATCTGAGCAGCCCAATGTCAAAAAAAAAACCCAAAAAACCTGCAGCTTTCTTTTGAGACTTAGTGGTTTGGTTTTTTTTTCAGAATAACCTATTAATAAAATGATGATTTGGAAGGCAGCCTGGAACAGAGACAAGCATTCTGATAAATTATCTGCTTCCTTTGTTTTTAACTGTATGCTGAGCTTAAATTTTACTCTATGGAGTGAGATTCCATCTTCCTCCCTGCCTCTCCGCATTAGAGATTAAACACCATGCTTAGATAAATTTTTGGATATGAAAAAAAATTTCGTGTAAAAATATTGTAAGCAATCCATAAATACTTGCAAGTATTCTTGTATTTTTATACTTTTTATTAAATTACTTAAATTTATCTAATAAAGTCCAGATGCTCATAGTTAAAAGCAGTACCCAGAAGGGCTCAAAACAGAAAGGGCACCTTTGAATGTATACTTTTTATCAGGAAAGATGGGCATCTTTTGGCATTTTGGTAATTGAGCTGTTGCACCATAAAGAGAGGGAGGGGAGCTGGGACTTCATAAAAGTTTTTATAAGACTGAGCCACCCTCTTGGAAAGTAACCACCCTGAAGTAGTGTTACTTTTATTTACTTGTGTTTTGGAAACCTTGGGGATCATTTATCACCTCTTGTGAAAACCACAAAGGTCCTCCATTAGAGAGAGGGGAGGGTTTCTGAATGAAGGACATTGAGAAATGCCTGATGTTCCCATGATCCCATTACTCCAACAGCTGGGGATTTGCAGGGTATTGTTGGAAACCAAGAAAGCAGAATGGCTTTTCCAAGTGGATCAGGATTTAGAACAGTAATCTGAATTCATGCTCAAACTGAATGCATACCATGGAAGTTAGCACTTTTCTATAATTATTTTTGCTTAGCTGGGAAAACAGAATACTCTAAAATAGCAAACTGGAATTCAGTGTCTTAAACCTGCTTTCAGGTGTCCTAATACTAGGTTACAGTTTGTCTTTCATGATAGAAACTACTGCAATTGCTGATGTGAAAAGTAAGAACAGATTATCTCTTAACTGTGCTGGAAAGAGTAAAGCACAAAGCCAGCCTCATGATCATAGGTGTGTGATTGAGTTGGAACATTGATTTTTTTTGTTGATACAAATTGTTATTGTTAGTATTTCTGCAAGTAGAAATAGTATTAAATATATATCAGAATTAACCTACTGTAGTTTGATCATCACAAGTCATCTATAAATACACATCTTTCTTGAGCTGTAAGCCACAGGCTGTGTAAGTGTTGAGCAATAAAATATTTATGCATTTGGTGCTCAGCACTGTTGCTAATTTAGAATAGTCATTGGAAAACAGTGTTCTCTTTATTGCATATTGTTAAAACATAAGTGCTGCCATTTAACTTTATAAACACTGATAAAAAATGGTGTTTTGAAATCTTATTATTTTCAAAGAAATACACAACAGTACCTGTCAGTCTTTTTTAGTATGTACAGCCTTGTGAGCAGGTGTATTTTGATTTAAATGAAGATTACTCTGAAACTGAACTTCTGACTCTTAAGCAGGTACTCGGGAAAGCAGGTACTTGGGAAATTGCCTCTTCATTAGACAGCTTGCAAGACTGAGAAATCAAAAGGCAGGTGGGATATCTCTCTGGGCTTGGTGTTTTTGGTTTTTTGCTTGGTTTTGTTTCATTTTTATTGATTATTTGCAAAAGTAAAGCTTGGGAAAGTGAATATAAAAAAATAACATTTTTCCAAGGTTAGTAAACTAATTCTATGATAGTAAACTATTTTAACACTACCCTCATTTTGCGTATTTATTAAATGTAACACACTTTCTCTTTATTTGAGCACCCTTTTAGGGAGGAAAACATTTTGCTTTTCAAAAACATAGTGAATTTATTCAGCATCTCACTGAATTAATTATTCCACTCTTGTCTCTTACTGGTGCCACTGGGGAAAAGGGGCTTTTCCTGTAACAGTCTCTAACTGTAAGCTCTCAGTATCAATATCCTCTAATTTCTTGTAGCTGCCTAGCATCTTGGTGCTACCAGGGGATTTCCATATAGTTTTTACCTCTGCACAACCATAATTCCCATCTCTGCAAATCTGCTAACAAGAATACTGAATGACTGGGACAATATTTTCCTGACAACTCCTTTGCTGATTAGTGTGGGAGATGCCATGTTTCTTACAGGAGAGGAGATACAAAAGCTGGTGAATCTAATTTAACATCTGAAAGTTGCTTGACCAGATATTATTGGGTTGATAGATGACAGTCCCTCCAGAGTATATACAGATAAACCACCTTCATTATTCATGGGCATTCATTAAATTAGGCAGCAAAAACCTTATTATTGATCTAATACACCTCTGTGGAATTAGAGAGTTTATTGTATTAGGTGAAAGTCCAGAAATGTTTAGGTGCTTTTTATGAAGGTGTAAAACCTAAATATGTTAACACTATATGTTACTGTATCCTCACCTAGGTTATCAACCTTTTTCAAAGTATCCTTTTGCCATCAAAGTATGAATTTTTAATTTTATAGGTGATGAGGAAAAAAATAGCTACAAAGGGGTATAAGTTATAACATTTCACTTAAACAATTTTATGCTTACAATCCTCCCTGTATCATGCTGGGACGTTAAATTAGATTAACCTACAGTAAGGAGATGTGAATGATTTATCCAAGGTAGTGCTACCCTTGCCAATTTGTGGTGCAAACAAAGGCTTAGGTTTGCTGACTCCAGGCACATAATTTGCAGAGCAGTCCATCCATGAGAGGTTAGGGGTGGAAAACGAGCAAACGCATTTTGTGTGCTGCCTTTCTCTTGCTATATGGTATGCCAGGGAGAAATGGGAAATCTTTTGCCTGCAGGAGAAATGAGCCTCACTTACTTGCAGTGATGTCTAATAGCTAGATTTGTAGATGCCAGATAGCTCTTTGGAGAGATCATTTCCAGTAAAATAAATGGTGGGGAGGAGACTGCCAAAAGGCTGGAGCAAATTTTGGAGGATGCCAAGCCATGTGTTTTCCATCCTGTTCCCTTCCTTTAAATTTCTTAGTCTTATATTTCATGGAACCTGGGAATAAGCTGGTAAGTGAAGAATACTCTAAATAGATAATTTTATTCCATTTGCATCTAAGGTAGATATGGAAGGAAAGGGTAGGCATTAATTATTTTGTTTAATTAATTAATTATATTATTAAAGTATCTTTCCATATATTTTTTTCATTGTCATATGTACCGCTTTGTTTATTTTTCAGTTGATGCTGTTATGCTCCCCATCATTGCACTATCCCTGTTCTAAATCTTTTTTTCTGTACTAAATTCTTGCTCTAAATCTTCCTTCATCCCTTTCTACTGGGTAAAGCCAGCAGTAACAGCCAGCCCTGCTTGTTGGTGTCTCTTCAAATGCAGGGTGAAGGAGGCAGCCACTTGGTGCCTTCAGGTCACCTGGGAGAAACCTTGTGTCATGTTGATCGATCCCTTGATTCGTTTGGCAGCTGCCTTTTGCCAGAGTGTGACCATAGCTTTATTAATTGCTAATGTTGAAATGGATCTACTCCAAGTACCTTTAGTGCTTAATACTGAACATTGTAAAATGTCTTACCAGCAAAAACGTGCTGATCTCTTTTTTGCACACAATGCTGCTCTCCTGAGTTGTGCTGTATATGCTACTGCTTAGATGATTCCATAGATCATTAAAAGGTTAGGAGCAGCACGGTTTCCAGAATCCTGGCCAGCCTTGGGTAGAGCTGAGGTCAGAACTGCCTGGTCTCTGGGATGAAGGACCTCATGGGGCAGGAAAGAAAGGAAGGCTGTGCATGTAGATGTAAAACACACACTGCCCCAGTTTTTATCTTGGATTGCTAGGCATCTGCATGGCAGGCATGATACAGGGGTATGTGGTAACACGTGTCAAGTTTGTTTGCAGTTTAGATGCTGCTTTCACTTTTCAGAAAACGTTGAAACCTTTGTATCTATTGCAGTGCCCTGTGCAAGGGTGGACTTCACACTCCTCTTATCTGTCTCCTTATTTTGCAGTTAGCAGGAATTCCACCCCGTTTCTACATCTGCCACTGGAAAAAAGTGCTCAGCTGGCTGCTTTTTTCCTTGTTCTGTTTGATGTGTTTGTGTCATGCTGCTGTTGCTTTCACCCCTCTGCCGGGTAAGCATACAAGAACTGCAGCTCCAAGTACAATTTTGTCATCTCTCTGGCTTACAGGTAGTAGAAAAACACCTTATTGCTATTTTCTTGTTCTTAATCAGCAGGATCCCTGCTCCCCTGCCCTTCCATAACCAGTTCTGGCACCAGTTTTTCAAAGGGTGTGGTGGATGGGAACCTCTGGTAGAAGAAACCACACTGACCATCTAATCATAATTATGCAATAGCAGAGAACAGTAGGTTACATTTGATCTGTAGACTTAGAAGCAAAATATACTGTGATATTTTAAAAAACTGTGTTGATTTTGGTCAGTTGAACAATCTCTCTTTTAAATAAGTCGTATGTTTTTATGACTTCAAAGTGTATGAAACATTGCAAGCATTCATCATAAACAGTTTTGCCTTCATCCCATTCTTTTCTTTGTAGATTTTAACTTTTCTGTGTGAAATCTAAGACTTTCTCAGCAGAAAGGTGATGTATTGAGGTTCTTTAGGTGGAAATGTATGTTCTACTTGTCAGCTCCATTCTAATGTTTAAATGGTCAATGGGTTTTTTATTAGATTTCAAATCACATTAATCATTTACTGCCTCCAGAATGCAAACTGATCTGTACTTTGTTGAGAACTTGTGTAGCTGCTGAGAACTTGTTTCCTAGGCACTTTTTAAGAGGAAAGGGCTATGTCGCACAGTGTCTGCATCTCATCAGGGGCTAGTTTTGCTTGAGGACAAAAGAATTGGTTTTGATTTTTTTTAAAAAGGTAGAGTGAATCAAGTATGTCTCCTGATAAATGATTCTCTTGTATTTGTTAAATCTTACATGTCTTGTAACTTAAAATGACATTAGGTATATTCTTGTTGTGTGGCTTTTTTGAAGTGTGTTTTCTTTTTCTTGTCTCAAATGGGAGCAGTATATTCTGTTCCTACAAATCCACAGTTAAACAGATTTCATGCCAGAGCACCATGGTGTTTAAAGATCATGGAGTAAGGACCTACCCTCTAATCACAACAGCTGTGCAAGATGTGGGCTGGGGATCCAGGTCTCCTCCTCAATGCAAGGAGAGGCCGCAATCCGGTGGGAAATCTCAGCCACCCATGAAATTGCAAAACTTCTGGCTGCACCCTGTGTTTCCTCGTTCCACCTCTTGAATCAACTTGTGACCTTGCCTCTGTAGAGATGCTGCCTCTTGCTGTGCCTGCAGCCTCCAGAAGTCCCCCTGGCGTGGGGGTTAGTCTTGTTCTCACTGGAGGACACTAAATTATTGAAGGATGTCACTCTTGGTCACATTGTTGGTAAAATGCCATCTTCCCATGTGTGGTCATGTGTGATTTAGCACCATGTTTTCATTTGTAAATGGAAAGGGCTGAAGGGTATTTTATGTCACATGCTTTTCAGGTTCCTAGGTCTGTCTTCCATCCTGGCAAATTTTCTTGGGTTTTTTTGGTTGTTGTTTGTTTTGCTTTGTCTTTTTTTTTTTTTTTTTTTTTTCTGCTTTTGTTTTTATTTTCTCCATTTGTAAATTGTATTTGCAGGTCTAGTGTAGTCTGTAAGAGTTTTGTTTGTATTGTGCATGGTAGGTACAAAAGGAGCCTTATTGCAGGAAGGTACAAAAAGGTACCTTATTTCAGGACAGGTAGGTCTTCATTGCTGTATGTCCAAGGAAAGTTACATTTTTGTTCACAGAATAACTTTCTGGATTTGATTTATTCTCTTTTAACCATACTGAGACTTCAGTCAGTGATGGAATCTGTACATTTGAACAATACTACTTAGTGTCAGTAAAAGAGGCTTTTACTCACACTTTGTAAGTAAAGCTTTTAATTTTTAGTCTGCTAGGCAATAAAACTTAGCAGAGGTGTGTGAGGTAATTGCATGGATGGGTTGATTTGGAGCTAGATAATTTCATGGTTTGTTCACTTTGCTAGAAAGTAGAAGATACAAGGATGAGAAAAACAGAGAGAAGGTGCTTTACAATGCACTTTTCAAATTTCTTGCCTAATAATGGCTGACACTGGTGTTTGAGTAGAGGTGAATAATTTGATTGCAGTGGTTTTGCAGATGCTTCTGTTTTGGAAGAAGTTTTGTCTTTGATAGGACTTTTCTGACAGTTTTCCTGACTTCTTTTTGATGCAACTTTCAAATAAAGTTCCTTGTTTACGTTTTAGGCTTTTCCCCCCTCTAAAAATACTAGAAAAAAAGGTTCCTTTGAAACTCTCCTACTCAAGCTTTAAGAGCTTGAATAATATTGTTTATCACTTACACAAAGCGCAAGATGGAAATTACTTCTTTTTTAATCTAAGGTTTCTTGCAGGGGGTTGCTTTTGAAACAGTTTGCTGTGATCATTGCAGATGTTAAAAAATACATCTGCTGCCCTTTTCAACTTAGGCGATAAAGGTTTGGGTTTAACTTGGCCTGAACCTCGGTTGTTTTGATTCATTCCAGGGATGAAAACTCGTGCTGGGATAGCTCATAGTTTCCTGTTTAAACAAGGCTTTGGTTAGCAAAAGGTCTTCCAGGCGAAGCTTAGAGATGTTGCAGTGTGGTTGTCAGTCAGGACAGAGGGCAACCAGTTACAGAGTATTGCTCCCATGTAGTCTCGGAGATCCTTAAGGATTGTGCTGACTTCAAAAGAGCATCTGGGCTTGTCAGGGCTGATGTCTCGGCCTGGCAGGCCGGGGCAGTGAGTTTGTGCAGACATTATTCACGGCACTGAGCGCTTACACTCCCGTGAGCAGCCTTGCCCTGAGGACTGAGAGCAGCAGGCGCTGAGCAGAGCAAAGGGCAGCCCTGGCAGTGCGGGGAGCCTGAAGCCACTGCAACTGAGCACATGCGATGCTTTTTCTGCAGCCGATGCTTTCAGAGCTCTGAAACGGAGATACATTTAGTGTAGGCTGGATTTGTTCCTGTTTTGTATGGGATGTCTGAATGGCAGACCAGTGTAAGCTCTCTGTTTTGCTTATTTTACAATTCAGCGCAGAATTTTTGAGCTCTTTGATCTGTGGTGATAGAAAGAAGGACGTGGCCCTTCTGTCATGACAACTTAGATATTTATTTTTTTTAAATAGTTCTCTGTCACCTTATGTAGTATAATGGAGCCAACCCTTACCCTACACTCCTTCTGTCTGCTCATCTGCCAGCCAAACTGTATTAGGTGAATTTTAAAAGAATACAGAGACTTTGTCTGAATGTCTGCTATAATAATTTCATCTGACCAGAAGGGAAAAGATGTGAATCTGCCAGTTTTCCAAACACCTTGAAAAAGCTCATTTGTCAGAAAAAGTCAAATACTCACTTCTATGGCTGAACAAAAAGTCATCAGTTAATTCCTCAAGAAAGACAGGTTTGGGTATATTTTTTTTTTTCTTTATAAAAGAACTATGTTGCCTACATTAATCATCCAGCCGTGGGCTGAATTCCTTTGTAATGAAGTGAAACTGTTCTGATCCTGTTTTACCTGTTCTTCAACTTCCTATTTCACTTTTCTTTTGCTTGTAATCTCTTTTTTTATGCATGTTTTACTCTTGTTCACAACATGAGGGTTGAACAAGGAAATAAATCCCCTTAGCAAAAAAAAAAAAAAGAAACCACACATAGTTTGTAGTTGTTACTTTTAGTACAAATTTACTGCCCTGAACTACTACAGATAGTAGTATCACTACTACTGCTGTTCCAGCAGTTCACTCAGTTCAAGCTGTTTTAAACTACATAGAAAGTGTTGCCATCAACACTGTATTAACAAAATAGTTGAAATCAGCTGGAAAACCAGAATGTTCAGGTTCTTGACATGTGTCACTGGTTTGGTTTTTCTGTTGTTCTTTCAGACTCCCTGGCTAGAGGGGTTCTAAATTCTTAGTTTCTTAAAATGGGCTTTTTGCAGTGTGTCTGTAGGTCTGTTTGTCCATGTGCATGTGGGTGTTTCAGGTTTCCAGCACCAGGATGCTACCATTGCTACAGTATTAATTGCTACATAGTCACTAGAATCTCTTTAGGCTTGCTGCAGTATTCCTTCAATGCAGTTCTTTGCCCTTCATCTTTCCAAATTCTGTAAAAGGGTCCCATCTCCTCCCCAGAATGGCATCACAAGCTGTCAGGACAGATTTTTTACTCTGGAATGCAAATACATGTAACCTGTACAAGGATATAGAGCAGGAGGAAGAAAAGGAATTTCAGTCAAAGCCCTTAGCCCTGTTGAGTGTAGGAGTACAAGTAATTTTCATTTATTATTCATGTAGTTTGAGCTTTAGTTTTACTTCAAGCCCTGTTGATAAGAAATCTTGAAGGTGTGTGCTTATAAGTTAGTAAGGAAGTTTGTTATCCTCCCAAATTACCAGCAGCTAAGACTGTCTCTTGCCTGGCTGAACTGATCCTTTAGGAGCACAGTTCCCAGAGCTGACCTCATCAGCGGGTCTGCTGAACAGTGTCACTGTCACCTGCCCACACACAGGAGTAACAGCAGTCAATTTTCTTGGCCTGCCTACAGGCCACCTACAATATATTTGTCTGAACAGCCAAGTCATCCATAAATGACTTCTGAGACCCCCAAAACGTGTAACACATGGGGGAGTGTGGGCAGGGAGGTGACTTGCCTGGTGCTTTCTCACACCCCCTGCTACCTGCTGTTTGTTCTGTAGAGGTGACCTGAAAACCCCCTTTCTTCCCCCAATTCTTGGGAGCACCTGGGACCCTTGCCTTTGCCATCATGCTTCCTGCACAGGGAGGGAGTGTGGATGTCTCAGCTGAGGTGCCTGACCTGCTTGGGAGGAAAGCTCCTAACATGGTCACCTCTCCAAAAGTGCTTGGAGTGCTTCTCCCTCAGCCTGTGTGCTCTGAGAGCACTTTAGTTCACTTATCCTTCAGCGTGTCCTGGAATCAGCTTTTGCAAGTAAATAGAAGCCATAAGGATCAAAAATCAGTCTTTGCTGAGTGAGTGCTGTGGTTGTGCCAGGGAGCAAGCAGGGCACAAGCAGACATGCCCTTTAAGAGATGCATGATGCCCTTTAAGAGATGCATGAAATATCCCCATGCAGCTGACAGTGCCTAACACTTCAGTGTCTGTCTCTGTTTTCCCTCCAGATCATCTTTCCAAATAAATAGCTTTCTTGACACAAAAAAGGATGAAGTTAGCTTGAAGGCTGACTTGGAGTCAAAGTTGATGTACCCTCCTGTGTCTGGCACCAGTGGGGCAGCAATGTCAGTTGCTGCTCAACTGATTCCCCAAACCTACAGCCTGGAGAGCAGCAGCAGCACCATCAGTGCCCCAGCATGGGCTCCTGGCTGCCATTCCCGGACCTGTAATTTCTCCTCTATCCACTGTATCCACATAGCTCCTCCCCTGGCCCAATTCCAACCTGGATCACACCAGCCTGGTCTCAGCTCTTTGTTGAAGTAATAGGTAAGGAATGTTACACTCACTCGTTTCTTCTCCTGGCAGGCTCTCCTCCCCATTTGACACTTACCTAGCAATGATCCAGCACAGCTATACTTGCATTTTTTTAAGCTCTGACTGTCACCATGTGGACTCTCCTACATTTTACGACCTGCTCCAGACTGAGTCAGCTGAGGAATCCTGGCCAGCAGCAGAGCATTGCTCAAGCTTATGCTACGGCTGCCATTACCACAGCACATATGAACCCCATGGGTGGGCTCAGGATCTTATGGGAAACCACAGGTCTCTCCTAGAAATGTCCAGTATCCTCCTAATGTTTTTGTGAGTTTCCCCTTTATGCAAAAAAGAAGTGGGATGATGCAGTACTGCTGAGCTGATAGACGAGAAAGTCAAGTTCAGCCTGCAACTAAGCAGAGCAGTAGTTTTCTTTTCACTTAGCATCTTGATTGGCATTATTGTAGTTGTGTATTTACATCATATGACAGCACAATTTTTAATATGCTTGCCTTTAGATGGAGGTTCTCATTTGCTAATTGCCTGTTCTCCATGTTTTGAGCCTGAAATGAGAGCAGAGAGTTTTTGGAAGGAGAGATTGCCTGCTACAGGTGGTGCTTATTGCACTGTCTGGAAGGGAGCACATTTGGGTATTAATTTGAAATTCAAAGATGGTGGGTGGAGGGAGGAGGAGAAAAATTTGTTTCTTTCTCCCTGCTCCCTTCCTCTTTCTTTCCTAACATCTATCTATACCCTTGACTTCCAAAGATTTTCTTCCTACAATGCCACCTAACAAAACTATTTATTTGGGATAATCTGTGCAGAGACTCCCAAATGTCTGCTACTGCATGGTTCCTATGCTCTTTCAACATAAAAGGAAGAAAAAAATTGAGTAAGCTAAACCAAAAGGAGGCTTGTAGCTGAGAGAGTGGAGTCTGAATTTGCAAACTAATGACTAATTTCCCTAAATACTTGCCTACTCCTAATTATGGCTAGATGAGATTCTTGGATCGGTTGGGGCAGGTATGTGTTCTTTAAGTGCTTTGTACATCTATGTCATAAGAGAAAAATTCTGAATTATATGTAGCTAGTGAGATGTATCTACCCAGGGTTACATTTGGCTTCCATGCTGTGGTTTTGAGGAGGACACAGCAGCTTGAAGATCGTAGTCAGCCCAGGATACTCCAGATTTTCCTAGCAAAATCAGCACGAGCTTTATCCCTCTTGACTCACAGAGAAGCTTCAAGTTCTCTGGGGCTCTTGGCTCTGCACTGTTCTGGAAGAACATGTATTTAATGCAAACTAAATGCTGCACGTATCTCATCAGGGCCCTGTTAAAGTATTGAAGAATGAATGGTGGTGATGCTTCAGAGAAAGCTGGCATCAGTCTTTCTGTGGGCAAGTTTTTGCTGAGCCTACTCCCGCCTTCCTTGATTGCTACTGTGTCTGTATTGTAAGAGGCTGTGTCTCCTGAGCACTCTCATTCCCTGAGCAAACACATTTCTCCACCCAAAACTTGTTGTGACACATCTGGATTATATTGAGACTGCTGGGTTTCTGCTGAGCCCTCCAGCACACAGGAGTCTTTGAGACATTTATTCTGCATTCCAGCTCAGAGCTATTTGCTAGGGGAAGACAAAGCAATGCTGTGTCTTTCATTAAAAAAAAATACCAAAACAACAAACACAAAAACCAACCAAAACCCAACAAAAAAACAACCCAAAAAAACCCAACAACAAAAGGCCCCCCCCAAAAAAGCTACCTTGTGTGGAATGCAGCTTGCTTTTGTACTATGCTCCATGATGGAGGTGAAGGCTGCAGAAATGATAGAGGCAGGTGTCAGCTTCCAGGACAGAACTGTGTTGCTGTAGTCAGAACAGTATCTTAGTATTTGTCCTTTATCAGATAGTTCATCTGCTAGTTAACACTTGCTGCTCTGTTTTCCAGTTTTGGGTTTGGTTTTGCTGCAAGATGTGCCTTTGGCTGTGGTGGACTGTGTTTTAGAGTATAGATTTCTTACAGCATCACTGGAGTATACAGTTCATATGTAACTCCAGAGGAGAGACCTAATGCATCTTTGTCACTCACAAGGGCACTCTTACTTTGCAAAAGAATTTTCTGGAGTTAATGAGAGGTGATTTGGCCACTGGTATCACTTCTGGCTTTCCTAATGAAAATGGATGTTTTAAGTGGTAAGACAAATTCTAGCTATGTGTTTCCTTTCACTTTTATTTACGGATTTTTTCTTCAGGCTTATACATCACAAAAGTGCCAATGAAGAGTTGAGATACTTATCTTTCTTTCAGAGAAACAAAAATTGCCCATTGAAGTAGTTCAAGTGAGTACCCATACTATTATAGGATGTTTGGTTCTTAATTATTTTGTTGCAGGCTGCACACACTAAACTGCTTCCCCCTGAAATTTGTTACTAAGTTAATTTTCTCTTTAATATTTAGGAGTGCAGTTCTTAGTACCTTCTGACGTGAGTAGGGTTAATTATCCTTCTTGCCAAACCTTCTTTTCAGTCCTTTCTGTCCTGCCTTTAGATGATATGTCAGCAAAACCCTAGTAATAGAATTTGAATTAAGCTTGCTGGAGGGAAGTGGAATGAAAAAACAAAGTTTTAATTTAATTTCATAGGGTTTTGTTCAAGATTCATGCTATGTACAATGTAATAAAATCTCTGGCTTTTAATTAAATTCAAACAATAGTTTGCCTAAATTGTAACTATGTAATTTTAAAGTAGCTGTATGCATTAAGCTTCCCTTTTAATTACAAATCAATCCAGAATGCTTCCTGTAACATGACAAACATTGACATAATTTTCTTCCATAAACACCTACAGCTGATGCAAATGGACTGTTCTTTGATTTCCGTTGTGTGCACTTTAGTTATGTTTAATTCATTGTATTCTTGGATTCCTACTGTCTCTCAGCCCCTTGTGACTCATTTGCACAATATTCCAAAATGTATTTTGATGGTCTCTCTCTCTCAGATACAGTACAGCAGCCTTTGTGAGGCATTGTGATGCTTCAGCTAGGAAACCTTTCATGGGTGGGCGCCAAAGTGAAGTGATCACATTAGACCTTGTTAATTGTAGCCCTCTTCTCATTCTTGTCTTAATTGATATTAAATACATATTCTCCTCAATTGTCCTTAGAGCTCTTTTTTCCAGCACTGTTTGCTTGGGTTGGTCCTACACACGGTCCAGATGCAACATCTCACACTGCGTTTGCCTCGCACATAGTTACACCACAATCACTTTTTCACACATAAGAGCAGGCTTATGAATGCAGAAAAAAGGCAATCCCTCAAATTCTTTTTGTCAGATATTCTGTTCTTTTTCCTTGATAGTGCATAATTCTCCTTTCAGCATGGTCTGGTGGATGAGCCCAGCTCACTGGCTGGCCTGGCTCGCGAGGCGAAGGTGCCAGACACTGTGTAAAGCAGGGAGAAAAGATTGGGTAGAAACACCTGCTCCTGGAAGGCCCACCAAAGGAGCACCCCAAAGACACTGATCATTAATGAATGAGCTTGTTAAACCTCACCCACCACTAAAGCTACCCTTCATGAAAGGTTTATAGCTCTTTTTTGAGAACATTGTTAAGCTAATCTCAGGAAATTCTGCAGAGTTGCATCTGAATATCCTTGCTGAAAGTGGTGTGTATCTGCAGTACTCTTTCTTTCAAAGAGACTGCTTTGTTGTTCTTTGTCAAAGAAATTTCCATTTAAAAAAAAACAACAAAGAGAATGAAAGGAATAAGGGAAGATCTTTGATCCACTGGTGGTTGTTTATAGATATGAAAATAGTATGGGTGACTTAAATCCTAGATCCAGGAAGATGCACAACTAACTGGAGGGTTAGTTATCTCTCTTGCATGAGAGAGAGTAAGAACCTATATCACTCTATGCTCTTTTAGAAGTCTGGAGATATCTTTCATTTTAGTGAGAACGATATAGGCTTTTGTGTGTGCTCAAATGTGCAGAATAAATTGAAACTCCTTTCTGTGTGCTGTCACACATCGTGCCTGGAATGTGGTTGTGCTTCTGGCCTGGTGAGATCAGGTTGGGTTTTTCTTTGTTCAAACATAAGGGTAATTCATTCTTCATCGTCAATTGAACTTGAGCATTTTCAAGCCAGCTGCCAATTGTGATTCGTGGGCTACTGGCTTTGTGGTCTATTCTTTTGTCCCTGTGGTAAGAAACTGTGAGTGCCAGTCTGGTGACCTTAACCTTTTTGGAGGTAAAAATGAGTCTCTTGTTTGTCCAGATGAAAATTTTCACTGAAGTCTAAAATTTTTTGTTCTTTCTTTCCATCTTCTTTCTTTTACCTGAAACTAATGTCCTTCCTCTATGTCTATGAACTTTGTATAGCCCAGCAAAAGCAAGGAAATGCATTTAGAGGTCTTGGTACCAGAGACAAAAATTTTCTTTTTTCCTTTCACCAAGACAAGGTCACCTTGTCATTCAGCATGGTGATATGCTCAGCAGCTGAAAGGGAATGCATCTGCACCCAAGCCAAAGAGTCTTTATATAAAGAAAATGTAGTTATGAGTTTCAGTTTTGCTCAGTGCTGTCATCCTTTGGGATTTTTTTCCTTTCCTAAATCATGACAGTGAGGAGGAGACTGTGCAGTAATGCCATTATCTTAAATGGGTGAGTGTGGGGTGTGCTTCTTTTTAAGAGCTTTAAGATGGCCACAGTGATTATTTTCTTATCTGGTTTAACTTTGTTGAGTTTAACTTTGAACTATCACTAAGAGTGAATCACCCTTGCAACATGTGTTGTATACTTTGATAATAACAAAATGAACATTGTAGAATGTTTTAGGGGCTTGTTGTCTACTGTTTTTCTTTTTTTTTCTGCATGTCTCTGTGTGTTCCTTCTGTTCGAAAACCCTTCTTTTTTTTTCAGATTCGGTTGTGTTAGAGAAAATGTACCGTGTCTGTTATACTGAGGTGCTGCACTGGAATGAGATATTTGGAAACACCGTGGTTTCTTCCACTGACAAAATATGTTAAAAGAGAGAATAGCAAAGAGCTGGTGTAGCCAGTTACTTGGTTAGCTTTTCTTTCTTACAAAGTGAGCCAAAGTGGTTATTCTCAATTTGGATAAATTTCGGATCTTTTGCTATGAAACATGTTCCTGAAATCTTCACCCTCCTTGCCCTTCTTGAGAATGGAGGGTTTTTTGGCTGCTTCCTTCCATCTCTTTGTGGAATACTGAAGTGCTCTGCTTGTGTGTGATACGGTTAGCTGCAAACCCCAGTAATTCCTGTTTATGCTTGAGCAATGTGAAACAAATAAGTATTGGCCTGCAGCTGGGTCTCACAGGAGAGGCCTGCAATACTAGCCAGGATTGCTGATATTTATGGAGTTGAAGGTGTTGGTGAAGGCTTCCTTTGGAATAGTTTTCTCTCACTGCCTGATATATTTTTAAAATGGCAGAATTGTTTTTTCTTGCCTTTAGAGGGGGGATACAATATTCCAACTGTTGCTGTTACACCACTGGACAGAAACAAAGAAAGGCAGTGTGAAGCATAGAAAAAGTATTTATAGAGCATTCTGTCAACCTGCCTACCAAAACATTTTGAAATAAATATCTAAAATTTAGAATCTAATTTATTATGCTGTATCTGTAGCTACCAAATCTATAAAGTTACTGTCTTTCAAATGTTATGAGAGAGAAATTGCTGTGTCCCAAGAATCTGAAGTTGTTGTTACAGCAGAAACTGCCTAGCCAAAATACTAACATTTTTTACATGGCTATCAAAGATGGTTTTACTTTGGGATTTTATAATATGACTTCCTCAGTGGTAATCCATTAAAGCCTAAGGAGCGTTTTTTTTCTTCTAGATATTGGACTCCCTTGTAATTTTCAAGTTTTCAAGTTTGTTTGGGTTTTTTTGTTTGGTTTGGTTTTTGTGTTTGTTTTTCATTGTGTTTTTTGGGGGACTTTTTGTTTGTTTGTTTTTGGTTTTTCCCTCTGAGATATTGCCTTGGTCAGCAGATGAGAATGGAATAGATGTTTTTTATTAGTCTAGCATGAAAAGTTGACATCTGTTGTGCTTTCAAGCAGATTTCCAAGTAAACTGTAGAAAATAAGTAATCCTAGTAAGAGGATGAACATGACATAATCACTGTTTTTAAGATAATATTTTTCCTAATTTATCGGGTAATAAAAAAAAGGGGGGGGAGTGAGCTAAGGAAAATGTCATGAGTACAATAATGAAACAGGTGAGTGTAGACAGCTTAATTATTCTGATGTGAACAGGTCTTGTGAATCCATAAAGTAAAATCTGTTAGTGATACTGAAGAGTGGAGTCAAATATGGAATGTTTTCTTTTTTTCACATCTCCAGCATTTAGAGGGAACAGTAACCCAAACACCTCCAGGAATCTAGATTAAGAGCTGGATGAGAGAAGTACAGAGAATATAACAACTACATTCTCACCCTCAGAGGAGGAAGACTCTTGGCTGGTCAGTAGGCAGTGCTGTGCTTGTGCCTCTGGTGTGGGGGCTTCCCTGTGCAACTGACAGAGGGGAGGGGTGAGCATCCAGGCTTCTCTGGGATCTAGTTATAAAGGGGAGGTAGCTTGGTTTGGAGTATGGTAGAAGATGCTATTCAAGCAGAGTGGCAATAATTGTGTAAGAAAGCAAGGAAAAGTATCCCTGAGGGTTTTCATGCAAGGATGTTGCTAGCTTTTGACATTTGCCCAAGTCAATTATACACATTTCTCTGTACTGGAAAACCTGTTTTAAAGGGAGAGGCTGGGATTCCCAAACCCTGGGTGTACTTTGAGATCTGCCACAGCAAAGTACTGAAAAGAAATTAGTATTAAAAATAGGCCACAAATCTTGCTTTTCATCTTCTTTCACCTCACTTGGGAGTGAGGAGCAGCTCTCTCTGACTACCCAACAACACCTTTTGAAAAAAGACTGATTGCACTCTAGTGCTTACACAGCACTTGCCCTACACAAATGTGCACCACTCCCTGTGAAACGATCCAGAGCCACAAGATGCTCTGATGAAGACCATCAGTGGAGTTGTAAACTTCCCACCTCTGATTTCTCCTTTTATCACAATTTTCTTCTGAAATGTTTCCTTGCTGGGAACTTTATAGTAAAGCATCTGAATGTACCAGCAATGACTTTCATTTCACCTCCTTGACCTTCTGCTTATAACAACATCTGGGAAATTAATTTAATTTACTTCAACATGAAATTACTTTCAATTTGTCAAACATCACCTTTTTACTTTAAATGTTTAACTCCCAAGTGAAAGCACTTACCATTAGCTGATATTATTCCAAGAGTTAAAGATTGTGTAACTAATATTCTAAGCTTCAGCCAAATCCAAATATTTTGGTGGCCATGCTTTAATAGCTCCCCTGATTACTTTATGATAAACAGAGATAATTAGATAGTATATAGCAGTGTTGGTTTTTACAGCAACATTCCTTTCTCAGTAGAAAAGTACTGTTGTAGTAGAGTTTGGGAAAAAGAAATTGGACAGATCTGCTTAGCTTGTGTTGCATTTTCTACCGACGTTATTGGTGCTTTGGAATGGGTCATAGGAGACGTGTGTGACCTGTACTGAACATTTTGGATGTAGGCAATGCAAATATCCATATAAGTCCTCCAAAGACTTAAAAACTGTCTGTCTTAATGTTATAATATGCAATTTATTCTTCTGCTTCCTCTGTTATTCCATCATTTTTTCCCTTTTATGCACATCACCGTGGTACATGAGTATCCACTGCATAATTTTTTCTCCACCTGTCCTGCAAGTACACATGCATAGTGGGAAAATTAATTTGGCATTAAATCAAAAAGTGAGTGAGAATTAATATTTGGGCTTACCTAAGCAGTGGAAGATACACACAATATGAAGTAGTATCATCACCCTAAAAGTAGGCAGCAGTGAGTAGTACCCTAACAGCAAGATACCCAGTCTTGTGCCTCACTCTTCACCAGCCAGCTGTAGTCTCTGCTTACACCCTATAATACCCTGATTCCTTCCACAGGGCTTGGTCACTGCCAATTAGCAGCTGAGAGAGGGAGGGATTGGGAGAAGGTGCTGGAGTGAAGGAGCACATCTAGAAAGAGCTTTGCCTGCCAGAAAGGCAGAAAGGGTTATCAACAATTATGTGGTCACACATCCATCATACAGTCATGAATGTCAGGGAGAAAGCAGAGGATTCAAATGCCCTAATTTACATTGTATTTCTGTATTTCTACTCAAGTGTGTGACAGACTGAAATCCCTCATGGACAGCTCTAAGCATTGTTCACAGACCCCTGAAACAGTGCTGACTTTTCTCCAAGAGGTTTAGTACTGTGTGGTGTCATGATACTTTGTTTTCTTGACAATGATATTCACCACATGATATCAGTAGTCTTCACTCTTTCGAGAGGTGCTGTTACCAGGTTTCTGCCTTCTCAAACAGTTCAGACAATATTTTGGGGTTTCAGTTTGAAACAATCTGTTCTCCTCTCTCCCTTCCAAACCAGTGCAGTAATAAGCTTCTCTGCCCAGGCAGTGGATTAAAGCCCCTTAAATCTCTACTTGCCTATCAAAGAAGTAAGGAATTTAGGTAAATATTGTGAGTTTACATTAATTGGTGCTATATTTTTTAATTATATGTGTGTAATTAAGTGAGCCAATGCAATACATGAGAAGTGAACGGGAAGGCACCCCACAACAACACTGTCAGTGGTTGCTGTATCTCTGCAGTGAAACAGAAGTACACTGAACACACCTGGAATTTGGAAAGTAGGTATCCACTCAGGAGCATTAGTTGCATTGTTGTGTTTAGATGACTCGTTTGGTTCAGAGTTAATTATTGAATTCATGTTGAAAAAACAGTCTGCTCATCTGCTACTACTCCAAGTCTCGGGGAGACTTAAATATGTACAAAACAGCCATTTTGAGGAGTGATACTCAGCTGAAGGTAATTTTCTTACCTTTTAGCTGCTTTGCTGCAAGTAGTGCTTATTCTCCAACCAGGTGCACTGGGAGGTATGGCCAGTAAACACTGATGAGCTCTTCGAGGAATGAAGTGATGAATGGCAGATATTTTTATAAATACAGAACCATTTGAAAAGCTCTTCCAATTACACTATGTGCAACAAGGGTTGGAGATCCGCTGAAGATACAATTTTCTGAGCTACAGGGGGATTTATTGATTTATTATATTTTTCACCCCTCCTCCATGGAATTGGTGGGGAGGATTAACTTTCACTTAGAGTCAGCTGTCATTTTTCACAGGTGTTATCACCCCCATTACCCATCCAAATGTGCTGCTGAAATGTGGTGGATTGTTTTGCCAGTAATTGCATGCTCCTTCTTCCATTTTAAATTAAATTAAAGAGTATGGTGTCCTTCCTCTCTCCTCATCAACATACTTCACAGCTGCATGGTATTGACTGAGGAAAGGGGAGTGTGCTCCCCTTTAAATTGGAAAGATGTTTTATCCTGCTGTGTGTTCCCTTACAAGCCAGTAACTTAATTTCTAGAAAATAGGCTTTTTTTTGTCATGACCAAGCCTCCCCCTACTCTCCCCCCAAAAAAACAACCAAAAACAACACAACAAGTAAACAAAAAAACCAAACAACCAAACAAAATCAGAAACCCAAACAGACAAACAAAACCAAACCACCCCAATAAAATTTATTTTAAACATCAGCAAATATTTTTCTTAAATGGTAAAAAGAAACTAAATGGTAGTTTCATGGGTTTAAATATTTTAAATAAGAAGTTGCTATTCTGTCAATTGTAGGCAAGTTTCTCTTAGGGTATAAATATGCTTGATCTCTTTCTGAGGCTGGTAACCAGCTCTCCTAGAAGGTGGCTTTTCTTTGGCCCCAGCTGTGCTAAATGCTGTTATAATTAGCATGATGGTTAACTTAATCAGAGCACTTGGCTCGGGAGAGAGGTGTTACAAAGTGCACCATAATTAGCATTTTTATTCCTTTGATCCTGAGTGTGTTCTTTATTGACAGAAGTATCAAGAGCTGGTTTGTTTTTTCTTTTAACACTTCAGGAGGCGGAAATATATGTGTCTGGTGAGATTATGAATTTATTAATGAGGTTTTTTTAAAAAATAGTACCCTCCCTAAGGAAGGAGAAATGAAAACTCGCAGCATGTATGGAAAAAAGGGAATATTTGGCCTTAGCCTTAAGCACTGCTGCATTAGGGCAGGTGTACAGCCAGGAAGCAGCTTCTGGGACAGCTGCAGCCCTTTGGAGTTGCATGGAAAGAGCTAACAACATCCTAACCATGCCCAGCATGTTTCTGTGGGATACAGGGCTGGTGCTGGGGTCTGTAGAAAAGGTGTTGTTTCCTTAAAGGGAAAAAGGGAAATGCTGAAAATGTGATTTGTTTGGGGACAAAAACAAGACAATAAAAACAAACAAAAAGCCAAATTAACAAAAAAACCAAAACAAAACAAAAAAATCAATAACCTCAAGGCTTGGATAATATAGCAGGTAGAGCCTCACACACACTCCAGTTCCAGTCACTGGAACACAACATCCCATCCTACATGCCCCAGAAGCAGGTGGTGAAAGTGTGCAGCAGAGCAGATGACTGGTTCGGTTCATGAAAAAACATAACATTTATGCTGTCAGACAAAATGCTGAAGACTTCCAAACTTGCATCTGGCATCACCGCCCTGATTGCAGGGGAGGTGGGTTGAGATGCCCGGGAGGCTCTTCTCATTACACACCAACGAATGGAGCAGTTCTCACTGCCAACAAATCCAGGATATTAAAGACCAGGGACTTTTGGTAGCTGAAACTGCTTCATACCACCCCAGGATAGCCTTTGTCAGGCTCAGTAAAACATGCTGTCCTCTTTGTCCACATTGTAATGGGATGGCTGTAACACTTTGTATCTCTGGCACATCCATGCTGAACTGGCTATAATTTGTCTCGGTTTTGAGCAATCTGTAGCAAGTGTTCTATGCCTTTGTTTTTATTGACTTCAGGATGATGTCAGCTCAGGTGTTGGTAGACACATCCTCCATATTCAACTTCCATGTGGCCTCTGTAAATGCTACTTTGCTTTTAAAAAGCAGGTATACCAATGTGTACAATAGAAAAACTGAGGAAAAAAATAGTTGAGGTTGTGTTTTTAAGAGCTCTCTAGAGGTTTTCACTCTTTGCTTACATGTATCTGTCTTTTTCCAGTCCTTACCATTTTTATGTTCTTTGCTGGCAGAAAAATATGCTGATAGAGGCTGCAGAGAATGCACCCATCATGAAGGGACTTCCTGTATTATCCTTGACTACACTAGATTACTTTTATCTACTCAAGTTAGATAAGTAATTTTTAAAACATTTATGTAACTAGGTTTTAGGTCAATACCAGGTTAAACGGTTTATTTAAGTAATCTTTCCAGGCAGAAAGTATGTAGAAAGACCCTCTTTCAGTATTTTTACAAGATTATTTTCATATGAGCATTAAAGCAGCAAGCAGTCCTTGACAGTAGACTTGGAAGATACCCATTATTTGAGAGGCATGCTAAAAACAGTATAATCTTTTCCAATACCCATACAAAGCCAGCAATTGTCTGTTTCTGCCATTCCAGTTATTTATGTAATTATACATAATGCCACACAGATTTGAGAAGAAAAAGAAATCGTGGCTGCTGTTTCTGATTAATATTTTTCCATCCTGAGTTCATAAAAACAGTAAATGCCTCTTATGGTGGTAGAGAAAAGCAGGGACTATGGATTTGCAAACAATTCAGAACCAGAGGGGAGAATGTGCTTTTTTGAGTCTGTCTCTTGTTCACGTAAATTCATCATTCCTAAAGCTCACTGACTGCTAGGAAATGCTGCCATTGCATAATAGCACTCCTGAGATGTTAATACCTATATTAAACTAAAGTGAGTGGTAATTTTGCAGTGGATTTGAAAGGTCTAGGATTTAAATAAAACCTGGATATAGCCAAGATATCCTGCTTTGCCCAGTTCTTCTGTGTTGCAGTCCTGGTGAAACTTTCTACCTGTTTGGTGGATAGCAAGTCTTTAAATACCTAGATATTTTCTGTACTGTCCTGTTTAGTATAGTACAGGGTTGGTCAGGGTCAAGGAGCTCTTGCTAGTAAGTCCCTGCCCTCCATCTAATTTCACAAACTGGAATGATCCAAGGTTGCTTGGAAATGCCCCTGGGAAGCATGCCAGTGCTTTCAGGCTCCTAGATTAGGGGTGCTGCTTGAAAGATCACAGATGTCATCTTGTCTTCAAATTCACTGCTTTTACTTGCACTCAGTCTCAGGTATCTGAATTGTATTTTCACAGTGTCTGAAGTCATACTTCTACAGCAGAAGGCTGAAGTTACAAGTTCAGATTGGGTTCATAAAAGCTAGTGTATTCATTAAAGCAGATACAGGAAAAAAATTGATTTTGTAGACCCATTCAAGAAATAAATACATGCTCATGGGTTTCATAACATTATGATGATCTAAGTTGCTCAGCTATAGTATTATATACTTGTACAAATTCACTGCTTCACTCAATCTGCAAGTTCTGCTTGAGCTAGATAATATAATTTTAAAAAGACATCCAACCTCAATTTTCAAAAGACTTTAGGTGATGACAAATTCGCTGCATGCGAATGTAAAAAGTTCCAGTCACTTAATAGCATTAAATTCTAACACTTCCCTCTCACTTTTAGTCTGAATTTTGCCTCAAAGTTTCATTTTTCAGCTCTGTGTCTTGTTATGCCCTTAAATCTCTCACTAATGTAAGTATTTATGGACTGTGATCAAGCCATTCCGAACTTTCTCTTTGTGAAATTAAACAGACTGAATTACTTCTGGCTCTTGCTTTAGGGCATTTTTTCCTGACTGAGTCCTTCTTGCAGCTCCATCCTGAATCTTTTCCAATTTGTCAATGTCTTCTGTGCAGTCTGGATGCCAGACATGGCCATGCATGCTTGTAATCATTTCTGTAATGCTGTATGAAGTGACAGAACCAGACCCAGGCATCTCAGCAACGTAAGAAAAACCAAATTTTTGCTGCTGCAGGACTGAGGGTAAAATGAGTCCACCCTGAAGTTACACCACCGTGGAAATGAGAAGGAAAAGAGGGAGTGTTGCCAGGGCTAGGAAGAGGTGGTTCCTGCATCTTCTTCCATCGTCACTTCTGCCAGCCGTAATGGAAGCTCTGCTCCAGCATAGGCAAGGCAACCAGCAGGTCCATGAGTACCACTTAGCATTGTTTTGCTTACTACTCTCTTGCCCTGGATAACCTCAGCTTCAGCTCTTCAGTAGGGTTCCTCTGCAGTGCTATAATGATGTTTTCTGCTGTGTGTCTTCCCCTAGCTCATGTACTGAGAGATCTCATTAATCGTGTTAGCCACTGCATCCCTGCCAGAGTTTTAGCTGTGGCTTACCATGGCCCTGAAGTCATTCTTCAAGTTGTTGCTTTTCAGATTAGTTCACCACCTTAGAAGTTTAACCTATATTTGAAGAAGCATGACCTTGTATTCTATGACTGCTATGAGTAATATAATTTAAAGAGCCCTGTAGAGTATATTTTTCAGCTTGCTCTGAACTGGCTTGCCCTTAGTCTGGCTGCTGTATGTACCATTAGTCACACCACCTTCACGTTGAGTGCCACAATGGTGTTTTCTTCCACCTCTTATGGTGATGATGGGTTAGAGAAGGACCAAGATTTCTCTCTGCACAAATCAACCAAAAGTTTCATTTCATTCTGGGAGCCTCATATTTCTGAAGTCGCTCCTGTTTAATTTGCAACAGCTCTGTTTTGCGGGATGCCTGCCTCCACTTTACATTCCTGAGTGGAAGATTCAAACAGGCAAGTCATCTTTCATCTTACAATTCTGGTGCTGTGCATGAGGTTCCTACTACTGCAATGCAGTTGAAGAGACTGCAGAGGGATATTTAAATTCAAGGAAAAAAAGCCCAATTAAAATGAGGAAAAAATTATGAATGCATTTCTATTTTTAGGATTCATGAAACTTGACTTAAGTGAACCTTTGGGCTTAAATTAGTAGACATTCCATTTTTAATTGGGGCATTTTGCTGCATGTGAGGGTTTAAAATAGAGAGTGAGTTAATTAGGCATTTACTTGAAAAATAAAACATTCAGGGAAACCAGTGTGTGGTTTTGGGTATGATATTGACTCTGTAGATAAAGAGGTCAGAGAAGGGAAGCAAAGGAGCAACAAATTACACTGTTTGGCTTCCTATCTATGCTTCTGGGTGCTATCCTTAAGCAACCAGAGCAAGACAAATATCACAACACATACCAAAAATTAATTCAAATTAATAATTTCTTACCCTGCAAAATATATTTTCATATGTGTGTCAGGACTTGCAAAATCTCTCATGAATTTTGCTTTGCTTACACCTCCCTCCTCTAGAGATTCGAGGCTGGTGTCTTTGTGCTTTTTGCTGCTACCCACGTTATGCATTGCTAAAATAAACAGGGATTTGCTTCCTAGGGAGTAACATCAGCTAGGTGAGGTTTTTTACGGCAGACAGCAAAAATAATGAGGAAAAAGGGTAGCTGTGGAAGGCCCTGTGTAGCTGGTACTTGATGGGCAGTGTCCTGCTGACCAGCAGGAACATAATTCCCAGGGCATCCCTGGCAGATCACATCTCCTGCGGTGCCCAGGTGATTTGGATTCCAAAAAGCTGGTTCTTTTCCCCAGTGTGCTGAATCTCAAAGGAGTTATATCTGCACATTGCTGGTGGTTACCATGCCAGAGGCTGTTTAAGGGAAGAGAAAAGGAGAATTTGAGTTTGCAAGACTCATCATGTGTTTTCAAGTCACTGATGCACGGCAACCACTGCTCTTATTGCTGCTGAGTCATACCACCCTAAAAACTGTTAAAGCAATTAAAAATTTTCAAATATCAGCAGATTTGGCTTCTATTTTCTGAGTGAATGTGTCTGCTTAGAAAAACTGGATTGCACATTTTGCAGAAACCGAGTGACTGATCACAGTGCAGTACCTCGTTCCTCTTCTGGATGTTATCCTTAGCCATGAGAGCAGGGCTGTTGCTCAGTGTTTCATGTGCTGCGTGACTCCTTCCTGAATGCCAGAGCCATCACAGAAGTGTTACTGCCTCCTGTGCATGCTGGCAATCTTAATTACCACATCATCCCCAGAATAAATATACAGCTAATCAAATATGATGATGATAAGTAGAGTGATAGGCAGACTGGCAGGGCATCTGCTGGATAAAGCTTACCTGGCACATTGCTTGTAACCAAGCAAAGTCCATCTCTTCCAAACACTGAGTAGCCATTTAAGTCACATTTACCCCTCTTATACCTTGGAAGCATCTCCATGGTAAATTTCTTGAGTGATTTGTTCGAGACTGACTTATCCTTTCAGCTGGGGTGGGGGTTAATTCTTCCTTCAATTTTTTCCCTCTATAGTGAGTTTTCAAAGCATGTTTCTGATCATCCCAGCAATGGCAAGTGATGTTGGCTTACTTTACCAAGCATACGTTTGAATTTGATGGCTCAAAAAAATTGCTTATCAAGGTTAGTGATCACAGCTAGCTCAGGAATAATACTATTTTTTACTAATGTTAAGCATTGACTATCATCATTAAAGTAGTGAATACTGGGATTGTGGATGTGTAGAGTTTGGGGAGTAACTCTTACTTGATCCAGTCTAAAACATCTCCAAGTTTTACTGACTTCCACATTTTCTTACAAATGGACAAGCTTTGCTTCTGGTATAGTGCCAGTTGTGTTGAAGTGGCTTACATCTCTCCCTCAGAGAATGCTCTGCTTCTGCTATGTTTCCAGTCTTACTAAAACTTAATTAAAATGGTTGACTTTATCCTTGAAGGGTCAATGTCGGAACAGTGATAGCACAGCAAGAGTAACTATGTTCCATTGTTCTTGATGGCAACATTTGAAATCCAAGCTGGGCTGATCTCCATTATCCAATACAGAAAGCAAAGCAGATTGGGTGTTTCAAGCCTAGTGCTCTAATATTTTAAATAAAAATGTGGAGGTATTAGTTTTCATAGAGACCCCTGTAGTGCAACAGCACGGTTTTCCCTGATTTCAGGAAGGCTCCCTGTTATGGTAGAAGACTTGTTAAGCATCCTTTCCAATATTTTTTTTTTTTTCCTTTTTCACAACTGTCCTACTAATGCTATATTGTAAAAATATTTTGAAAACAGACAGTCATCTCCTTCTCCCCCTTATCATTTTTAAAAAAAATTTATTTTAAACTACTCAATTTTTAGAGATCCCATCACAATGACCTTTGCTTTACTAACAACTCTGCCAGGAGGAAATCAAATGCAATGTTATATTATTAGCTCCATACCATTCAGACAAACAAGAAGTGAATTATTTTTTTTTTATAATTCCAATTTCAAGAGCGAAATCTTTGGATAATTAAAGAAATTACTAATGTTTAAAAAAATGGGGTAACTTTTAAGTGCAAATTGATACCATAATGCTGAAAGTTGAGATAGATTTTTGCATCTTTGTAGAATAAATTATAATTCTAAGTATATATCTTTGCAAAGTTCAAAGTTACATTGCAGTTCCTGAACCCTTGAAGCACATTGTCTTTGCAGCATGCTTTTATAAAAAATTAAATGTTATATTGGCTAAACTGTAACAAATGAGCCACTGTTTACCATGCTAAGGAGTACATTGGGGACATAACCATTAGACAAGGGTAATTTGGTTTTAGCATTATCAGTTAGAAATACTGCAGTTGAGTGGAATATTTTATTACATGAAAACATCTGTAACCAATATATCCCTCGGGAAGCTTCCGTGACCTGTGATCTGTTTGGAAAAAAATGTTTTGGTTTTACGAGGCTGTTCAAAGGCAAGTATGCATAGCAGGCCGTGTCCCAGCGAATCTGGAAAGGGCTCCCTCCTCTTTGTGTACCTCCTGGAAATTTCTGGGAGCTGTAGCAATATTTCTGCATTCCAGGCTGAAGTTTTCAAACTCACTCCTGAACCAGGAGCGCTGAAAGGATCTGGGAAATGTCTACAGCCATGCACACTATTTTATTGGTGCCTCACAGTGTTTATACAGTTATCCTTCCTATAAGGTATCTTAAAACTACTGCAGTCATAGTGATGTTTGGATCAAGAAGCACAATGCAGACATCTGAAAGTATATTTATATTCTATTTAAAGTGTGCCAGTGATACAAGAACAAATAGCACCCTTAATATATTTTTCAAGCCTTCATGTGTACCATTTCATGGCTGCTTTTATTCCCGCTCTCCTTCAATGAAGCCAGAATCTGTCATCCCAACTTAAATGTGCAAAGCAGTCGCTGTGCTCAGGCCTTCGTAGTGCTTTGGCAGGAAAACAAAGTGCCCAGCTGCCGAGGACCGTCAGTCAAGGCCTGGGAACTCGGGGAGCTGGGAAGACACGGGTGGATAGACAGCCTGAACTTGACAGCCCATTAGGTACCTGACCCTTTTGCTTAAATGACTGTTGAATTCTTGAAGATGTGGATTAATGCTTTCTTTTGTTCTGCGAGTTCAGAGGTGGGGTGGGCGATAGGCGCGCCAATTAGAGACAGCGTTGCTGTGGGGTGCTGCGTGTCCTACGGTGCAAGGCTGCACTGCAAGCAGTGTCTTAGCATCCTGATTCTGCAGAGGGGAACCTCTTAGAGAAACTGCAACTTCTTTACAGAGGGGGAACCCTCACATTCACACAGGTTCTCAGTTGCGCTATAGTGCTCCATAATTAGAGGCAAAACTACTTCTTTCAAGTTACTTGGTTACTGTCTACACCCTGCAATCAAAATTGACCATCTTATGACTATAGGGTATACAGGCATGCTCCAGACCATATATGTCCCATGCTTTTTAGGCACAGGCTACAAAAGTTAAAGGTTTCATGCTTTTAAGACCACAGCATTGTCCTTCTGGCATTGCTTCCAGTGCACACATCCTACAAGCAGCTCCACAGCCACTGAGGCCCAGACACAGTGGAGCAGAGGGTGTTTCTGATTTTCCTTCAGTGTGAGTTAGTGCTGCTGTTTAAACAATCTGTGTTGTTTGAGGGGAATATTTAAGCCACAGCAATTAAGTACTGTGCTACTGCAAAGGCAGAGCCCACCTTTAAGGATATATGAAGTAGATCTGTGGCCTCTCCTCTCTGAGAGGCCTATGCCTGTGAGGCCTGTACTTGAGATTTGGCTGACTGTGAAACTGAGTGCAATTCATCAAAAATCTTCTGTCTGTTTGAAAGATAGGAAAAGTATGTGCTAAGGGGTTAGTGGCAATGCATATTGGTGTAGGGGACAGAAACAAGCCACAGAAGTCTATTTTGACCCAGCAAGCAGAGGGGCTGTAAGGAGGATAGGCTGTTTCCAAAGTGGATTATCCTCAATTTTCTGTACCCTGAGAGGTACTTTTTGCCCTGCAGAGTGAATTCCTGGGGGACAATTAAGCTCCACTTACATAAGGAGAGATACAAGCACAAAGATCAAAGGAGCGAAGCCACGTATGTCTCAGGATTTTATCCCAGCTCTGCAAATGGCATGTCTGGCAAGATTGTACATATTTCACATTCTCAGCGAAATAACGCTAACCTGGGAGGCTGGACCTGATTTCCCATTTTTAAGTAATACAAAAGATAAGCCTGTTCCAGGCACCAGCCACCCTGCCCTGCTGTTGTTCTCAGCAGGGTGGGTACTTTGTCGGTGCAGGAGGGGTCTGGAGGCTCACACTGGGTATGAACCCAAGCCCTGCTTCTGTAAGGCTCTGTGCCCTGCTGCCTGGGTCAGAGACTCCCAAAGTCAGCAGTGACAAACTGCTTCTGTACGCCCTGTAACTGCTTTGGGATTAGCCGGGAGGCAGGGCAGCCATTAAATAATGCTAGGTAAATGGTACTACTCTTATGGGACTCTCTGTTGACTTCAGAACTGAAGATGAGTTTCATGACTTTGCTTTGTCTGTGTCTGAGACAGGCAAGGCAAGGCAGGCTTTGCAGGACACAGTTGGCTCAGCTTTGTTTAGAGAAAGTTGCATCGTTTATCATGGAGGAAGTTGCACCATTTATCTTTCATGACCAGAAAGGGTTTTGATTCTGATATCAGTGCACAGACAAGGTCTAGAATTGGGACAGCTTGTTTTGTCTAGTTTTTTGAGTCAGTTCATGTCAAGAGGTAGAAAGTTCAAGTGTAATGTTACTGGCTGTACTCTGTTTTCAGCAGATGGGATGTAGAGGAGGCTATGGAGAAAATGATCAAAAAAAGGGCAGCAAGAGTAACGTGATGAGGGAAGGAGATGGTATGTGGTGTGTTGAGGGAGGCAGGTGAACCTCCCACTTGGACAAGAAACGTGTTGCAAAGTCAGTTCTTTCACAGTGTGAAAATATCCCTGCTGTTGCCTCAAGCAGAGGAGCTGGTAACAGAGAATGCAGGAAGCTCTTTGATAGAACACCTACCTCATTTCTTAACTTCTCTGCTGTAAATCAGTTTAAAAGGCAATTAATGTTCCTTCACCACAGATACTTTTTAATCTCTGACATTTCTTTGGAGAGATACTCCAAGTCCTTTTGAAAAGAAAACTAAACATGTGCAAATCCAACTTTTTATTTGAAGTACTGTAAAGGTTTAGCTGAAGAGACATGCTTAAGTAGGATGGAAGCAAAGTTAGTATCAGACCAGAGATAGGACAGTGACTGCTTGCTTGCATTTTACTCCACTGCCACCCACTCAAACCCAAATAATTGAGCTAAGCAATATTCTAAATTAACACATGCTGTTTTAACTGTGCAGCAGCAAGTGTTTTACTCTGTTCTTCCATTTGACATCACCATCTTGTGTCACTGGAGCATTGCTTAGTAAGAGGTATGTAGTTCTGGTAATACCCAGGAAATCTGTGCATTGTTTACCAAAACCCCCTGTTTTTTAAAGAGGAAATGTGCTTTGCGAAAGGACCTGTAGCATGTCACACTAGAAAAATGTGTCTTTTGGTGGCTGTGAGGAATAAGTGTGTGCATGGATATAAAAGCACATGTCTTCATGATAAGCATGTGAAGGCAATTGGCCAAGCTGTGTTGTTTCACTTCCAGAAACAGGAGGGCAGTCAGGCCAGCTGCTTTCATGAATTTTACTCACAGGTCTGAAGACAGAAGTTTCAGAGAAGCACCTTGCTTTGCTTACCTAAAGCAAACAAGCCTTAAAGCCAGATCTGCCTTTCTTTTTTTCCTCTGTTATTTCATCCAAATGGACTAAACTGTGGGGTTTAGTTTGTTATGAACCTAATACTAGGGGGAGGCTGCCCTGCAAACTTTATACTTAAACAGTTTAGTGATTATAAATGTTTAATGCTCTCTGTTAGCTGTGATCCACTCATATTAATGACTTTTCTTTTGTGCAACTTGGCGCACTAGGTGAAACAAATGAAGAGCTGTATTAATTATTCATCATCTGCTTAACTTCTTTCGTCGTAGCTCTGTTTCGGGTTTGTAGATCTCTTTGCATAAACTAATTGATTTTAATAATAATATTCCAACTGGTTTTAATTAATAATTTAAATATAATTGTTTTGGGGAGTTCTTTAGCATTATTCTGTGCAGCTGGTGCTTAAAAACAGACTTTGGCAATGATTTAGCTTCAAAAATATGGAGTTAGTTTTTTGCAGCTGCTACCAGATTAAATTAGTAACTCAGAGGTGCAAGATTTTCTTTAGATGAAAGTTTATTCATGTCCAAATCCAATTGTGTTTTTAAAAAATTGTAAAAATGTGGAGCAGGAATAGGGAGTTTCCTAAGCCTTGCATGGCTGATGAGGGGAGGGGAGGGAAGGAGGTGGGAGAAGTTGGTGCCAAGGCAATCACCTTTTATCTCAAGAACTATTTTCAGAGAGATTTGCTGATCTGATTTTCCATCCTCCCACACTTTGAATAGGAGTTTCGGGAAAAGTTTTTTCTCCCTTTGCTAGGTATGGATCTAGCAGACGTTTCAATATCAGGGGACTACCAGCCTTTCAGGCTGACAAGTGCTTTGACTCACCACAGAAGAAATTAAGGTATGTCAGTTCAACTTGGAAGCTGATTTACTCTGAATTGTCAGAAAAATCTCTCAGCTTCCTACACCAGTGTTTCAGACTTTAACCACTGCGTGCAGAGGGAAGCCCTGCCTGTCAAACCCAGTTTGCCCATGGATCAGAAGGGTTTTTAACGCCGCAGTGTTACAAACAAACACGTGGGTTTGCAATGGCAGAGTGGTAGTACCCAGACCTGCATTACAGCCCAGGGAGCGGCGTGTGGGATGGAGACGGGGCAAGAGCAAAGAGTTTTTCAGACTGGAGCAGCATCCCCTCCGCAGAGGGAAAACACAGGTCACTGCCAGCACAGGCATTGCCAGCACCCGCTGCAGGGTCTCTCTCTCCATCTCCTGCTGCAAAGCTCCATCCTTTCAAACCGCTGCTGTCTTCTCAGAGAGCAGGGTCTGTCCATCAGCAGCAACACATTGCGCCATGGTGAGGATGAGGATGAGGCCTCGCAGTGTCACCATCACCCTGCCTGGGTGCAGACAGGGTGCAGGGTGCTTCCCAGCCTTTCGTGTAGCCGGTTGCAGCAGCTTTAATTGCACTGCGGTTTGGATCGCTTTGCTTGGCCATTAAAATCCATTTCACAAAGAGCAGTATTGAAGCAAGCAAGGAATATTTGTGGCAGCTGTGGATTTCCTCCAGGCCTACAGGAAGAGTAAATTAGTTACTGAAAACTTGACAGTTTCTCAGGAATGTTTAACACTTTCCTATCTGGAAACTGCCTTTTCACAGGCAAGTGACTTTAAAAGGAAATAATATGCTTAATGCTTCCACCCCCAGCTCTTTACGGTAGGGCAGTAATTGCAAAACCAGCCAGGAGTGATTTGTTTGAAGAGGAAGTGTGGGAACTTCCTTTTTAAATATTGCTTTTCCCTTCGTGTGGATCCAAAAATGCAGTTTCCTTCGCTGGTGGAGGAAAAAAAAAAAAAAAAAAAAAAAAAAAAAAGTGTTTGAACTGAACAACAAGCAGTTTTTCCCGTAGCTTGTGCCCTGAGTAATCATCAAAGAAAGAGGCTTTAAAAAAAAAAAAAAAAAAAAAAAGTAGTAGCTGGAGGAAAGACTGAAGTTGTGGTTGAGCCATGGGATCAGCAGGGTGTTTGCCTGGCTGTTCCCTGTCGATGCCAGCGGCTGTGAACTCGGCGTCCTCGGGCCGGGAGCAGCGGTCAGTGAAGGTCCCGGGGAGGGGGTGAAATCAGTGTTTGCAGAGCCCGCAGTTGCAGAACTTGCTGTGACTTGCCCTGCAGATAGGGCAGTATCAGACCAAACGCAGCTCCTATCACAGTTTGGAACGATTTCTTTTTATTTAATAGGAGGAAAACTCCACAACATATGTATCTTTTCTAGTGAAGTAGAAACAATAAGCTGTCACCCTTCCCCCAGCCTAGAAATGCCTTTGAATTATTTGCAGAAGGCTTTGCCCACCAAAGAGCAGCTACACTCAGGGAAGTCTCTGTGCTCAGCAGCAGCAGCAGGTAGGTTAAGCTCACAGGGAAGGGAGCAAGTTTTAAGCTGGCAGGCAAAGCTGTGCTGGACTACTGTGCTTTTTTGGGTTTGGTTTGGGGACATTTATTATTTTTTTTCTTTAAAAAGGACACAGTATCAAGAGTGCATGGGCTTCCTTGGGTGTGCAGGCGGCCAGCTGGCCTGGCTTGCTGACATAAATCGGTGCAGATGATGGGAATCAAGGCAGGGGGTCCAGTTCCCAGCTCTGAAGGATTCCAGATTAGGAAGACAGCTCACTGAGGAAGCAAGGGGGGCTGGGGGGATTAGGCTGATTCCCTGAGAAGCACTGAAGACGAGAAGGGCCCTTATGCCTGATTTGAAGGAGGGCAGTGTTCGTATATTGCTGATAATTAGGCAGAGTTCCCTTGTTCCTTGGTTTTGATGGACAAATGAGACACCCCTGGTATTTAAACTTGGATTGCTGTGGTGCTTTCTGATCTGGCCAGCAAGAGGCATAGCCACTGTTGTAATAATGAGAAAGTTCTGATTTTTATACATTTCTCAGTGTAAAATCAGAGGAAGATGAAGTTTTACTTAAGCTTCAAAGGGGACTTTGCAGTTGATTCCTTTTTTTGACTTTTAGAAACAAACAAAAGTAACAAAATTTGCAGTGCAATGGGCTAGCCTGGGAAAATTCAGTTGCATTGAGAGACACCTGGTCTTTCTCTCTGGGCTCTGGTAAGGCTTGCCTAGGTTGCCATGCCTGGAGTCCTCCAGTGTCTCATACTCAGCTCCAGAGGAATTGGCATCCCAGGATAATGGTCCTGGGGTGATTTTTACTTTTTGAAATAAGAATTAAAAATAAAGTGTTCAGCACTTCAATCTGCTATCTCCTGCACTTCACTTCTCTGTTCAGTGTCTTGGAAATGCATTTAAAGCCCTACAGTGTTTAAACTCTGCATTCTTTTATGCTTTTCCTCTTGTTTTTCATGCCATCCTTTGCTGTTATCTCCTTATGTCATTTATTCTCTCTCATCCATGTTCCATTCCCTGTTTGACTTCCTGTTTTCCCTTTTTATCTTCCTATACTTAGCATTTTTTTCCTCTCCTTTTTCATACTCCCACTATCATTCCTGCTCCCTTTTCCAATAAGGCAGGCTGCATTTTGTAAATTAAGGAATAAACCTTGAAATTCTTGTGCAAATACTCCCACTGACTACGTGATGAAGAGATTGCAGGACTGGGCTGTAGGTTGGCAGATGAATGGGGAAAGGTAGTGAAGCCAATTTTAAAGCAGTCTTAATTACCTTGGTGGTTTGGATCACTTTAGTTGAGTACTAAAATTCATATTTCTAAGGTAAGGTGTGCACCAGTGGCATTGTCTAAAAAATAAAAAATTTCAAGAGCTTGATATAAAAAACTTTAAAGCAGTAATATATTACTTCCAGTTAAGAGAATTGGAGGGCACTTTAAAATCAGTTTTACTAGCACCTTGTGTTTAAAAAAAACCCCTTCTTTTTCTTTTTGTTTAACCTCCTCTGCAAGCTTGGACATGTTTGAGGCTCCCAGGATCCAATTTCATGTAGTATCCTATTTCAAATCCAGGCCAGAGCAGATCGATTGAAAATCAGTGCTCTCAGAAATAAAACTGCCTGTGGAATGCCTTCAATGGCATGAAGATGAAAAGGGGAATGTAATATAGCAGAGACTGATTTTCTTTTTTGAGGTGGCAGGCTCTGAAGCAGTGTCCTTGGATGTTACACAATTTACCTTGATTGAACAGTAATGGTTGTAGACCAATTTTGGTGAATTTTTGTGTTCTTCAGTTAGTAGTTAACAACTGTGTTTTGTTAAGGGGGGGTGGTTGGTGGTGCTGGAGTTGTTTCAAGCTAAAGCAGCAGCTGTATTTTATGGCAAGCACAGAGCTAGCTGTAAGTCTACACATCACCAGAATAATACAAGATTCATAATAATTCTTGTCAGTGAAGTACTTACTGATATTTTGAAATTATTGAGTGACTTCAGTGCTTTGAAAACTGCTTGTGAATGCAAACTCAGCCAACTTACTGGTTTCTACAGTCAGCACAAATATGATGGCAGCCTGGCTTCATTCTTCAGTGTACCTCTCCTGATGTCTCTTCTCTTCCCAGGTCCTCAGAAGGCAAAGGAAAACAAAGCAAAGCAAAATAAACCAAAAACCCAAAGAAACACAAACAAACAAAAATAACCTGAGAGTTGAGAACAGAGGGAAACTTTGAAGGAATAGGAAAGTGAAGGGAAGCCTGAACTTGCGAGCTTTGGGCAATTTTGAATTTTGGATAATTTAAAAATTTGACTGTGCCAGGATTATGGTAAATTCCTAGAAAAATAAGCCTAAGCTTTGTTCTGCTGTGTAGCAGTGGCCTCTCTCTTGTCACCTCCAGTGGGTGATAATTATGATATGGGGAGGGTCTTGCATTGCAAGCAAGCCACTGAGTTACATAGATGGGCCTCTTGCACAGGGTCAAGGCTGGCTCAGCCCCATGCTGTCAGAACAAGGGGAAGGCTTCAGACAAAAATGCAGCATCCTCACTTGCTGCAGGAAGTGTCATCTAAAGCCAACTGAGAGAGTAACTGTAAGCACAAAGAGCATTTGAATTTATTTTACACTCTGTTCCTTGAACAACAAAGGTTGTGACCCTAAGCATGATGTCCTCCTCAAAGGTAGATTTATATGTATTTTAACTGAACAAGGCTACTTAAAGTAAGGGGCTTACAAAGCTGGCATTGCAAATGGTTCCTGGCTTTTCCTGAAAGTGTGTTGGTTTCTCCTCTAGACTTTTCCTGTGTGAACACATTAACAGACAGGTGCATGTTCAGGGCAGCAATTCTGGCCTTGTGGGAATTCTCCCTTCACCTTGGCTCTCCAAAGTAACATGTGTTTTGTAAACTGCTTGATGATTAACCTTCAGCTAGAATGTAAGTGGCATGTGTTTACTTAATAATCAGAGATTGGGTTCCTGCTTGCAGGCAGGCAGCCTTTATTACTTGGGAAGTTGAGTTAAAAGATGAAAGATCTGCTTCAGGAAATTTTTTCCAAGTCCACTGTGGCCTCTTGACAGATGTGGGGAAAGCAAAGTGCTTGATGAAAAGACCTATAAGACAGCTGTGAAAGACTGCATGTGATCATCTTAAGGACTGAAAAGATCCTGCTGAGCTACTAAAGAGAAGTTCTTTACTGTCTATGCAGAGTATATCAGAGTGAAGACATTGATGAGGTTTTCACTAACTTTTTAATCTTTTTTATCCAGCAGGCACAGAATTAAAAAGGTGGTATTCTGTTAAATAATGACAATTCACTTTAACAAATAAGACTCATAGCATGAGCACATGGGGTGCCTCTCCAGCCAACAGTAAAAGAAACAAAACCCAGTTTCCATTGCCTTCTGGAAGAGCCTGCCTTCTTCCTTTGCTGTACTGTGTACAGAGAAGCTACCAGGTTTGATGAGACCCCTACAATTGCATCTGTAAACTTGTATTGCAATAGTGTATTGGTTCACCTAACACATGGAAAAATTCTGATCTCTGACTTGCATACTCTGCTGAAGTTGTTGCATAGACTACTCAGGGTCATGGCAGGTGTGCTTAAGCTAAATTGAAATCTATGACCTGGAGTTATCTTTAATATCACATTTGTAAAGTTTAATTTTTATAAGGAAAACCAGCTACAGGCATTACTGTGACAGAAGTCTGCCTCCTCTGTTTGCTATTTTAGCATTCACAAGTAACTTATGTAGCTGAAATTACTGTGTAGCATGGCTTTTATGGTGTGAGTTTAGGACAATGATGTTATCTGTAACCAAAAAGCCTGTGAGAATGTTACAATGGCCATCCCAAGTGTGTCTGAATAATATTCTTTGTATTACAGCTCACTTGCAGGCATGTAGTTCAGTTCATAGTTAAACATCTGTCTAAAATATCTTTTTCTGCAAAAAACCTCTAATATAATTTCTTAGTATCCTTACTCTTATTAAGTTACCAAGCTAAATATGGTGTTGGAAGACAAGGAAGTGAGGTGTAAGAGTTTCTCAAGCAGCTTTTGAGAAACTGATGTTTCTTCTCTGTTGCTTTGTGTTGGAGTAAATCCTTATGCCAAGTTTGATGAGTTTGATGAGTATGGATCAGCACTGAGTGCTGGCTCAGCTCCACGTTGGTCAGAGAGCAGCCCTGTTGCCTTATGGAAGTGACAAGTCAGGGAACAGTTTTGCCTAGTACAAACTGTAAGGTTTGATAAATGTCAAACTGGAGAGGCTGGAAGAGGTGCTGCTCACCAGTTCTCCACTGATATTTGCCTCAGTTGCTGCCCTAATATGCAGGATGCTGCACCTCAACCTCTCAGCAGTTCATGGGGTTGTGTTCTTGTTGTTTGATCTTTGTGGTGAACTATTGCTGAAGGAGCAGGAAGGGCTTCTAGACTGATCAGAAGGGAAGACAGAGAAGGAAATACCTTGTGGTTAGTGTGTTTAATTCTGTAGTTAAGAAATCTCTCTGGAAAAGTCTACAGAGATAAGGTATTTAGTCACCACGGCCTCACATGAAGTACTCAGAAAGGGTAATGGGCCACAAATTGTTTGGTTTCAGTTTTGGGTTATGCTGATTTTTGCTCTTAGACTATATCTGTAAAAGTCTGATTTTACTCTGAGATTTTTTTACCTTTTAAGAATGGAAAACTTCAGCATGTGTATTTTTTCCTTGTTATTTTTTTTCTTTTTGCCCTGCAAAATATAGGAAGAGCAAAATGGAAGGGGCTGCGTGAGAGTAGTCAGTGTTTTGAGATTTATCCAACAATAATAAACGTTTCCATTATTATTTTAATGTTCTGTTAATTTTTGCATATAGTAAAGGTCTTTTCATAGTGCATAAAAGTGAGGCCAAAAGGATGTGGGGTTATGTGGAAACCAAAGGGAAAAAAAAAGCTTAATTAGTATTAGATTTAACTGTATTGAAGGTAGAGCTATGTTAAACAACTTCTAGACCATGATGATACTAAGACCAAGGTGGCCAAGCAGAGGAGACAGAAAGGAAATCAGTAATAGAACTCTGGAGTTCATGTGATAGAAGTGAAGTGGCTGTCTCTGGGGTCAAGGAGGTGGACAGAGCAGAACAGGGATGGTGAAGAGCAATAGAAACTGGAGAGCTGAAAATGAGGGAAGATAGAGACAGCATTGACCAGATACTGGAGTGTAGTAATGTGATAGTTAATTAAAGATGTAAATACATTTCAATGTTTAGAGTTAAGCCGACATTTGTTGTCACCCTGAAGTTTTTAATAGTAACTTCTGTATCTTGTTTCCATATGGACATGATCTCAGTGTTGTAATTTTGCCTTCCCAGCACTGAAATGTGAAGATCCATTTTCAAAATTAGGCTCCAAAAAGCAGTATGTAGTGTTATGTGTTATCCTCCGTGCTCCATCCTATCGGGTGCACTGAGCTTGTTAGCTCAACAGCCGGATAAGTTCCAGGAGCATGTAAAGCCTGAAGGAAAAGTATCTGCTCCATATGTTCCATATAGCTGAACGCTCAGGGGAATAAGGTCTGTGTCTGGGAACCGGATAGTACAACTTTTTATCCCTGACCCGGTGCCTGCCCTTTCTAACAAACAAAACTCCCTCAAAGAAATGTGGTTTATGATCTGTTTTTAGCTCTAGAAGCAAACAAAACAAAAAACAAAAAAGCACTTGATGTATTTTTACTCCTTTTTATAGCTATGTCTGCTCTGGGCACCGCAGGATGAGCGCTGCACTTTGTTTCTTGCAGCTTTCGGAACCCACACCCTCCCCCCTCTCCCCAGCAGTCCCAGTGTGCTGTCTGCTTGCACAATTTTGCCCTTGAACAGAACTGATCAGATGGAGTTTATCATCTTTTTGAAATGATGGGATCTGAGACATTCACCCTAAATAAAGAGATGCAGCTGCCTGATGGGGAAGAGGGAGCTTGCAGGATGGGGAGGTTGTTTATGGTTGTCTTGGCTCCGCCGGGTTATTGACCTGTCCTGATGGCTTTATTCACATGACATGTCTGTGCTGGTCTTCTTCCTAGAAGTATTTTGGTATGTAAGGCAGAAATTGTGTCACGTGAAAAGATGGGAACCTTTTAGTGCATTCAGATTGGGTCGAGGCAGGACAAGAGTTAAATGTAGTCCAAGGGCAGTAAACTCCCTGCTGTTCTCTGCAGCTAATGGAGGGCAGAGGGAGTCTCCTGAAAAAGCAGTTCAGGGAAGATTCTTTTCTTCTCCAGAAGGTGATCTGTGGCAGAACCCTCTTTCCCAAGCCAGTGGGAAGAGAAGAACAGGAAGATCAACACTGTTAGACTGAAGTCTAACACCCCTCTGCTCCATGCTTTTTCTGTTTGTGCTTGTTTTTTCCATCAGCTTTAAAGAACATACCCCCACCCCATGTCATTACAGTGCTTTTGACTTCAGGTCAGTCTGCAAGAGCCTCCAGCTATCAGAGGACTTGTGACAGCAATGTGTATTTTAGCCCCAGCAGTCATTTTGACATTTGACAGCTGGCCAAACCTATACCATGAAAGAGCAGTTCCTCCTGGTGTTCCATTGTGAGATACTGAAAAAGAGCTGTTGTGCTATGAGTAGGAGGTAAAAGGAAAAAACAAAACCAAACAGAACCAGCAAGGCTTGGGGCAGATGGTACCACCTGTGTCCATCTAAACCTAGCCAAAGTAGTGTGCCATTTCAGTGGAGAAACCTGGAAAATCTAATGACTCAGTCTGAATAAATAGGGAGACAGTGAGTGAGATTTCTGGCTTGTGTCCCAGGCCTCTTATGAATAAGGATTCCTATTTTATAGCACAGAGAATTGAGTACAATTTGGTAGCATAACTCTCTGCCACAGCTTGTTACCAACTACAGACTAAAATGTCTGGTATATCCATGTGAGAACTGACACATAAGTAGCCTGGTGACTCTCTGACAGTTTCTGGGTTATGGTTGAACCTGTCTTCCCAATAAATTAATTTGTGATGTTATTAGCAGGGGACATACCGGCTGGATACGCAACAGTCAGAGCTCACAGCATTTGATTCCTTTTCTATGCTCAACCAGTGATTTTCAGGCACCTCAGTTACCACATCTGCAAAGTTGAGATATGAACCAATGCAAAGTGTGTCTAAGTCACCTTTCAGCAGTGCTTGCAAAAATGCTCTAAAGGGGAGAAACAATGTATAAAGGGAGCTCCTGAACGGGATGAAGCCTTGTTTTCCTGCTGACTCTCTCCACCTCTTTTCTTCTTGACTGTTTCTGACAGTCTCATGATCTTTCACATCCTTTTGCATTTCCTGTTACTTCTCTACTTCTTTTTCCATTTTATGCTTAAGTTGCACCAGATCTGTTTTTCCCTTTGTCAGTAGCACAAAGAAATCTGCCCTTTGCCTTCGTCCTGAAGTCTAAAGGTTTTGTCTGTCTGTCTCTTGTGTTGGATGCTTTGCTTAAACTCCCCTCCTATGGCTTCCCTCAGTCCCAGTCCAAGCCTACACTCTATAGTTAAACAGTATCATGCAGCTGTGGTCTGAGAGTGTCTCACCCAGCTCTTCTCTCATGTCCTTCATTTTTTTTCACTGTTGCTGAGTATGCATGTTCACCTTCCATCCAGTGAGGGTGCAGGTTCTTTCAGAGAGCTTTTCCCTGAGATCTCATGTGGTGCTGAGCCATTTGTATTGTCAGGAGGCTCCAGGAAGAGATAACTGTATGTAGTCTTAAAGAATGTGTTACCACAGCAACTAGAATGCAAACAAGAAATTAAATCACATAAAAAATAAACTTTGATTAGTACTGGGCAGCCTCAAGGAGCATGAAGGGAAAAGAGCAGCCATGCTGATGTTTGTGTCTTCCCTCCCCAGGGAGCTGGTGTTAAGCAAGTCTCAAAGTCAGATTCAGCTGAGATGAGATGGCTTTGGAGACAGGGGGGTGGATTTTGCCCCATGTGTTTGGTCTCTCTCCCCTGGGAACTGCCATGTGCTGATCTTTTAGCATATGTGACAGCATTCTTTGCAGTGTGTTTGAGTGGGCATCCTGTGCCTTACAAAAAAGTAACTGAGAAATATCAGTGTGTAGGAAACAGGTTGGGATATTCAGCACTCACTATATCTATTGATGGGGATACTTTTTTGAGGGCAGTTGTTGTCTTCACATTGTTGAACAATCTATGTGAACCCTTTTTAATCGCTTTTTGGCTTACACAGTGGTGTTAAATGGTATCAGATGGTAATACATCATTCTCTAGAGGGACAGACACTGTTTCTCTTCCATTCTTAAATGTTTGATCGTGGGAGGTGCTGACTACTGCCATTGATAAGAGCATGTTCAAGCTCTAGCTAGAGGAGTGCCAAATTATACAATACCCCATCTGTATTGCCAGGCTTTCTTTCTGGTAATATATCAGTTGAGATCTCAGTTCTTCAGTAATTAGTTGTACATCTGTGAGCAACTGTCCATCTGATTTATTATCTGAGCAGCTATTGAAATACAGAACATTGCCCCATTTAGCCTCAGGATTGAAAGTTATGGTGTGATAAAGTTGCGTATAAAATGTAATAAAATCGACAATTTATAAACAAATTACAGTTTTATGGGATGCTATAGATGATCTTAAATCAATATTTTAACGTTTGTAAATTTAAGGTGGTTGAGAATAGCTTAATACATACTAATATATTTTTAATTGCTGCCTCTTTTTATTTAGTAAGAAGATTAAACCCTGCCCTGGAAAATAACTTGACTGTAGCGAAGAAGACTTAGTGGAAAAGTGAATGTAAGTATTTCACAGCATGTACCAATTATTTATGTTTGCAAACCATTGACACTGGTGATATTATAGATCATGGTAAATTGGCAGCCTAAGTTGCAAAAAAAGACAAAAACAAACCCATTTTCATTGTGACAAGAATGCCAGAACTGATCATTGTGCACGTGAGGTATAAAAATGCCTATTGCATTTTTTTCAGTTTGGGTCTTTAGCCTATACATACCTAGTGTTTTTTTAACAGTGACATGTGCTATTAGCTATTTTCATGCTTATGAAATTTTTGCAGGAAAAATGTCAACTTGAAGTTGTCACTATGTGTCCTTAGATGGAAAAAACCCTCACTACCCTTTTAGAAGTACCCATGGGGATCCTTAAATTCAGTAACACAGACATGTTTCCCATTTCCAAAAGAATTTAGTCTAACTTGGAGCCAGTCTAACTAATTTAGTCTAACTTGCAGCCATTATGAAGTATTTCTCTGTGTACTTGCCCCAGAGATGTGAGTTTATAGAAGAAGATTGCACTGTGGATTGACAATTCAATTTAGAGTGAAATACAGCAGCTGCAAGTTCCAGGCTAAGTGCATCGTTGTTCACTTGAGGTCACTTACTTAAACCTGGAGTCAATAGTTCTCTAGCAATAAAAGCTTTGCTTCATTTTCTAGACCTTTTTGAAATTGTTACTTTGGTGAATAACCCATTATTTTTTTTAAAGTAATTGCTTTCCTTACCTGTATTTTATAATAATGTGAACCCTCTTAACTGTGTGCAAGCACATGTCTATATTTATTTGTGTAGGAAGCAAATCTGTATCTCTGCAAGTCGTACCCCAGGAGGCTTTGAGTGGCTCTGGTGTGCAGGGTAGTGGTGGTCACAAACTTCTAACTGCCACAGATTCATTCCAGGATTTTTTCATGCTACATTTTTCCCATGATTTCACCTTCTTTTTCCCAGAGCCCGCCTGGTGAGTTTAGAAGTGGTCAACTAAGCCTTTCCAAATGTTGGATAAAGTACAGAATTCATGACTTACATGTCAAATAGGACAGTCATCCTGTCTGAAATGTCTCACAAGCTGGGATAGTTTTAATTATAGCCTTTGGGCATTTATAAACTTGCCTTGTAGAATAACTAACTGACCAATTGTACTGAAACAGTGAGATACTGCAGGAACACTGAGAAGTACTGTCTGGTTTATACAGAGCTGTCTACTGATGAAAGGTTGCTTGAAATTAATATCCTTAGATTTGACAACCTTGCACTAAGTTAAAGATTTACAGGCTAGGCTGTGCATTGACTCTCTGGTGTCTGTCCCACTTTGAAACCTATATAGGCTTATTAGAAATAAAATCAAATCCCTAAAAGCTTTTGGTGTGTACTGAACAAAACAAAGTTTTGAAGGCATTTACTGGGACCTATCACTTCAGTTACTTCAAGGTCCTAAAAGCATGTCTCAAGTGACCTTGGCAGTTCTTGAACAACTCCACATGTGGTGATGTTTTCTACAAGTAGAAGTTTATTCTTGAGTTATTTTTAATTGTCACCAACCTGATTTTCAGTTGTTCCTCCTGGGAAACTTGGGAAAGAGGTACTGTTATCTTCAGTTCCCACTTTTATTAAAGAAGCAGAATATTTGTTTCTTTTTTTCATTTGTAGTTTTATCAGTGTCTGTTTAGCAAGAGGGGGCCATTGGTTTGAAGTATGGGTTGAATTATAAAAGCTATCTGCCCAGTTAAAATGTCAGTTCATTTATGTTTATATGTGACAACAAAAGACATGAAGTAGAGCTGTATTTCAGAAAGTTGAGTAGTAGACTGTGATTATTAGCTAGCTGGTCATGGAAGGGTGGTGGAAAAATGGAACAAGTTGGCCAGGGAAGTAGCTGAGGCCTTATCCCTGGAGACATTCAACGTGAGGTTTGGCGAGGCTCTGAGCAGTCTGAGCAAGTTGAGAGTGTCCCTCAGGGAGGTTGGACTAGTGGAACTTTAAAGAGGTCCCTTCCAATCCAGATTATTCTATGATTCTATGAACTGCCAAAGGAGTAGACACATCTTGTAGAGAGGTAGGTGCCAGCACGTTGTCCTTGATGTAAAAACAAATATGGTCTCCAGTAGATGTTATTTTCATGATATTTAAATTTTGTGCATGCCTAGACTGAGGTCCTAAAGGAAAATCATCTTAATCTGGCTCCTTCAGCTACTGGACATTGAAATTATTGATTTATTCTAAACTTGAATAATTTTCAAAAAGTAATTGCTCTCATGTTGGAGATTTTTGCAGTGGCACCAAATTAAGGAGTTTATGTGGAGAGGAAAAAAATCCTCATCATACCTACTTTTGGTTTTGTATTACATAAGTGGCTGTGGAGACATTCTCACATAAAAAGTCAGCAGAGTCCAAGAGAGCAAACAAAGCACTTTATAGGAACCCAGAGGAGCAGTGGCTTTACCTGTAGACATCCATAAACTGGAGGCAGTGCCCTGAAACTATGAAATCAAGCACACTCTCTTATGATCATCCTTTTTAATGTGTGGCACATCCAGATATTTATTAAAATCTTTTGGTTTAGTCAAGATTGAAAATTAAATCTGAAACTTGAAGTACATTAGAATCATAGAATGGTTTGGGTTGTAATTGCCCTTAAAGATAAAGCCAGAAAGTGGAATAAACTTGCAGGAGTTTCCTCATTCACTTCCAATGAGCTTCTGGACTGACCTTTCATAGAGTTGAAGGCCAAAGCTGAGATGCTGGAGGAGTTCAGTGAAGTGTTGGTTTGCTGTGTTTCTTCACGTGGTGAAAAGCAGAGAGAAGACAGTGGAAATGGTTATTCCCACACACACCTTAAAATACATTGGGAAAGGCTGGGGCAAAATGTACAATGGACAATAGGAACGATAAATGTTGCATTAGGCTGATGATACATCAAAATAATCTTGAGCTTGACTGTAAGCAGAAGGAAGGGATGTGTGTAACTTAGCAAATCAGAAGGCAGTGTCAAGTAGAACAGAGGCAGGAAAGTGCACAGGGTTAGGGGAAGAATACCCAGCTCTAACTAGATACCAAAATTAGGTTTTTACTGCTCATCCGGTAATTTGAAATCCCTGTACCAATTTCTTAATGTAGCATTGAGAGGTTTGTTCACTGTTCTCAACAGTGTTTCTTATGTAAAATGTGTGCACTCTCACCATAAATACCTTGGTTCAAACACCCTTGTGAAGGGTGAGGACCACATTGTGTCTTGTGCTGTCTCTAAGCTCTGCTTGCCAGTGGGCAGGTTCCTTATGGAAAGTCTATGGAAATGCTTTTTAGACATTTAGGAGTATAAAGTAGTTGCTCAAAATTGTACCCATCCTAAAAATGTCCATCTTGGTTTCAGCATCTAGCTGAGTATTGTAAAATTAATTGTTGTTTATAAGAACTTGCCTCCCATATTGTGATTTAAATAAATTATTCTCAGCAGCCTTTGGATAGCATGGTAAACAAGGCATAGAGGCACATCAGGTAATGAGGAGAAAAGTAAATACTGAAAAGTTGCTAGCTCATTAAGTAATGTCTATGCTGTGCATTAAATGAGACTGGGCACCAGGGGGAAAAGTCTTCCCATCATAAAGACTATCATGAAGGATTTGCATAAAGAATCTTAATTCTAATATTTTCTAGATATGACAATCAATCAGAATCACCTCTAGCACTTATCTTTACATCCATAGGACTTAAGTCACTGAAGCATGAGGTGACATTTGTTCAGTATTTTCTACGTGTCTTTGGCAACAGGAGGGAACAAGATGTGGGCTTAGAAAAATTATCTCACACAATTTCTGTTGTCATCACCCTGAGACCCTAAAGGGCATTTGGTGAGACTGCACAGGGATTGCATCGTGCTTCATGCTTGGGCTTTGTGGCATCTCTTCCAGTACCTATGTCCTGTCTTTTTTTCTTCCCCTTTGGCCCTGGGTTCCCCGTGTTGCTGTGCTGGCATCAAAGAAAATAACTGCTGCTGCAGGGGAGGTGATGTCTCTGCACTGCCAGCACAACAAGCCTGTCACACCAGGTCAGGCTGTAACCACCAGCAGGAACAGCCACAGGAAAGCCCTTCATAATGATCTCTGGGGTGTGGAAGGCAACTTACTTGAAGACTTCTGCTGCTGCTTTCCCATATGCTTTCAAATACAATCTTTTATTTTCATCTAATAAGGGGTTAAATTCACTGGGCCATGTAAAGGTCAAATGTCATGCCTTTGCTGCTGGATCCTTGGGACAAGAGTGCCCATGGTAAAGGTCCTGCCCTATTATCAAGCATGGAGTGACTGGAAGAGAGCTGTCTTTTCAGGCAAACTTTGACTCTGTTTTCTCCAGCAGCAGCCTACATTGGTGACCTGTCTAAAAAAAAACAAAACAAGGTGTCATGAAGCATTGGGCATGTTTCAGATGAAACTGTAATAGTTTTGCCCATATGTTGCCACCTTTCCCTCTATGGAGAAAAGAGGCCACACTTTAGCAGCAGATCCAGTACTTGAGAATCTGCATTGTGGTATGAGCTTCTTATATGTCATTTTGAGACCTGCTTTTTAAAAAAGTGGGTTAGTCAGTGTTTTAGTTATAAAAAGGTGGCTTACTGGGGTGTGGGGGTGTCCTTTCTCCCTACATTCGGTAATATTCGACCTAAGCCTACAGGTATGGCTACAAGACCCACAGCAGAAGATTCTTGCAACAAAACAGAGTTTCTTCTTTAGAGGTATCCATTCATCTTCCATGAAACACAGCTCCACATTTCTTTCTCATGTTTCTCTGACATAATTTCCTGGGGAATATGGAGAAAAACAAACAGCAGATTCTTTACCATTTTAGGAGAGGGGTGGAAACAAATTCACCTTCAAAGTACTAGCTGTTTTAAATGCAAAATGATCCTGCCTTTATTAATACTTGGCAAAGTATTTTAAAGATCAAAGTGTCAATATTAGCTAATTCTCAAGACACACCTGTCAGGTAAGTAAGAATTATATCCATTTATATACCAGGAAACTGAAATACTGCCTAGCATCAGCATTTTCACAGTTGCTACCTAGTTAATTTGCTGAAATAACTAGTCAAATTCTCAGAGGTTCTGCATATTCTTTGCTGTCCTAAATTATACCTGGAGCTCAAGAGTATTCACACTTTTGAAACTGAATTCAAGTATTTTGGTACAGAAATGTGGGTATAGCAGCTGACCCAGAGGCACCCACACTTAAGGGTTTTTTTCTAGACTTGAGCGTACTTAAAAATTCTCAAGCCAAAACTTGCAGGGTGTCATTTCCCAAGCTGGATTTGGGCTCCTGCACTGCTCAGCTCTTACAGCATAAGGTAAAGGGTTGTATCCCATTGGAGCTGCAAAAGATGTGAGGTGTAGATGAGAACGAGAGGGCAAGTCTTCAGAGTTGTTTTTTTTTCTTTTGCAGGAAGGTGTCTATAGAAGGAGTGTGTAGAGAGGGAGAGGGGGTGCTTGAAGTGGGAAGAAAAATGGTGTGTGATGGCAGTTAATTTGTCTACCTCCTGCTGTTGCTTCCATTAGAGATGCAGGTTACCTTGTTATTTCTGTCATGGCTCTTTTTGTTACAGCATCAGCAGAGTGGTATAATTGGGCTGGGGGACAAATTTTTCTGCTGCCCTGTTGAGCAGTGACCAAAAAGGAGAGGGGATTTTCAACAAGTGCTGTCTCCCTTTCAGTATGCAGTGCAGCTTGTTTCCAAGTGGTGTTTTAGTTGGAGCAGCAGTGGTTTTCAAGTGCCTCTCTTTGTCTGTGCAAACAGTTTTTGTAACCTGTTTGCTCCGTTCCTTTGGTGTGGCAATGCCCAGCCCTGAATGCAGCACAAAACTGAAGGATGGCGTCACTGGATCCCAGTCTGTTCTCCCACTTGCAGGAGCAGGTGGGAACGGATAAAACCCCTGCCAAAGGCTGTCGGTGGGTTGGCAGCTAAAGGAGGGAAAAGCCCAGGCTACAAAAAGGGGTCTCAAAGGATTGAACAGCCTGGAGCAGGCGTGCACAGCTGAATTAGGAGTTGGAATTGTTTGTCTTTCAAATTTAGAGAACTTGTTTGCTGTCTTGGCCCTGCACAAAGTGAATAAGTGCTACTGCTAATAACAAAGCCCAAAACAGAGAAGTGAAGGATTAAAACCAGAAAATGATGACTCACACTCCCTCACCCCCCTCAGTTTTTGTCCCCACTAAACCACTTTACCTCACCAAAGCCCTGGTGGCTTTTTGTTTATAAATAATCGTGTGTTTGAAATGTTAAAATGTGTAGGCAGAGATTAAAAGGATATATGATGCTACAGCATTAAAACAGTGCCGACTTCTGCAAGGGAATTGTGGAAGAAAATTAAAATGAAGTTATTTTTGGCAAGGGCTGCTGAATCCTGGGGAGATCAAGAGAAAGCAAAAAACAGTTTGCCCAAGCTAGTGAAAAAAGTAGAAAATCTGGGTGCAGTAAAATAGGGCTTCACATAAGTTCTTTGTCTTTCTGAAGTAGAATTTGAAGCTTCAGGGCTGTGGCAGTTTGGGGAAGGAGATTCACTGAGAAATCTTTCTCGAAGGTACCAGCCTAAACTGTCCTGCTTTTCCTTCTGTAAGTTTGTGAATATAACTGCTTGGTTATCACCTGTGTTGTAACATATTTCTAACGTCTCCCAATCCATGGTGGCACTGATGCGTGGATGGACACCTATGATATTGTCAGTGGCGTGTGTCAGTCCACAGGACTGTACAGAATAAGCAGGTTGTCATACCCCCAACTGAGGTATTATTCTGTATTCTTGCAGAAGCAAGAATATTGGCATTGGATTTCTTTTTGTGTCTGACAATGAAAATATAGAATTGTCCCCACTTAGAAAAAGAAATGCATTACAGGCTTAAAGGGAAGTGTTGCAAATCAGTTGTCAGCATTGACTATAGCATTGATTCTGGAGTTTTCTTTTTTAGTGTCATTCTTTAATGTTGCATTAGCTTTGTCTCCATAAACCTTTGATTCCTGGCCAAAGTGAGCCTTTTCATGGGTCTGCCAATGATGGAGTAGGTTGAATCAGCCTCCTCCCTCCTTTTTGACTTTAGATGAGTGAACAATACCATTGTGAATAAGCACAGATAAGAGCACTGTTCCGCTGCTTTTCTTCCTCATGATCTTGCTTCTGTTGTCTGCTTGGTATAAGACTCTGAACTCTGTGTCTGTAGCAACTGTGCAATGACCAATAAACAAACCACTTTAGGGGGTCCCACTCACTTGAGGTCTAATTAATTTTTGGACACCCCCAAGCCCACTGAACTCAGGGAGTGAGGCTTTTGGAGGACACCCTTGGCTCTGGCAGGGCAGTGCCACCCCCATCACTCTTGCTGCCTCCTGGCTCCCTTCTGCCCCATGGGATGGAACAGTGGCCCACTCTGCTCCCAGCTCCCTCCACAAGGCTTTCAGACCAGAGCTAGGCTTGTGCAAAAGGCTGTTTGAAGCCCTCCTGCTCTCTGGTCCCCCTGGGTTTGGTGGGATAACAACCTGGGGGTTCTGGGTGTCTTCACAGATAGCAGTCTGAGTCCTGGGTACAGGAGAACTTCAGCTCCATTCCTGCCCTGCATCCTCTTGCTTTATGATAGCAATGATTTTGTTTAATCAGTTGTCTAGGGTGAACTGGTACGTTGCTTTGCTAAATGGAAACAGTTTGCATTAACATGTTGATTTGCATGAAATACACCACCTCCACTGCTCTTCACCTTTGCTGTTCCTTGAAAAAATGCCTGGTGCTCTCTGGATATTACTTTTTTATTGGTCTTTATATGACTCTGTTTATAAGCCTGGCTTCTGTTCTTGTTTCGCTTTTCTTCCTCCTTTAATTCATTTAAATGTAGTAGTTGAGAAGAATCTCTATTATAATCTTTGCTTCGATTAATATTACATTTAATTTAAGGATTTAATAAGAATAAAACAAAGAATTAAATACTTGTCTGCTTTAAATTTTTAGGGTAAAATTCAAGGCAAGCCTCAGCCTTATTGGAGTCATTTAATGCAATATGTGCAAAATACATTATGCTTAAAAATAGCTGTTCCTTTGGACATCTAGACGGTATTCTAGTGTCCTGTTACTGCAGCACTTGATTAAGTACAATGTAATGAAAAATAAACTAGATTTTAGGCATGAAATTCCTTATTATCAGTCAGTAAGACGATGACTTTGTAAACAGAAGTCTTCCGGGAATGCACAAAATAGCCTTGTTTATCCATACTGTTTTTTCTTAAAGTTGCATCAGTTTAATTTGGGACTAGTTAAATGAATTGTATTAAATTACAGTTCTTGGGAACTTCCAAGTTTGTGAAAAATTGTAACTCTGGTGTTTATTCACAGCTAGTGTTTTCTCTAAAATGTTTATGGAAATTTCCAGGCAACTGATTGGACCTGCCATGTTGTTCTTCAAAGCTAGACCTATCCTTTTAAAAAGCATGCTTTTTAGAACTTGTTCTTTTGGGGTTTTTTTTGAACCTGGATAAAGGACAGTGATCCTGGTTGCACTGAGGAGGCAGAAGGTGTGCATTGCTTTGAGAGTTCTGTCTGGTTACACTCTGACACCCTTATCCTACCTTCCTTTCTTGAGCTGTTTTCTGCCAAGATGCTCTCACTGCATGTGAGAAGTCATGAGAATTCCACAAGGTTTTCTGGGGGACGCTCATTAAGAACAGCAAGCTGGGTCACAGTGTTGACTTTGGCATCCTTTGCCTCCTCTCAAAAATCTCCACTATAAGCCACTGGCCATTTGGCTCCTTATGGTACTCACAGAGGAGAAAAAACCCAAAAGGATCGCAATACTGTTTTCACTGTAATGACCAGAAACATATAGTAGACCTAATGTCAAGGGTTCTGGAGCAGATTTCTGATGTCCCTCAGCATTTCTTACAACCAGCATCTTTACAAAGTGTTAGCCTGATCATTCTGTACAGGAGAAGTTTCTCTGGGGTTGTTTGGCCTCTGCTCTGCAGTAGCATTGTTTGCCAGTGCTTCATCAGAAGCATGAACAAGTAGAATGACTGTACAGGTTTGCTTGGTAGCAAAACCAAGGAGATCCTGTTCAAAGTCCAGGATGGCTCTGGGAAGGGAAGGCATGTGTAGTCAGTAACCCAGATTTTTCATACCTTTGGGACAATTCAAATCAGGCCACCCATCCCTATGTGAATTCTTTGGTTGATTTGATTTAAGCATATATTGGATAGTGCTTTCTTACAGTGGTCCAAGCTGAAAGATACAGATTTTAACTGGTGTATAAATATTTGTGATGCTACCCTGGGTTTGCATTGCAGGATGTGTATGGCTCCTTCTGGAGTTGTGACACGTGGGAACGTTCTACCTCTTTGCATGATTACAGATGTTGCTTAAAGGAGGTTTATGCAGAGAAGTTCTCTCTCCTAGGGGAGGTGTATGTGAGCAAAGATTTTACAGCTGGGGGGCAAGATATGTTGAGAGAAATAGTTCTTTGAAAATCTGTTTTTGAAGTATATACAAGTCCAGGAGGAAAAGAACAAGTAAACGATGTAGCTGTGGAATTGAAACAAAAAGCTAAAGAGTGTTCCAAATATATCTGTTTTGCATGATTCTAGCAAAATTGGGTACGCTAACATTATAGTAAGTAAATGTGGTACTCTGAAAATAGTTGTCTTATACAAAAGCAGGGTTTTACTCTCTTGAAAGAATAACAAGCAGAGATAACATCCTCTCTCAGCAAGCCTGTCTGTTGTTTTTGAAAATAATGAAGGGCAGCACTTCTTTCTCGAGTTTTAGGAAATACACTGAAGGTATTTTACTTAAATTTTGTCAGGACATGTTTATACAGCCTCTTTATTGAGTACCAATCCATGCTCTTATCAAACAAGGTGGTTTGGTTCTCCCATCTCTCCTGGCTGCTTGTTTATGCCACTTCTGTGGGTGGCATTAGTATGAGTACAACCTAATACTAGGCCTAAGCAAGAGCTGAAAACTAATCTGGCCAAGATCTGAAAAAATAGGTAGTTCCTGCTGGAGCAGCTCCATGAGTGTCTTCTCACCACCTTTTGCATGCCAATACCAGTTGACTTTGAGCACAGGAGTCCCTTGCTCTGAGAGGCAACATAGATTCTCTCTAGTGATCAACTCGTTACCAATCGGTCTGCCCAGATGTTAGGCAAAGCATAACATTTACCCAAGATCTTACTCTGAAATGAATGGCAGCACAACCTAGGGAGAGAGGGGCAAGATGGTTGCTGTCAGATTCACTAAAGAAAACAAACTCTCATCTGTGGGACAGTAGAGGAAGAAGAAGGTGTCCCAAGTAAGGTATTAGGTGTGCTGTGGTCCTCCTCATGCATCTGTTAAGCAACCGACAGGAGCCTTGGCTTTGACTCCAATTGCAGAATAACTGGGGAGGACAAAGAGAATCAGGGGGGACACATTTGATGTTTTGTGATATATTATTTTGAGGCAAGCATCTCTGCAGTGATGCTTTTTGTCCTGTTCTGTCAGCTCCTTTACTGAGGTTGAGCTATATTTATTGTCTTTGGTGTTAATCTAATACATCTAATGTTTTGGGGAGAGGTAAATATCTGACAGCCCCTGTGTAGTTAATTCATCCCCATGCTTTAAAGACTTACGGTATCCTTGTAAAATATTGTCATACAAATAGTGGGTGGTAGAGTGCATGCTGTTACAGTATGGGAAGTAGATCCTTTTAAGTATATTCCCTAAGTAGATGCACATTACAGCATACAAGTATGTTTTCTGGAAGCAATTGAAATTGTACTGGGATCTCAATTTTCCATTCACCAGCCCTGGAAAAGGCATAAACATCTAGGAGACAGAAATTAATACAAATTAATATCATAAGTACACATTTTATTAAAATTCTTGTCTATCAGTGTGTGAGTAAACTTGATAAATTAGATTACCAAATGGTTTTGCAAGTTTGCTTTCATCATGGGTAAAAATATGCGAAATAATATCTAAATAAAGGCTAAGTTAAGCTGTTAAATACTGCTTTCGGGAGTAATCAGACATTTTCTGGCTTCTGCTTTGATTTGAAGGCTATCTGTCAGCCTTCATCTTTATTCGTGGTAAATAAAACCTCTTCCCTGAAAGAATCAAGGTACAAGTGTTAAGAATCATATTATGCCTACCACAATCAGGGATATTTTAAGGGATCTCATTAAAGTTCAAGTTCTTTCCCAGGATTAGAGCAGAAATACCAGTATATGCTGGAAGTAAAGCAGTCACTGTTAAAGGGGATCAAGCAAGTTTAAAACACAGGGAGGCTGCTCAAGGCAGGTGTCAGAGCCCTTTGAAAGGGAAGGAGCTAAAGATTAAATGTAATTGCCAAAGAGTGTAGTTAGGTCTCTCCCTCAGCCCTTCCCCCAGCCAGCAGTTGTGAGCCCTGTGCTAGTTTGAAAACCAGGGATGCAGCAGCCTGGGGAAGCACAGACAATTCACTTGAGGACTGAATAGCAAAGCAAGATTAACTGAGGGATCAGAAGGAGGAGGGACTCAATGTTGGGTAAACTCTTGTGCATCATACAAATAGGTATTGGAGGAACTTACTCTGCATGACCCTTTTTGTGTTTATTGTCAAGGGGATAGTGAAATTGTGAATATGCTGAAGAAACCAAATCTCTGTGGACATCTTCTTGGCAGATGATATTCCACAGTGATAACATTGGTCACTAGACCAAAGGCAGCAGGTAAAGAATATTGCCCACAGTTGTGACAGACTGCACACCAAATTTTGGTGATCAGGGACTGAGCACTGAAGTGCTTAGTACAGTACCAACCTGGAAAGATTTGATACAAGTTAAAGCATATCTGACTGAAAAGCTTCTCACTCATTCAGAAGAAGGCAGCTTTTCGTAACATGTTTAAGTATTTACATAAAGATCTAATAGATGATGATGTGCAGAGGACTAACAAAGTCTGTTGTAAGAGCAATAAGTAGCCCAGATAGCAATAAAAAGGATATAATGTATCTGGGGAGAGGAAGCTACCCTATGCAAGGGTCTGAGCATCCAGCTATGTGGGATTAACTGATCTCAGAGCTCTTGTAGGCAGAAAATGGCCCGGCAGTGTCTAATAAGCTCTGACTGAAACATGCTGCCTAATGGCAAAACATCGATTGACTTTCATTTAGTGTTATTTCTGGACTGTGGTTTATCTGACATGGCCCAGATTTTGAATTTTGGTGTGTCTTCCTGCTGGTTTATTTTTGTGTGTTTGGCCACTATAGCACACTGCTTTTGTAGGGTAGGAGTGAAGGCACCACACCACGGGTTTCTTAACTATATATCAAGATCATACATCACTTGACAGAGTGTTGCTTTCACGTTCACAGGGTGTAATTCCTTTTTCTTGAGGATGCTGTAGGAGAATATAATTGCCATAAGAGCCAACAAATGATACAAAAGTATTTGGTGACAACTGGAATTGCTCAAATACTTAAGAATTGTTGCATTAGCTGTTTTCATCGAATAATGAAAAGTAATGTTCTAGAAAGTAAATGTCAGATTTGGGTTATCTTTGAAATGTTACTGCTTTATAGTGTTGCATTATTAGAGACATTTATACCGTTTTATCTGCATAGATATTCCTTGTACTCTGTTCTTAATACACAAATTGGGATTTTTGCAGTACATAGGCCGAGAACTTACCCTGTGCCAAATAGCAGTCCACAAACTGAGAGAGGGTTAGAAATTCTTGGTTTTGTGCCCTAGACCATCCTGGTTTATGGTTGGGACTATGTAGGCTGCACTTCTTTCCTACAGACCTCTCAGTTCTAAAAATATTTGTTTTCTGAAAGCTTCCACATGAAAGTATGTATGTATGCTTATTACATGTAATTTCCATGTTGCTTTTGCTTGGGTGTCATTTCTTTGTCCTGCTTTGGCTCCCTCTGAATTTGAAGCTGAGCTCTCAGGGGATGAGCGTGCTGGAGATCACCATGGCAACACTGAAAAATGCACACTGCAGGCACCAGGCTTCCCATCATTATCCCTGCAAGTGCTCTGATGATCTGTGGACTTGAGGACTTATTCGGAAGCTGTGAGAGAGATGGAGGCAGTGGCTGAGAGCTATGGGTACCTTGCCAATTAAATACATTTCCTGTGTAAACTGAGGAACTCTGGATATTGTTTGCCAATGTACAGCCCTAGCATCCAGAATCTTCATAGCTTACTGCTGAGATTTCCCTTAGCAGACTGTAAACCTTTTATTTATTTTTTTTTCTTTTTTTTCCTAATTCCACATAATTTCAATATTAGTTTCTTGGGTCTTAGCTCTCTGTACTTTCCCTCAAGACTACCATGGAGATATTGCAAAGGCTGAGATTGTTATCCTGGTAAAAGTTAAAAAATGGTTGATGATAAAACATGCCATAAAGATTGTGATGTGGAGAGGTGAGTGCTCGTAGCCCTGCTGTTCCCAAATACTTTTTCAGGAAAAAAAACAACAACAAAAAAACCCCAAGCATACAAAACATTCAAGGAAGAGTTATTTTATGGATGGGTATTTCAAAGCAGTGGTTTGGAGAGTAGAGGTTTCCTCCAGCAGCAGTAAATAACATAAACTGGATAAAAACATATTGTCTTCTGAGACAAGAGTTAGGGGCTTTAGGTTGTGTTCTGACAGGACAAGTGTGACATTGAAGTTTTGGTTCATATTAATGAATTTAAAAGTACAGAAGAGTGACTAATTCATGTGTGATCAGCAGTCTTGAATAAGGTGCCTCTGCTTCCAGTTACTGCATGGGGGTTGTTAAGCCCATCAGCATGATTTGTGAACAAGCAGAATGCAGAACACAAATGCCCAAAATAGTTAGCATGGAGAAAAAGATACTTGAAAAGATAGTTGAAACCTTCCTTTCTAGTGGTTTTCCCAGTCCCATTTGTGAATGTATAGAGGTCAATACTCAAGTTAAACTTAATTTCACTACCCAGCCCTTGCACAATCAAGTCTCCAGTCCTTCTCTTTAGGAGAAAATGGAGCAAGGCTCACTCACTCATCTTCTGAAATGCACTGGACAAGAAGCACAATTAGGATGCTGGTGCCCTTTCCTTTACATCCCTTCTGAAGAAGTGTAGGACCTGGGTTTATGTTTTTCAACCTGAGAAAGGGCTGAGGCACCAAAACCAACCACCCTTGCTATTGGGATAACTAAGAGAGGCTGTGGTGGGTGTGCTCACTCCTTTTCTTCTACTTTTCTATCTTACCATAAAAAAGAATGGAAAGCTCCTGGCCTGGGAAGAAAGTGTGCAGGGAGCAGGACATGGGCACCTATCTGTGCTGGGTAAGAAGGAGCAGAAGGGACAAGAGAGAAGCTCAGATTCCAACTCTGAAAATGGGAATTCATCATTTGGCATTTATCATTGGGTAAAATGCACAAGCTCCAGGGAGCACCAGGGAGCCCAAATCACCCAAATCACCCATGCAACTCAGTGCCCTAGAAGGCAGGTTTCCCTCAGACTGTTCTGTAAATGTAGAAGTCTTTCTTGTACAGCAGGGGATCAAGGAACCTCACTTCAGGCAAAGGCATCTGGTAGCAGAGCATCAGAGAGGTGGGTGTGGATGCACTGAACACCCTGAACTGACATTTCCAAATGCCTTTAAAAAAGTGTTCTTGCTATGGAGCTACTCTACAAACACTGCAGCATTATCCACATGCTTCTGTCCTCCATCCCATCCAGCCAAGGCCGTGCATTTCTTCTTGAATCTAGGTGGCTCTGGCATCTCAGTGCAGAGATCCTTATTGCTGTGTTTAAGTGCTGGAAGTCCTGAATTGAGCTTCTGCTGGAGATAAGTTTACTAATGTTTAGTCTGAGGTTCTCAGACAAGCTTGAGCATGAGGAAAAGAGCAGAGCCTTTGAGCACTGACAAAGTGAAGGTAGTTCAACTTCTGTCGAAGCCAGAATTTAGGGGAATATGGGAGAAAAAAATATTAGAAAACTAATGGTATACATAGGCAGAAGTTATGAACCTTAGTGAATGCTACTTCATTTTTTGTTGTTACAGGACTAAGAATGTCTTATTTCAACATGTAACCATTAACTTGAAATAAATTGGACAATTTCCTTCCGAGGCCAATTAATTTAATTACCTCACATATGTCTATTTGTAAGAAGCAGTAAAATTGTAAGTGATGCCATGTATTTTAACCCATTACAGAGAGCAGAACTTCAGCAGACCAGGAGATTTTCAAACATTCCTGTAAATACTGCTGGTGGTGTTGTTTTAGGCAACCCCTGAACTCCAAATGTAGTTGACAGGGATACCATAAGTCAACAAATGTACCTGAGCCCTATTTTTTAACTGTAAGTCTAAGAGAAAAATGCAGAGGTTATATGGGTCACTGCTCTGCTAGAATGCATAATGTAAACAGGATAAAACAACTGGGAGTTCATGGAATCTCAGCATGAACAAAGTTTTAAGAAGTGCTGATTTCCTGCTGCAACTTCTAGCATCAGCATTAATCGAATCCAGTATCTTTATCTTCCTTTGCCATTCTCTCTAAAATTAGATTGTTTACATTTTTTGAGCAAGCTAATACCACAGTTATTTACTTCTTACCTACCTAGTAGAGAAGCAACCTTCTTCTCTCACCTCTAAAACAAAATTATTAGAATAAAGGTGAGACTCTTGATGCTTTATAGGAAAGTTTGTCCTAGATGACAAAGTGAGAGGCGTAGCTCAAAGGGGCTTCTGATGCCTTTCCTGTGCTGAGATGTGTGGCTCTCTAGAGACAGGCCATGCTTGATTCTGCCAGTACCTTAAGGCTCTGTGGGCCAAAAGATCTTCCAAAGCTTTCCCAGAAAACCAGCCTTAGGTGCTGACCAGATTTAACACCCAATATTGCTTGTTGCAAGTCTGCTTGTTCCTAGAAATGTAAATGTCTTATCCTTCAGGTTCTTGGACTAACACTGTTTGAACGTGTCTCAACTTTGATGTGGAAAAGCAATTTCTGCCTTGTATCAAAAGTGTTTTTTGAAAATACATTTTCCTGCTCATTTAGTGAAAGAATTCAAGTCAGCCCTGTTTCCCTACTCCAGCCCTCTTGTTTCTAATGATGCTTTCAGCTACCAAATCCAGGCCTTGAAGAGAATAATGCAGTAGGTAACACTTTAATCAGTATAGGAAATATGAAACAGCAGGGAATGAGTTTCCAGCTGTGCAAACAAGGAAAAAAGGAAAAAATGTGAAAGCTGTTTTTTTCATTTCTTTGTCCTTAGATTGGTCTTACCCATGGGGCTTTTGTGGTGCCACAGTTGCATACTTATCAATAATTGTTTCCTAATTCTGCTCCGTTTCTGTACTGAAGTTGTATAAAATGTTGAGCTCCATGCAGACAATTTTCAAGATCCCATGTGGACAACAGAAACCAGTGTGCTGTTAGTAATCTGTTAAAAGGGTAATTTTCCTCTTGTATTGGTGTTTAATTGGATGGAATCTCAAATGTTAATAGTACCTATATTGCTTAAATACTGTTCTCACTGAGGTGTGACAAGGGACAGGGAAGGGACTGCTCATTTGAACACAGAGCTTCTCTAATTAATCTAAACCATATCTGAGTAGGGGAAAAGAAGTTTATCAAAATCATTTCAAGAATCAGAAATGCATACTTCCTTGTGGCAGCTGTTCATTTCTACTGGGCTGTTATCAAATAGCATGTCAACTGAACGTGTGATTGAGCAAGGCTCACCCTGAGGGGCATCTCAGTGGGGACAAGGGACAGGATGGTTGCTTGTCAGTGATGAGCAAGTTGGGTGAGATTGAGCACCTCAGCACTGGGCTGTGTCTGATTTCTGATTCATGCTGGGGCCCTCAGGTCTTATTAAAGTATAAAAACAGTGATTGTCTGAAGCTGCATAGCTCAAGACCAAGTGATGGCCAGCACCCAGCTGCAGCCAGGGCTGCAGGACAGGCATGGCATGCTTGCAGCAGCTTCCATCTTTACTTTGCCTTTTTGTTGTCTATTCTTCTATTTCATTTCCAGCATGAGCTACCAAAATTAAATATCTTATGTATTTGTGTTCAGTGTCCAAGGAGGAAGGTTGTAAGGGGCCAGGGAGAGTTAAAACCCTGGAGGCAAGTGGGAGACTGGAAGAACAGGGACAGTCAGTGAGTATTTTTTGAATGGCCAGGGGTGGGAAAGATACAGTGTCTGTGCTGTGGCTCAGAGAGGCTGTTGGCACCCAGGAAGAGAGAGCTGGGGTTGTTCAGCCTGGAGAAGAGAAGGCTCTGGAGACACCTTACCAGTGCCTTTTGATATATACAGGGGGCTGATGAGGAGGAATGGGGCAGACTTTTTGCCAAGGCATAGAGTGGCAGGACAAGGAGCAATGGCTTTAAATTGAAAAAGGGTAACTTTGGATGAGATATGTGGAGAAATTATTTTTCTCTGAGAGTGGTGAGACACTGGAACAGGCTGCCCAGGGAGGTTGTGTATGCCTCAGCCCTGGAAGTGTTCAAAGCCAGGTTGAATGGGGGTTTGAGCAACCTGGTGCAGTGGAAAGTGTCCTTGCCTGAAGCAGGGGACCTGGACTAGATGACTTTCAAAGGTCCCTTCCAACCCAAACTATTATAGCTGGTGTCCTGTCCAAATAAAGAAAAATTAGAAGAGATTTTCAACTCTAGCAGGTTGAATACAACAGTTTCAATGCAGTTAGGCAACTAAAAAGGCTTCTGAAGAGTGACTTACTAGAGTAGGCTAAACTAATATTCAGACCTCCTTCAGATATGCCAGGAACAAAAAACTCAGTGTAGGGCCAACTGGTGGCTGGGGTTTGAAAGGCTGCTCAGAGAGGATGAGTGCCTTACAAATACTTCATTCATTCTTGCTACATCCTGTTCCCTCTGGAAGAGGTCAGGGATTTTTTGTGGAGAAGTCCTTTGGGTGAGTGGGTTGGGGGAGCACTGGCACATGCTCACTTGGGAACCTGTCTCAGTGGGAAATGACTGTGTGATAGATCTCATGTTCGTACAGAAAAAATATGAGTGTAAATACGCAAAAAGGAAATGTCTTTGTGTATCCAGCTCCACACAGAAGAGCTGACTTTCCTTCCCCCTACTGTCACTGGGCTCTGGCATCAAGGCTTTACCATGCAGAAATGTAGTTTATCTTGTACTTCTCATGAAGCCATTAGGAAGTGAGTTATCACTTACTAAGTTATCTCTCACTATTATTCACCATTCTCTTCCTATTCTGTCTTCCATTAAAAAAACCCAAACAAACAAACCAAAACCAAATCCCCTCAGCAAATAAGGCAGCAACAGTGAAAAACAACTGAAATCCTTCCATAAGAAATAGGATTTGGCAGTTCCCTAGGATGAAAGGGAAAAAAGATGATGTGAAGGTAGCAGCAGTCCTGATTCCTTATTCATTTATTCTTGGTTCAAACAAATAAGGTCCATTTAAGATACAGGCAATCAGGGCTAACAGGGAGCAGGTTAGAAAGTCATTTACTTTGCATCATCTTTCTGAATGAAGGAGGTTTGTCCAGGACCTCAAGACTGTCACTCACTGTGGTATGAAGGAAACACAGTATCCTTGGATGTTGCATCCTTGGATGCAGTCCTGCACTAAGCTCTTGAAAGCTTCCAGTCATTAAACTTTGCTAAAAAGCATAAAGCTTTTTTCAAAGAACGGTACTCCTGCTTCAGCAAGCTGGCCACCATCCAGCCCTAATAATTACCTTCTGCCTGTCTAAATTGCTCTGTTTATTTAATTGTACAAGGTCATATGTCAAATGATGTTGTTGAGTAGGGTTGTTGATGCCAGGACAATAGGTACTGTGTCACCTGACTCCTTCAGGGCTGGGTGAAACAATTCTTATGTGTAGATCATAGTGATTTTGTGCAAATCACTCTAAAGCTTGTAAAGGACTTCATAAATCAAACAGCAGTTCCAGTAAGTTTAAACAAAGCATTATTAATAAAGGTCCTGATACCTGTCAGACTACATAGACCACTGTGGGAGTTACATAAGAGTATTGTTACAGTACTTCAGCATGTAATACTCTTTGAGTCTTCGAGAGAACAACCTGACTTGTACTAGAAATGAAGAAGTTTTTCCTTATACATCTACCAGAGGTTTATGGCCATCCCATACTGATGCCTAGAAGTAGCACTGGAGGAAGTAAGGACCCTTGATTCTTCTAGACAAAAATGATTGTCTCTTTTGATTAGATTTTTTTTTTTCTTGTCACACTGCTGCTTAAAGGCTAATACATACCTTAATAAAACTCTGTGTTGTGTCACAGTGAGGTATGTGTTGCACTACCTCGAGCTCTGTAGCCATGCTTGCTGCATCGGAGGGACCCAGGATGTGGCTGTTGGATTGAGACTATGGGGCTTTGGTGCCTGGAACAGGGAAGTCAGCTGTCTAACACAAAGTATGACCCCAACTGCTTTGTCAGCAGTTCCTAAACTTATTCTCAGGATTTGTCCTAGACTGGAAGGAAGTGAGAAAGACATTACAAGTTGAGAAACTTCTTCAAAAAAGCAAATAATGATCCTGCTGAGCAGAGCTATTTTTGAGAGGGAAGGTGTTTGTTTAATCACCTAATGGAGCTGGTGCGGTTTTTTTCAGATGCACTCAGATCGAGCAATGGCCCCTGAAGTCAGTGGCATAGTTCTCTTGTTGGGTGGCTTTTTTTTTTCCTTTTCTTTTGTGTATGGAGGTAGGGATCCAGCACCCTCCCCTGGCTCCTTCTGTGGCAGTGAGCATGCTTTGCATACCAGAGAGACTGAGCAAGGTGACCTTGCTTTGCTCTTTGAATTATAACCTCCTCAGTCAGAACACTTGAATCACCTTGATTTTAAACCACTGCCTTTCTTGCTGAAGGCACTGTGCAGTGGGAGTAAAGATAGTTTAAATCTGTTCTAGAGAGCGAGAGGGACTTTATTAATGTCTGGAGCATATGAATCCCACCAGCGTTACCTTCTTTAGTATCAGGGATCAATTATTTCAATGAAGTAACCAATGCACCCCACACAGGCAATTCTTATCCCCATTCCATGTTGTAGGCAGGTTCCCTATAGCTGTGTATTCCAGGTTGTTGTACTGGGAGAAAGGAATGTCCCACAATTTGGCCAGATTATCAAGAGAGTTAAAAAGTGATTTCTCATTTCATTCTTTTCTGCAAATCTTTGTGTAGTATTAATACTTCTACTTTCCAAAGGCTTGCCTGAATTCCCAACTTGGTTTAATGTTGCTAAATGATCATATCAATTTAGCTGAATGCTCTAATTTGACATAAGCCTAACTATGTCTAAATAAATATTTATACTCAGTCTAAACAAATCTAAATGTTAAGTAGTGACTTAAAAGTATTCAAGTGCCTTGTTGCGAAACCTGATTTAAAAACCAAATAAGACAAATAAGTACAGGTAATGTTGAAATCTAAACAAATGTGCTCATCTAACCACGTACCTTTACATCCTGCCAGATACCACACCATAGGAAAACCAGTGCAAATCTGTGGAATCTGGGACTAAAAATGTGTTGTCTTTTTTCTCTAATGGTGGTTTAGTGCTTTCACTAAAATTAGTGTATGAGTCTGTATGAGAATTTCTTGGCATTTTGCTGATAGGAGGTGCTTCCAAGCATAAGTTTTAACAGGGTGAGTTGGGTGACTGTGACATACTGGGCAATCTGGACAGCTTTGCACTGTAGCTTCTCCTAGTGCACAACCTTAGTTCTTTCTTAGTGCGTGGAAATAATGCTTTTGTTGATCATTGTGTAATGACTGTGGTTAGATTTGAGCCAACATTTAAAAACCCTTGTTTTGTGTGATTAAAAATCCAGCCCACCATCAAGCAAATGCAGTGGCAGAGGAGACCTGGGTGAGCAGCAGAGTCCTGCCTCCACCTTCCTCTGTCTGTAGTAGCAGAGCTGTAGACATGGTGGTGGATTCAGGCCTCCCCTTAGTCACTGTGAGCTGGGACCAGCCAAAGCTCAATGTTTGTCCTTCGTAGGCCCTCCAATTTGAAAACTAAACAGAGAAACACATTGCTGCCTGAAATGTTTATGAATTTTCTGCCTGAAAATGTTTACCCAAGCTTTAAGGAAAGTTTAATGCTGCAGCAAATTTTAGCAATATACTGGAGCTGTTTGGGTGCTTATTTTGTTTTATTTGAATCTTGCCATGAGCTAAGTTCTCATTTTATGCAATATTTTTCATCCACGTTATACTTCTATTGCAAAGGAATAAAACCACCATGCACCCCAATGCTGCAGCCTGGAAACTGCAGCACTGAGGCTTGCTCTGCTTGCTGTGCTTCATGGTGGCATAGCCTCATTACTTGAAGCCTGGTCCAGCATGGTTGTATCTTTTGCCCCCAACCCTTTCCTGTACCATCTTTCTTTGAATCAATATTAGGAGTTTATGTGCCAGTCATGCTATCTGTATCAAATGGCAGTGTGCTCAGCCTGAATAAATTCCAGGGTTTTATGTATGCTGATACAGAACTATTCCAGAGATGAAGCCTTGGTGAGTTGCTGTTATTCAAACTTGCAGAGCAAGCAAACTCAGATTTCAGAGACATTCAAAGCATGATGTTCATCATCCTGGACATTCTCACATTTCAGTACTTCGGTAGCTAGTTTCTGAATATATGTCAGTTACAGTTCATTCCTGCTCTTCTCCCATCAAATAAACAGAGAATAGTAAATTTGAGTTTCCTACTGGCTTTTCTTAAATGTCAGCATTTAAGTTTTACAGAAAGCTAGTGAGAGAAATCTGTGCTCAAATAGACAAGTTCAGCTCCTGGTGTGTTCTGTGGGAGATGGTGCATGTTTATTTGATGGTAGATTGTGTTAACAAAATCATTTGCAAAGCATCCTAGGATATACAAGTCATTTATGTCTCCGAGTGACGCTTCTTCTGATGTGAGTCCACAGGCTTTGTACATGTGCAACTAAAATCTGTTGGAAATTTGTCTCTTTTTGAGGACTCAGTCATACTGAAATTTCTGTGTGCTTAAATGGGATTTCTGGCCTCTGGGACTTGTTTCTAGCTTTGTTTTGGAAGGTCAGACTCTTCAACGTGGGAGTTTCCAATGCTTCAAAGCCTTCCTGTGCCTAGCAGGTTCTAACCTTGCATGTTTAATAAGGCTCTGTGGTTGTCTTACTGTCATGAGCTCAATGGCAGGCATATTTAAAGCATGGAGATAGAAAGGGTGTTTCTGATGGTAGGCATAAATGCAGAAAATATTATCATGTGAATGTCTGCAGAAATTCACATTGAAAAGAGCAGGCCAAAAGGTGAAAATTTTCAGTCTTGACCTAGCACTTTGTTATGGCTACAGATTGCTGGTACATCACATCCCCAGCATGCAGCATTAACAGGAGAGTATCTCTCTGCTACAATGTGACTGATCATACTTTGCAAGCATCATACATTTCCATTAATTGGATGCTATTACTACCTGATACGTAGGTCACTGCTCCTAATTAATTAAGGGCCTAGAAGGTACTTATTGCTTTATAAGACACAGATGAAGACATATGTATGGGAAATGAAAATGTACCAGTTTGAGGTTTTTATATAAAACCAGATCAACTATGCAAGTCTGATATCTAGGCAGATCCTAATAAACCCGATGAAAATTAGAGAAATTATATCAGCTTAAAGCTAATAAAATGTGATAGAAATGTTCAAAGCTGTCTGCAAAAATCCTTTCAGGCAGAAGGATTAGCATGAATCATTTTTTTACAAGGATTAGGGAGAATATTCTACAGGGTAAACTAGTCCATAAAATTGTTCCTTTATTTTGCAGCCTGTAGAAGGACTTCTCTCATGAAATACAAAGTCTGAACAAAAACTTGTATTCTTCAGCTATGGCAACAGTAGTTTGTTGTTTTCTTATGCACCATAAGTAAAACCCAAAGTGCTCCTGCAAGAACTGGGCTGTGCATTCCGATTACTTGGAAATAAGACTGTCCAAATAAATGTTTCAGAAAATATATATTAAACACTAAAATTCTGACTACCCTTCAGTTGCTTTGCAGGGGAATGCAGGTTGTTTTCAATGACGTTATGCTTTAAGGCATATTTCCTATTACCTGTACACATCAGCACTATGAACTTTATGTTTTAATGTAGTAGTCCTATAAATTTTCATCTTATTTGCTTTCAAACAGTTAAAGAAAAGTGTTTATGCATGGTGGTCATGTTTGAAGAGTCTCCTAGATATATATATTCTCTGTTAGAAAGGGCGCGGGCTATGTTTGAGTTTAGAGTTTATCTACTGTACAAAATTTCTCAGTACATTGAGCAGATACTGTAAATTGAAATTCAAAATATCTGTGTACAACAGTACCCCACGTACAAAGCAAACATTAAAAAATATACTTGGCTTAGACCTTTTAACCTCATCAGTGGGTGCCATAAAAGAAACATTTAGCCCAAGAGCTCAGAATATGCATGATGAAAGCTGCCCAGCGGAAGTCTTTGGAGGCTGCCTGAATAATTAGGGTTGCGGGATGAAACTTTTCATGCAAGGAGGAGGATTTACACTGCTCTCTATTTGCCTGGTATAATGTAGCTGGCCCTTGTTGGCTCCACTAGCTCATGTGTCCAAATGCGATTATCAGTGTGAAGAAAAATGTTCCCACCAGCTGCTGAGCGTTCTTGCAGTGCCCTCACTGTCCTGCTACAAACACACAAAAAAAATCATCTTATTACAATCATTATTCAGCCATGCCCTGCAGCAGCAGAGACTGCAGCACTGGAGAGCACTGGAGGTCCTAGTCTCATCACCAGGACAGCACCTGGAATTTTATGTCGGGTCTGTGAGAAGCTGATGGTTTTGGTGGAGACCTCTTTACCATTTGTTAGCATTGGCTGTTTCATGGGGCATACATCTGTGGTTTTTTAAACATCAGGATGAAATGGGATCAGGAAATGGGGTCTCCATGGGCAGGACTGTGTGTGAGGCAAATGTTGTGCCCAGCTTATCCTGCAGCTACTCTAGTGAGAAAGCAGTAAGAGTTTGCATGGCTTTACTCATGGGTTTGCATCTTTTGTCATGTGCTTTTTCTTAGGGATGCCTTGGCAGCACTTAATTAAGCAGCAGGTTAAAGATGCACTGTGCTGCCAGAAGCATGAAGAATTCCACTCCTTTATTTGAGAGTGGTTAGCCCAGCTCATCAGTCAAAGGAAGAGAGGGTTTAGAGTTACCTGCTCTTAGGAAGAATGAACCAAAACCAGATGCCTTATTTACAGTGCAAAAAGTGCTTCCTCATCCTCCCCACTTTTTTTCTGTAAAGATACATTTCTGAGTCTTGCAGCTGCTCTAGGTTAAAATACTATTTGAAAATGGTTTGATCGCAAAATCATCAGGCAGATAAATAAATCCCTCAAACTGTGGGTTGTTATTATTTGGGGTGGAAGGGCTGGTCTGCTTGTCTCTCCCTGTTTACTTCCGAGCATCTTAAATGGCATCTTCTGATCTTTAGGAGCATGACTTGTGGTTCTTGAAAGCCTTTGAGGAGACACGGAAAAATTGTAAATCTGGGACCAGTGATTATAGGGATGAAATTTTGAGACTTAAGCCTATTATTTTTTTCAGTGCAGAGAGGAAAAGACCAAACATATATGTGCACTTACTGGATAGCAGCATTTCCAAATAATCATTGCACCCTCCACAGGAGGACCCTGTTCAATATACAAAGCATGGTTCTAAGAAAGACAGAGAGAGGATTTTTACCAGGGCCAGTAGGACAGGACAAGGAACAACAGTTTTAAACTTGAAAGAATGTAGATTCAGATTGGATCCAAGAAAGAAATCACTTTTCTGTAGAGTGATGAGACACTGAACACATTGCCCTGAGCTCCTGTGGCTGTCTCATGACTGGAAGTGTTAAAGGCCTGGCTGGATGGGACTTTGAGCAACCTGTTCTAGTGGTAGGTGCCCATGGCAGAGGTGTTGGGCTAGAGGACCTTCAAATGTTCTTTCCAACCCAAACCATTCTATGATTCTTTGTAAGATTATGTGTCACCTAAATTGCACTAGAGGCATCAACACAAGCCATAAACAGGACCTGACCTGGTTGGCAGGTTCAGCTGGAGTGAGTCCTGAGCAGACTCGCTGGTTTTATTGTCTGTACCACATGCTTTGGAGCCACTGCAGAGATCATGGCATTGTGTTCAGTGTGGCTGAGAACTTCCAAGAATGAATGACCTCTGCTTTGGAGGGGTTGGGCAGGGACCAATGTGAAATGGCTACTGATATATTTTCATTATACATTGTATTGTCCTCTTTTTTTCCCAAAATAATGCACTTCCAGACATGAAATCATGTTGGACAGTTCTGAAGCTGGGAAAATGTGGTTTATGACTGTTATTCATCCATACTTAGGGGATTTTATAGCACTTTTGCCAACAGACCTTTAAATAGTCAGGCAAAGGTAGGTGCTGCTGTCAGGTTGGTGCAAATTACTGGTTTACTGGCTATCTAAATTTGGAGTGAAATATAATGAATAGAAACATAGAAGTGCACTCAAGTGTCTGTCCGGGCAGATTGGATCAATGCAAGTGAGCGCTGCCTCATTAGAGCCAGGGGCAGTCCATTCATTTAGATGAGCCTCACATTGTGTTTTGTTTGTTTTCTTGGTTGGTTGTTTTTTTTTGTTTGTTTTGGTTTTTGGTTTTTATTGGTTATTTGTTTTGGGGGTTGTTTTTTTTTAAAAGAAATAAATTTTAAAACCAGGAAAAGGTAAATGCAAGTCAAAATGCTGCAATTCTGTTTTGTCTCTTCTGACCTGCCGCAGCTGGAACCCACAATGGATAAATGACTAAGTACAATCAAATGCAACTTGTTAATCATAGAATGTCAGGTCGGAAGAGACCTCAAGGATCATCTGGTCCAACTCTTAAAATATTATTGTTTATATGATATGTCTCAGCACCTTGTCAAGCTGAGACTTAAAACTTCCCAAAGTGGGGGAATCCACCACTTCCCCTGGGAGACTGTTCCAATTCTGACTGTCCTCATGGTGAAAAATTGTCCTCTTGTGTTCAGTTGGAATCTTGCCAGGAGCAACTTGTGCCCATTGCCCCTTGTCTTGTCCATGTGACTCCTTGTAAATAGGGAGTATCCATCTTCTTTGTAGCCACCCTGTAAGTACTGGAACATCATAATAAGGTCTTCCCTAAGCCTTCAACTATAAACTTCTGTATTTGCTTGTATGTCTAGTGCTTAACCCTTTATACTGTGTATTGTATTTATTTTAGTGTATTAATTTTCTTGCAAGCCCTGCTTCTTGGGGATTCTGTTTAGCTCATCTCCTCACTACCTTCAAAGCCTCTCCAAATATTTATCATCTGCCCTTTCTTGCTGTGCTCCTCTTCTCCAAGCTGTTACTGCCCTGTTGTCATGTGTCTCATCATCTTGTCCTGGCTCCCTTCTCAGTGGCTGGAGTTGTCTATGAGCAGAAGCAGCCCCTCCAATTTGTTGTTTCTGTTGTGCTGCTTCACCTGCATCATTTACTGCTCCCTCTTCTTGCTCCCCTGTGGAGCAGAACTATTTCTTTGATGTTTAGGTACCTTCTTTCTCCTCAAGCTGGAGTGAGCACTTAGTGTGTAAAAATCAACAGGTGCCATGAAGTTAAGGATGTCTTGCTGTATTTTGTTCTGAAAAAGCTGGAGGAAACAAAAGAGGAGGAAAAAGCAGTCAAGAAACAAATGAGGTATTTCCAGATAAGGTTTGAAAAGAGAGAGGAAGTCAATGAGGCAGTGAGTAAATCTGAGCTCCCTGTTGAGGTTTGAAAATCACCTGAAGTTCTTGTTCTTTTTTTACCCCCTTTTCTTTGTTCTACCTCCTGCTTTGCCATCAGAGACTTTCCACAAGCGTTATTTAAGCTGAAGTAGCAGCAGCTGTAGGAGAGGAAAACTTGGAGGCTGTGCCTGAGAAGAAAAGAAGGTGGGGGCAGAAGGAGCTGCAAGAAGATACGAAAGGATGTGTAAGGGAGGAAAAATAGTAGAGCTTTTTTAAAAATGTCATTAACATTACTTCAAAGGGCAGGGGGAAAAAAAAAAAAAAAAAAAAGGAACACATTTTAATCTCAGAGCTATCAATATGAACAATACCACCACAAACATATAAATGGTCCAAGTGAAAGTTTAAAGAATTTCAAGAAAGACCAACCAGGCAACCCCCTGCGATTTATCTCTAACAGCAAAAGCCAGGAAAATTTCCCATTCCTCAGCTATGTGTTTCTTGGCTCCTGACATCCAATAAACCTTCTATTTCAAGAATTTTCTCCATCCTCCTCTGCCTCCTTTCTCTTTGTGGCTTGCATTGTCAGCTGCCTAAGTACAACATATATTGCAGTACTCCATTGAATGCTGTTGACAGCTTCCCATTTTCATAGAGCTTCTGTCCCACCTCTCAGAAGTTCTGGATAAATTGCTCGCACAGCCACATAACTACATTAAAATGAAGAATGCAGGAATCTGTTAAACCTAAATGGGAAAACAAAATCAGGAGAAACAGAAGAGTAAGAAATCTGACAAGACAGGGAACCATGCAGCAGGGGTAAACTTAAAGGTAATGGAATTTGTTGCACAGGGCTTTATGAATTATCGTATTTGTGTTCCATTGATTTATGGGTTAAAATTCATTTATCCTATTGATTTATGGGATAAATTTATGCAGCCTTATGACGTCTGGTTGTACATGATTCTTCTATTAAGTCCCAGAATACTGTAATGTATCAGGAATAAAAAAAATACTGTGTCTGCCTTGTGCCAAAATGCTGTTTAGCTTCAAAAGTCTCTGCTGTCCTGTGGAGCCATGTTGCAGTGAGGAAATTCCTGACTGTTCCCAGCTCTCCTCTCTCTGTACTCAGGTCAGCAAGGGGTACAGTGCAGGTCTGAGTTGCTGCCAAAGCAGGCTGGTGCTGCTGTAAAAGGATGCAGCTGCATTGGACATCCGGAGTGTGGTTTGGTGCTTCTGTTTAGAGGAGGAGGGTGAGATGGATTGCCTGCCTATGACCCTTCGAGTCCCATTTGTGCAATCTGTAGGGAAGGGAAAGCTTCACACATGCTGGAAATGTCGTCCTTTTGATTTGATTATTTTGTGTGTCTGTGATTAATGGTTAATTGCAAGGCAGAACTTGTTCTGGCAAGGAAATAGCCAGAATAGTTTGTGTTCATTTCCACATGGTCATGCTCAGATTCCCCCACAGTGGGAAAAAAATCCGCCTCCTTTCTTGTTTCTTCCAGGGGAAGTCCGAAACCAGTCCTTGAAGATGACCTTAGCACTGAAAACAAGCAATTCGTTGTTGTAGAGTGGAGCTGGTGACACAGAGTCCTTTTACTATCAGTATAAATGCATTTTTTTACTTGTGCTGTAATACCCTTATGAGTGCAGGGAAAGCCAGCAAATTAAAGCTATCCTGATTCCTTGGGATTTCCTTCCCATGCTCCAGACTGTCATTTTCTGCTGGTCCTTCAAATAAAAGGAAAAAAAAAAAAAAAAAAAAAAAGTTTTCCTGAATTGCAGAAAGGGTAAAACAATGTAGGGTTTGCCCTAAGCTGTTGGACAGACCTGGGGTGGTCCTGGCTCCTCTGGCTGCCTCACAGAGGAGTCACTCCCACCAGAGCTCAGACCCTGCAGCAGGTATTTACACTTTGAGCCAAATTAGATTTGGCCATTTACAGGATTGAGGAGCATAAAAGTACCTGTAGGTGAGTTCAGGAGTGTTCTTAGGGGTCTGTGATCCTGTGCCAATTGCAGACTGATGCAGCTAGATGTTGGTTCATATGGCACTGCTGGGATATGCACTCAAAGAGGTTTTGGGAAAAAAAAAGAGAAAAACCCAACCCCCTAGATTTTTGCTAGCTGGGAGGCCTTGGTGGTTTTAACAAAACCACAGAGTGGGTCAAAGAGGGGATTCTGTGGGTTCAGATTCCTGCTGAGTGAGCTGCTTGCTATTAAACACGTCATTTGGCTGTTTTTCTTGCAGATCAACTACATCTTTGTAACACTGAGAAAGCAAGTGCCTCATTAAAATGGGCACTTAGTTTCTACTGAGAGAACATGAAAAAGATGGAGGGATACATGTAGAAGGCCAGACTGGAAGGGAGGTGTGATCCAGGAAGGCAGGAGCACAGATCTGCTCCTGCAGCATTTCTTTTCCCTGTGTGTGCTCCTGCCTACATCAGCAGGGCTGTACTGTTTGCATATAACCCTCCTATTCGAGGTGAAAATATAAACACTTGCCTTCCTCATAAAAATTTCAATAGTAAAAATAATAATTTGAAGAGACTTTTCTGGAATAAGCTGTCTGTGTCTCAGAGTGGTGTATACTCCATAATTGCTGGTAGCTAATGCTGTGGAATGAGGTCTTTCCACAGCAGCTATTTTTATTGACTTTTCATTTAAGTTACTTGGCACTCTGAACTTGTGAAGATACTTTCACTTAGGAAAATTTTTGTTTTGATTCTTAAGAGCAGCAGAAAAACCACCCTTGGACTATAGTATAAAAGATTTTCAAAATCAAAATGCTGCAAGGTCTGGCTGTAATAAACCTGGGAATTCATTAGAGTTCAGCTTTGTGTAGCACAGCTCTGCTTCTAAGTGCACATATAAATCTGCAAAGTGCTACTCTTCTTTTTTTGTTTACCTGCTGATGTTGCAGAGGCAGCACATTATTGGAAATTCTTGAGTGAGTTTGCAAAATAAGTATGTATGCATTTTCTGAGTCTCATTACCTGTTGTTAATGCTCTTCTGAGTGACTCCTAGTTGAAAAATTAAGACCTGTGTTGTTCTTTCTTGCTCTGAATTTGGATCTGGATCAGAATATTAAATACTTTTGGAGTTCAGATGTTCACAGATGAAAGGTTTTGATTCAGACTGCTAATAGTGTTATTAATTTAGCTTGGAGCTAATGACATAATTATTAATCTGAACTTTGATTTTGCTAGCTTTTTGTCTCTCTCAAACTTTTTACTCAAACCTGATGGTTTGCACCATGTTTATGAGAGTCCTTGGTGGGGGGGATGCTGGAACTCCTGTGGATATGGGATCTACTGTGGAGAGCAGTTTTGTTCCTCAGGCTAATTCAGTTGCAATGCTAGGGGAAATCTTTTCTATATTGGGACAGGAAGGCACTTCTGTTGGTTGCTGGAAATACTCTTTTACTGTAGTTATCAGAGATAGTAAAGCTGTATGAGATCCTCTGTTTAATCCCCTCCCTACCCCCTTGGAGACTGTGGGACACTTGGAAAGTTTGTGACCTTGGGTAACATGAGTGGTGGTACAGATTCTCAAAACTCATCTTCTGCCTTTTTGGTAAGCTTCATGGGGATGAACTCGTAAGTAAAGGTGAAGAAATGTCCTTAAAATTCTCTTTAGGTGGTCCTGTTCATGCAACACTACATCATCATTTCAGACACGTCCCTTTGCCCTCAAGGTTCAGCTCACCAGGCTGTGGATGTCTCGGTGTCCACTCTGGTTAATGAGCTTTCTCGGGGTGTGAGTTATCTGAGCCCTTTGTGCTGCTAATACTTCAGACCTTCTGAAACATGAGGGTCTTGAGTGATGTACTCAGCAGTGGTGAGGCCACACCTTGAGTACTGTGTTCAGTTCTGGGCCACTCAGTTCAGGAAGGAGATTGAGGTGCTGGAGTAGAGAAGAGCAAGGAGGCTGTGAAGGGTCTCAAGCACAAGTCCTGTGAGGAAGGGCTGAGGGAGATGGGGGTGTTCAATCTGGAGAAGAGGAGGCTCAGGGGAGACCTCATCACTCTCTAAAACTCCCTGAAAGGAGGTTGGAGCCAGGGGGGGGGTCGGTCTCCCAAGTAGCTGCCAGTAAGACAAGAGGGCATGGACTTAAACTCTGTCAGGGGAGGTTTAGGTTAGATCTTAGGAAAAAATTCTATACAGAGAGGATGATCAGACATTGGAATGGGCTGCCCAGGGAGGTGGTGGATTCTCTGTCCCTGGAGGTTTTTAAAAGGAGGCTGGATGTGGCACTCAGTGCCATGGTCTGGTAACCACAGCGGTAATGGATTATGGGTTGGACTTGATGATCTCAGAGGTCCTTTCCAGCCCAGATGATTCTATGACTCTGTGACTTCTGTGTGAGAAGCTACCAGAAGCTTTCTCCATGTCCAATAGCATCCATGCCAACCAGCTCCAAGACAGACCTGCCACTGGGCAAGCCCAAGCCCATCACACGCAATGGTAGTGCCTCTGGGATTATATATTTAAGAAGTGAAAAAAAATACTACTGTGAAACAGCAGCCTTGGGATAGCAGTGAGAGAAATAGCTCTGGAGGCACCAAAGTCATTGAAGAAGAAGTGGGGAGAGGTGCTTCACACACTAGAGCAGAGATTCCCCTGCAGCCCATGATAAAGACCATGGTGAGGTATGCTGTTCCCCTGCAGCCCATGGAGGTCTGTGGTGAAGCAAATCTTCACCTGTAGCCCACGGAAGATCCCACACCAGAGCATGTAGATGCCCAAAGGAGGCTGTGACCCTATGGGAAGCTTGTGCTGTAGTAGACTCCTGGCAGGACCTGTGGAGAGAGGAGCCGATGCTGGAGCAGGTTTGCTGGCAGGACTTGTGACACCCTGGGGAACCCACATTGGAGCAGATCATGAAGAACTGCAGCCCATGGGAAGGACTCATGGGGGAGAAATTCATGGAGGACTGTGACTGTGTCCTGTGAGAGGTGCCCCACACTGTAGCAGGGGAAGAGGGTAAGGAGGAAGGACCAGAGAGATAATGTGTGATTTCTCGTTACCTTCCTCTGTCCAATTGAGGAGGGAGAGTGATAAAACGATTTTGATGGGTACCTGGCATCTGGCCAGGGTCATCCCACAACAGCTCACTCTTGCCAGATGAAACTATAGAAAAGGAAACTGTTTTTTCAGTAAGCTAAGTTTGTGGTTCCAAGTGGCTTCCATTGATATGATGCAGGGATTGCAGAAAAACATCTGCAGAATGCACAGGGACTGAGGGCATAACATTCATTATTTCCTTGTCCTTGTAAAAGAATATCCATATGTATATAACTATTATACATATAAGAAGAAACCTTACATTATTGAAAATTACTCAACCGCCCTCCCCCCCCAAAAAAAAAAAAAAAAAAAAAAAAAAAAAAAAAAAAAAAGAAAAACCAAGTGAAAATTTGCCTTGTGGAAGCAAGCAAAACTTTTTTGCCAGTTTTCCAGCAGTTTGACTAGGTGGGATGGTTTGTGCCAATCAAGGACTCCCTGTATCTTTGCTAGCAAGAGCTGCTTTGATGGGTTTCTTCTATCATGAGTCCACTAAAGGCTTAAAATGAAGTGCAGACTGAGTTGAGAGAGTGCACGTTGGCTCTCTGGACCAGGACATGACTTTGATATAGCCACTCAGGTCCGTGTGTTATCAAAGTACGTGATTAAGGCATTGGAAATACATTTGCTGTGCATGCTGAACATGTTGGATTCCATGTTCCAGCCTGGGCTTCTTACTCATTTTCTTTTGTATGCCTGTGACTTGTTCATTTGAAACTAAAGTTTTTTCCCAACAGCAAACTGTTCTTGATACATTTCCACAGTACCTGACTCAACAGGGCATCTGTGTTAAGAGAACCCCTTTCCATCCTTACCACATCAGCTCTGGTATTCCACAGAGCAGGATTCCTCCAGCTGCTACTTCCCAAATAAGTTAAGACCAGGTGAAAAAGAGATATGGTAGTAGTGCATCTCATTTAATTTTGCTTCTTTCCTTACACCTGTTATTTGAGAATTTCATGGGAATTTAGTTCTGGATCTTTTCCACAGCATATTTAGTTTTGCTTACTGTTTGCTTGGAAGGGAGAAAAGATGAAACCAATCAGTACGGAGAATAAAGAACAGTTGCCTTGTGTAGAGGTCTGAGATAATCTGACAGTTTTGGTCATGAGACTGGAGTGGCAGGGAGTAGGTGTCAAGAAAGAAAAAAAAAAAGAAGAAAATAACAAAAAACTCAGGGGATGAGGATGGGCAGAATTAATGGAGAGTGCATGTTGTACTGAATAATTTAAATTAAAATTTTGATAAGCAAATAAGGCAGAAAATTGTAGAAAGGAAGCATTAACCATTTTTGTACAGAGAGATGAATTAACTCCTTTAAGAATCTTGTTCAGAGGTGCAAAATATACTTTTCCCTAAACCCTGGCTCTGACATGAATTAGCAAGACTCTTCATTCTGCCCATGGGACAAAGGCAGGTGTATTGCAAATGCAGCCTTTGTCTCCTGGGTGCTACAAATAAACAAAACATTTTTTAATCTACTGAAATAAATGGACGTGGAGGTGAATTAAATACACAAATTAAGGTACAGTAAATTACTTTCCATTCATTTGAGGCATACTTTATAAGCAGACCTATTTATGGTTGTTGGGTTTGTTTTGTTTTTTTGGCTGAGACCAGATATTGTAATAATCTAACATTAATTACCTTGTGGGAAAAACAGGAACAAATGAATTTGATGAATTTTTCAGCTTTTCACCCCTCTGCAATATAGAGTAGAATGATAATGCTGTTATGAAACAACATTGGAGTAGTATGTCAAGCTGGTTTTTTATTTCATTGCAAATAACTGTAAGGGAAAATATTTGAAACTAGATGGTGTGCATTATGACATACCATTTAGCCATGGAGGTGTAAGCTGACTTTAAAGCTTAGTTGTAAAATTGAGGTCCTTGGGAGCAGGAAGAAAAGAGGAGTTTCTCACAAATAATATGAGAATTCTTCTGAGGTCTTTAGAGCAGGTCTAAGGTTGTTGTAGAGAGGTTCAACACTTCATTACATTTCAAAGCATGTGTCTGAAGAATGGGTTATAATTCTTAGGCTCATCTTGCTCACTGTCATACAAGGCCAGCCTGTCATTAGAAGTCAAGCTTGTGCCATCAGTAATGTGCTGTCTCTTCTTTGACCTCATTTTACAGTTAGCTGGTCGATTGGGTACATGATAAGGGCTTTAGCAAAACAAGATTGAAGTTAGAGTTTTATTTTGTCTTCATTATTATCCTGAGTTATATTCAGTAGGTTTTTGATTTTGTAGATTTTAGAATCACTCTACTTTTAGAAACGCTGTTACATTTTCTCCAGGTTCTTCCCTCATCAGATTATGTAGTCACATGGCTGACTTTGAGAATTAAAAGGCTGTGGAACATACTTGTTTTTCAGTACTTCCTCCAAACAGGATTTATCTCTTCCCCCTACTATCACTGTGTCCAATCATGCCACCTTCTGTTTTTTGCTGTCAGAACTTGCAGCAAACATTGATAAATTTTTCTGTGCTTAGAAATCCAGCTGGCACTTGCCTCCTCATTTAATGGTTCAGGTTAAAATCAAAACCCTTCTTACAAGTTTCAGGTGGTCTGTATCCAATTTAAATCAGTCAGGTCATCTGCTTGGGAAGTAAAAATTTAGAAAAAAATAAAGCATTAGCAGGTTCTTAGGCCCATAAAACTCTAAGTGATATTTTTAAGACAGATTTGAAACTATTCAGTTGCAGTGCTCAAATGAATTGAAGTGTTGGGCTATAATGCATCCCAGCAGTCAAAGGCAATGTTACATATGAAGGGATCTATCATCTTCCAGCTTTACATTGAAGAAAGATTAGTGTAAAGCCTTCTTAAAGAGCATCAGCAGCCAGATCCAGATTTACTTGTAGTCAACGGAAGTTTTTTTTGATGAAGGGGGAAGTCCTGCAGCACCAAATGTCTCAAACTCTTCTATGTAAATTCTCCCCCTCTGTTAAGGAGGAGCCCCTTCAAACACTGATCCTCCAACTTATCTTTAAAATCTCAACAACAAGTAGTTCCTGCAGTATGAAGCTGCCTGTAGAAGCACTACCACTTCTTGACACTCTATGTTGTTTCAGATTGTCTGTTGTTCTCATTGTATTTTAGCACAGGATTGATTATCTAATTGCTTATATGATAATTGTTTAATCCTTCCTCAATATATTAAATTGCTAGGCAATTAACAGGATTTGAGGCTTTCCATAATCTTCATGATGTCTGCATACGCCTAAGGATAACTGCATTTGTGTCTGAAATCATGAAAGAAAAACCCTTCGAGTTGCTCACCTCTGTGTAGATTTTATTTATATGTTCTTCTTTTCTTTCCCATTTTAGGTATTACATAATGGCTTTATGGATCTGGACACTGAACATTTTGAGCTGGTTTTGCATCACCATATCCAGAAGTGAGGAACTGAAATTTTTCCAGAGTGCTACAGAGCTAAATCATCTAACAGTGGATAATGACACTGGAATAATCTATTTGGGAGTGGTAAATGCTCTGTATCAGCTTACAGAAAACCTGGATGTAAAGACATACGTAGAAACAGGTCCAAGAAAGGACAACAAAAAGTGCACGCCTCCCATTGATGAAAATCAATGTAAAGAGGCAGTACTGACTGACAATTATAACAAATTATTGTTGCTGAACAAGGCGGATAAAACAGTTGTGGTGTGTGGAAGCCTTTTTAAAGGAATCTGTGCCATCAGAGATCTAGAAAACATCCAAAATGTGAAGCATTATGTGGACAGTAGTGGAGAAAAGTCCTTTGTAGCAAGCAACGATGAGAATGTATCAACTGTGGGATTGATCACTTCCTTGAATAACGACCGAGTGCTCTTTGTTGGGAAAGGGAATGGACCAAATGATAATGGAATAATTATCAGCACTCGACAGCTCTATGATAGGGATGGAAAAGACATTTTTGAAATGTACACAGACTCGGCAGCTGTTAAGTCAGCTTATCACTCATCGAGCACGCAACAGTTTGTGGCCGTCTTTGAGGATAAAAATTATGTTTATTTTATTTTTAATCAGCAAGAGAAGCAGCCCATCAACAACCGCACATTGATCGCACGTCTCTGCAAAGATGATGCCCACTACTATTCCTACTTTGAAATGGACTTGGGTTGCAAAGATGATGATGGTGCCTATGACCACTGTCATTCTGCTTATGTCACTACCCCAGGAGAAGAGCTGGCTGAGAGCATGGCTCAACAGCGCCAAGCTACTGACACCATCTCAGATGACAAAGTTCTTCTTGCACTCTTCAGCAAAGTAAACAAAGATAATGGCTCTCTCAAATCTGCCATGTGTGTCTTTTCCTTGCGGCACATCAATGAGAAGATGGAGAAAAACCGTAATGATTGCTACACTAAAAAGAATACCAGCTCATTTTACAAACTTTTTTCAGCTGAAAACCCGTGTGCATCACATGGACTGGTAATATCACTATCAGCTTTAGAATCTGTGTTAGAATTAGTGGAAAATACACAACTGCATGTTTTGGGCTGGCTTTGAGCTAAACTATAGTGAGATCTCATGACTGAAAACTCAATAGCTGGATTCACTGTAGAAATGGAAGGGGGGAGGAAAGGTTGTGGGACAGGTCAAGCAAGAAGGGGCCTGATAATCATAATTTTGAGTCTTTTGTAAAAGATTTGATGTCCTGAAAATTTAATATTGGTTTCACAAATGCATTTTTTAAAGAGTTCCTCCTAGTATGGAAATGACTGAGTCAAATGCAATGATTTGTTAAAACCATGATCAGCTTCTGGGTGATCATAGGCAGTTATGGTCTCAGCCAACATATTTGTGATGTTTTTTAATGGTATTAAGAATCCTATAGGTGATATCTGGAGTTCAGTGTTGTTTCTCTCTTGGATTTGGATTTTCAGATAGCCGAAAATACGTGTTTCTTATATACAGATTGTGTTAATATTTTACTGTGGTTCAAAATACTTCCATAACATGCTAGTCATCTTCATTTCCTTTTTACAACTTTTCATTACCTTAGCTATTAGGATTTTGGAAGGCATTCTTGCAAACCTTCAGTTTCTCTGTTGACTTCATGGTTTTTTTTCCCACACCACTCAAACTATTTCCAAGCCCTATTTGTGCATGCCATTAGTTATTGCAGCCAACCCTGAACTGGGCTAAAAAAGTGAAGAATCTTAAAAATAACTCTGCCAGCTTTTAAGAGAATGTCTTGATTCCCCAAGCTGAGCAAGTTACACACTTGTGTAAGCAGCTGTTTGACCACAGCTTGAGAAGTGGTGTGCTGCAGTCCAGAGGTAGAAGTGAACAACTGAAGAGATGGGACATGGGAGTACCTTATGTTCCTACTGACCTAGAATGCTTCAGCTCATGAAATCACAGCCCTCTTCCACACAGCAGGTTGCTAGTACTGATAAGAAGCCAAAATAACACTTTTACTTTTTGCTTCTAAACACCTGTGTTACTCACTGCATCTGAGGGGAGCATCAAACCTAGAAATAGTGAATGTGACAAGTGGAGGAGCCCAGGCTTCTGGCAAAAAGGAGGTGTGGATTCCAGATCAGAAAGACAGTATCATTACCAAAACGTAGTGGGAAAGGGAAAGTGAGAATGAACTTTCTTCTGGTGGCACTCCCCACAGCCCAGGATTAAAGTGCAGTGAAGAGGGAACACAGTTGCCAATGTGTTGCTTTTCTGTGGATAGCAGCAAATTAAGGAACAAAACAGCATTAGAAAACCAGTCTTCAGCACAAAGTTGTTCAATACATTATATGACATGGTCATTTTAATAAAACAAAGTGGTTACTTTTTAAACTGTGCTTCTATAAAGAAACAGAACAATTTCTTTTCCCTGTGTTTCTTGGAAGGTGAAAGCATTAGCATGGCTTGGTTTGCAATTAGCAGGTTGTTTTCTGATTTCTGCTTCTTGGCTTGGAGAAAATAGCTAGACAATGCATTTCTCTCCTTTTGCTCTTCTATGTTTGAGGGGTATTATACTGCCTGGTAATGGGCTGCACTTCATTCTTAGCTAGGAATTAGTGATCTGAATGTTTAACATCTCTCTGTATTGCTGTTCCTTATTAGAATGCAAGCAAAAATTTCCCCTGTGGCTCCGAACACTTGCCGTACCTTTTGGGAAGTAAGAATGGTGTTATAGAGAAACCAGTGCTGCAAAAAGAAGGGATGAATCTCACAGCTGTCACTGTGGCTGTGGAGAATGGGCACACCGTGGCCTTTCTTGGAACATCAGATGGTAAAATTCTTAAGGTAACAAACTGAGTTTGAAAGACTGGACAGGCTTTAAAAGGTCACGAGCTATAGTGATAGCATAATTCTACTCTAAAAGTAAATGGGATTTATAAGACCACATACCAGGAGCAAATTCTTTTGGAGCTTGGTATTTTTAATTTCAAAGAAAAATCACATTATTTCTGAGGTACCTCAGCTATCTGATACACAGGTTGAATTAGCATTGCCTGAATGACACTTTTCCAGAAGGATTAGATGCCTACTGGGAGCCCTATACAAACAGCCTTCAGTAATGTAACAGCTGCTCTAGCCTTACCTCTATTCAAGCCCTTGATAGTTGAAGAGCAACTTCTCATTTTCTAATTATTCTGGCCATTCAGTGAATAGAGATGGCAATACAACAACCAAGCTGGAGTTTGCTAAGTTCTGACTGTGTGGTGTGGGGCTCCAGGGTTCATGTGTTTGTGATGTAAAAATGTCAAGACTGCAATGCCAATCCGCTTTTGCTTGAAAGAGAGTGATGGCCACATGCCACTCCCTGGTTTGAAATTTGAAGCTGAAATTGTTACCATGAGGAAAGGCAACAAATTTTAACACCTTCAAGTGCAAAGGCTCCAACTTGAAAATTTGAATTTTGCAGCTCTAAAATAAATCAATATTTAAGAAAAAATAAACACAAATACTGTGAGCTGTTGTGAGCAGTAAGCATTTTCTTTTAATGACTTTTATGCTTTGTATGCTGCTTTTGATGCATTATTCTTCAAATTGAAATGTTTTCCCTAATGTGAATTTGTGAACTTGAGTAAACACGGAATATTATTTACTGGTATTTGGGGCAAAAAAGCAACTTTAATCATCTTTCTTTCTTTCTTATATGAAATAGGTGTTCCTGTCATCAACTGCAACTGAGTACAGCTCTCTTACTATTGAACTAAACAAACCCATCAAGAATGACCTGGTCCTTGACCAAACCCAAGAAAACTTGTATGTGATGACCACAGACAAGGTAAGATGTCCCGCTTGCATTAAGGACTAGAGCCTCTTTCACTTTCTCTACAACTTTTATCTGGGATATGTACATTTCTCACTCACTTCTGGAAGTCACCCCATGCAGTGGGGCTCCACTGGCTTTGTATGAAGACCTCAAGTCCAAGCTGATGAACTTGATTGTTGTGACTTGGAGAACTGTTATGTCCTTGAGGCTTAGTGATTGAGAATAGAAAGTGAGTTGACCTCAAAAGCTATTTTACAGAGTATGTGAGAAGGATGAAGTTGAGATGCTTGGCACCAGCATGCTGCAGAGTCCAGAAGCCCTGGTACTTGGTGTGGTGTCCAGGGGTGCAGGACTTTGGGTGCAGGATTTTGGATGCTGGCAGCTGACATAATAGCATTTATGTGTGCTGTCAAAAACTAAGAAATGATGGAGACAATTACAACTTTGAGAATCACTTTTGTTCAGGCTTCTGTTAAAATTAAGCAAGTGCAGCAGGAGAGGTCAGAACTGACTAGGAAAGACACAGGCATTCTCATCAGGGCTTCCTTTCCCTGTGCTGGCAGTTGAGGCACAATGGGGACTTGTAAAGAAATATAATAAGCAAGTAAGAGACAAGAGGGATGCCAGATTCTCCTTCACCTCCAGTTCTAACCCTCTTCTGACACTTCTCTTTATGGTGGCTGGAGGTGCCAGCCTCAAACATGTTGTTCAGTACCTCTCTGTAGCAGGGTGGGTGAGAGGCTGTGACCATCAACAGTACTGACAATGACACAGGCTGGGATGTGGGAAACACTCTGGCAGCAGTATCACAGGGAGAGAGAGGGAACTGTGAAGGGAGAGTATTTGGGGGAAATGGTGAAAGAAGAATGATCTCTATCTGTTTTATACAAGGATTAATATAAATTCCTGCTGTGGGGATGTTATCTTTTAGCTCAGAGTTTTCAGGCTGGAAGCCACAGTGGTAAAAGTGATAAAGTGTTTAGTAATAGGCAGTTTGTGAGAGGTTACTTTTTTTTTTTTTTTTTTTTTTTTTCTTTTTTTGTGAAGCTGATACTGCTAATTCAGCTCCTGTTCAGGTTTTGAAACTGAAACCCAAACTTCACTATTGTCCACAAAAGCCCTTTGGAAAGCTGGCATGTTTCTTAAAAGCCCTATGGTGCCCAGCAGGCTGTGGTGTGAGCTGCTGAGCAGCATAAGGGGTGGCAGCAAATATGAAGTACGGCAAATTTTCTGGTGACAGGCTGCTTGAACTGGTAGAATTTAGGAAGGCCACAGACCAATTTTTCAGAAAAAAATTTGCAAAAGAAATAATTCCATCTCTACAAAATGTTAACGTTTAGAAAGCAGCAAATTTCTGCCAAAGAAAGGATTTCGGTTTCATCTTTTCCAAGTAGCTCTCATAGACACTGCCATTTCTGAATAATGTGAATAATAGTTTTCTTTTACAAAACCTGTTCAGCTTAAATATGAATAACTAAAGTTGGGAGCTCTATAATGGCATTACATTACTGTCATCTCCAGGAGTTAATTACAATGAGCAGTCCCACCCACTTTTAGAAGCAGATAGACAAGAGGAGAATGGGGGCCTTCAGAGCTGGGAGAAATGAAGCGACGTGAGGGGAAAAGAATAAATGCTGAAACATGCACTCCTGTGTTAAACACCACTGGGAGTTCTGTGGGAATAGAGATGTCAGAACCCTGCCCTGGGACTTAAAATGGTTTAGAGTTATTTAAAATTAGTTAAACAATAAAGGGCTGGATAGGTGTGCTGTTAGATGGGCTTAATGCTAAGCTACCTGGCAGATACAGCCTGCCCCAGCATTTGGAAATGAATTGGCTAAGCTGTGTAAGCACTTGAGCAAAGTGAAAGTGATGATGTGGTAGGTGATAACTTGAAGCAGCCTTTGAAATGAAATCAGATCGAGAGAAGTACAGGGAAGAATAATGTAGAGGTTAAAAGCCATAGTGAAAAATAAGCTCTTGCTTTCCTGATTCACTTCTCCTCCCCCTTCTCCTTCCAGCTTCTGCTGCTGGGTAGCTTGGAGCAAATGTTTTCAAAAGCCAGTTGCCTCCTTCCCACCCAGCTCCCAGAGCTTGGGCAGAGAACAAGGCAAACTCCTTGCAGCTTCTTGGGGGACTTGGGAAGGAGTGAATATCACCCCTGCCATGCCCATTATGGTTCATTGCAGGTGAATATCACTGGTAAGATCCCAGATTCCTTGTGGCACCTACTGGGAGGAAAACAGAAGCCTGTGGCAATCACCATGATCACTATCTTACATATTTGTTTTAGCTTTTGATTCAGTGTTTTTGATTAAGAGTGCCACATTAGAAAATTTCTAAAACTAGTTTCTCTGCATCTTGAGGCTGGCTGTAAACAGAGCTGCTATTTTTTAAAAAATCCATTAGGTTTACATAAAACCCAAAGAGATGATAATTTCTAGGGCTTGTTTCTGCCTGCCAGAATTATGCAATGAGTACTTTTTCATTAAAAAAGCCATTCACTGGATAGTAAATTACTCATGAGTACCATTCAGTGAAACAGAGTGCCAGTTACTCTGTTCAAGTTAGATAAGAATCTCTGAAAGAATAGAATGCTAAAAAGATAAACCTCTGTATTAATAAATGCAAGAAACCTACCAGTATTGACATTTGCCTTAACTGAACATGAAAGAAAAAAGCCAAACCAAAACTTTCAAAGCAGCTTTGAAATTGTCAGTTGTTTTAAATGAGAGGCTATGGTAGGAAAAAGCTTATATCTCAGAGTTACCTTTGCTTGACTTTTTGTGCTCTTTAAAGTCAAACGGGCTTTGAGAGGAAGACATATGCCTCAATCTCCTCTTGCATCCTTTTCAGCAGCACAGCTAAAGGGGATGGCTGTGTGCTGGCTCCTTTATTTTGCACAAACTAAAACAAAATTGTTTATTCTCAGCACCAAAGGAAATAAAACCCAGAAGCCATATATTTTACTGGGAAAGTGAGACCTGAGAACTGATGGAGGGTTGTGCATGGAGAGGTGCAGTAACCTGAAGTGCAGTCGCTCTTACACTTGCAGAATTTGTGAGCTGCCATAAGACTGCAAGTGCCACTAACAGTCACATTTCCAAACAATTTCATTTCCATGCTAGTGATATGAAAGGGAAGATACTATGTTTTTAAAATTATCTAGCCTGTACCAAGTCAGCCTTTCAAAACTATCTGCCCTGCATTAGCTGTTTCATAAATTCAGAGAGTTTTTGATGCTGTTTCTGTCCTGCTGTGCCTGCTGTAATGCAGATTTCCAGAAGTAATATAGCTGGAGGAACTGAAGAGCTCAATTTTTTAAGATTGTATGAGTCTGGATTATAACAATGCCCTACATTAGTTTGGAGGGACATTAGAGAATATAGGAGTGAAAAAAAAGCAGAAAAAGTATGTGAATTTAGATTTTGTTAAGGGAGAAATAACCAGACTAGGGGTTTATTTGGATTTTCTTAAAATGAACCTGAGCTGTGATCATAATAACACAGGGTGAAGTATTCTGCTGCCACAGGCAATGGCACTGCACAACCCTGTCCACAAGTATTTCTGTTTCTTGTACCTTCTTCAGATCCCTTACGGTTTGCTTCACTTTTGGTTCTTCAGGTGCATCGTCTGCCTGTGCAGGACTGCCACAAATACTCAGACTGTGAGAAGTGTGCTCAAGCAAGGGATCCTTACTGTGGCTGGTGTGTGAGAGAGGGCAGGTAAGTGCTGCTGGGGCTTTTTCAGGTGCAATCAGTGGAACAGGTCAAATTTTGACACAGGCTGTCAGTTACTGCTTGGCATAGCGATCCCGGGGTTTTTTTTACTTAGTTTTATGCTCCTCATAGTGATTTAATTCTATCATGCAGACAATTGATATCAGTCTTCTGTGCACACAAATAAGTCCTCATTTTGACTTCTGCAGATTTCATTAGTTTGGAAAAATAAATACTTTTCTGCTGGTACTGAAAATCAGTATAAATCTTCTAGCTGCATGTTTTATCACTATCTGAACTCTACAGTCAAATGTTCTCCCAGAAATTAGAATAGTGTTCCCTGTTTAAAATTCAAAAAACATAGTGTATATTTTAAGTAGAACAGGAAAGTGTAAAAAAGAGCATAGAAGAAAAATCCATTCGTGTCTGAGATAAAGTATGTAGTTGAAATGCTGGTTTTGTACAAACGTCATCTATCAAGACGTGTAGCTACACTGAACCCTCACCTAACTGTGGGAGAGCAGAAAGTGGCATTTGGCTGAATATCTGCAAAGGTTAACTGAATTAATATTCAAACACATGTAAACTAGGACAGCACTGCACAGCTCTGGAATGTCTCTTCTTTGCACTTTTCATTGATTGGAGTGAGGAGAGGGAAGAGCAGTCCTGCAGCTCTCTTTTTGACTACTGAGTTAATTAACCCCTTGGCACAAGTGGTTGGGAATTCGTGATTCGAAGTACTCGCTGTTGGAACAAAGAGGCTATTTAATTATAGTATGCAGATGAATTTCAAGCTTCTAGTTTCTTGTCTGAAAATGTGAACTATCACATTAAGTTACCTATGAGTCTGATATGTAGCATAATATGGAGAGAAACTTACATGGTACACACAGGTTTCTGTAATATACTGTAACTCTTCCAGCCGGGGCTTTTGCTAATGAGGATGAAACCTGGGGATTTGGAAAACACACCATGAACTCCTCCTGGGCTGCTGAGAGTTGAAGGCTGTGTCATATATCACACAAAAGGCAATTTTCCCTAGATTTCCCTTCAGGTTTCTGATATGACACCTGACCTCAATATCTCGAAATATTAATGGTCTCTGAGAACAGGGAAACATGGA